>NC_090272.1:119939245-120253336 GCF_040414725.1 Anabrus simplex
TGGTCCAGCAAGTCTTGTATTTTCACTTCACTTTTGTTTTCTTTCATTATTACATTTTGGGGGTAAGTAGCCTTTTTAGCATTCAGCATTTAGCATAATGGCTAGGGTATAAGTCACGGTTGTATTTATTAGCTTATCATCTCAGTTACACATGCTGGTGTTAAGACAACTTTGTTTTAACAAAGAATGATAAAAGGTTTTTCCACTGACATTTTTGTAGACTGTTTGCCCCCTTTCTCCATACATTACATCAAGTATTCTTTTGTCCCTTGTTGGTGTAGTCGTGGTGACTTCTTTTAACAGTTTGGCTGATGAATAGTCTCTTTCCGTCCTTTAATTCATAGCAGTCACATAGGCAAGCTCTGATGAAGTAGCGCTCTCCCTTAGGTCTTTAATTTTGCTTCTTTTGCTTCTCTCCATTAGCTCTTCAAATTCTTTTCAAGGACGACCTCAATCTTCTAATTTTGAGGAGCCTGGCATGTTCGGAATTGAAATAAAAATTGTTTTCAAATAGTCTGAATATTTCTTCAAAAAAGCACTTTCTAAGGAGTGACACTTTCTCCACCAGGAAAAATAAGGCAGAAGAAAAAAGTTTCTTATATTATTATACACTGTTTTCAACACTCTTGTCAACATTTAATTGGAATTTGTTAATGAGATATGTTACCATAAACTTTTCTTGACACGCATGAGACTCATTTTCATTTTCTCGAATCTTGTTATGAAATTCACTCCGACTGACAATGAAATTCATTTTTCACTCTTCACAACACACACAACTGTCACTAAACAATTACACTAAAGAAAATGGAAATTGCAACACCATGAAGGCATTGGTCATGTGTGTTGATTTTCAAAATATGGAACGATAATAATAATAATAATAATAATAATAATAATAATAATAATAATCGTATGGCCTCAGCTACCATGTGCAGACATTTCAATTTGATGCCATCTGGCTGTCTGCTCGTCAATTTCGACGTTCCGTTTTACTCTAGGCCCCCACTAGATGGCAGACCGAGTAAACCGAAACTCTCTTGGGCGTCTATGGCTGAGATTTAATGAATTTTGTCGGGTAAACACCAAATGTGTCACCAGAGATCTTTTACATGCCGACATCGTACGACATGGAGTGTCGAATGGACTTTTTTCCGCCCTTCAAAAATCCGACTACCTCTGCCGGGTTTGAACCCGCTATCTTGGGATCCGGAGGCCGACACTCTACCGCTGATCCACAGAGGCAGCTATATGGAACGATGCCATGTAGGTATGTAAAAGATCAAAGTTTCAGACCCATTGGATTGTTGCTACAGGTATCCCCACGTGATTGGTCGTGGAAGAATCAATTCCAGTATACGGACTATGGTGTAGCGTAGTTGATTTGCAGTCTGTGCAATGAAGTGTTCCCCGTCAAACATGCCTCGATGACAGAGAAGAGCACGCTATCAACAACTGTCGCCGTTTGAGAAGGCTCGGATAATTGGGCTGTGTGAGGCTGGATTATCGCTAAGGACTGTCGCTGCACGTATTGGCCGACAGGCATCTACGGTACAACTTGTATGGCAGCAGTGGTCAAATGAAGGTACCCACACTCGTAGACCTGGCACAGGCCCAGCGCGACAGACAACTGTGAGAGAGGATCGCCGCATCATTCGGATGGCCCGGGTGGAACCCCGTGCAACAGCAGCGCAAATTCGAGCAGCTGTGACACCCCATGTTACACAACAAACAGTTGGTAATCGCCTGCGTGCAGCTGGCTTACGAGCCCGTGTCCCTGCAGAAGGTGTTCCATTGACCCCACAACAGCAACCTTCTTCTCAACCAGAAATTCAAAAACAACTTCACGTCCAACAATCAACAACGCAACTGACCAACACAGCTTTAATACACCAAATACCTAATTTCTCCGCTTAAGTGATCAGTGTCAAGCCAACTCAACATTAAAAGAGTATCACTCTTTACTCTCCAGACTTTGTACATACTTGTATATATGTTTATATGTGTTATTTTACATTGTTTCTTTAGTACGAGGACTACTGACATCCACGAGGTTATATTTTACAACTCTAAGCACCCCACTAGTACTTTGTTCCAAACTTGTTTGTATATATATTATTATTTACTACTCACCTGTACCATACTAACATTTCTCATCTCATTAACAAACTTCACTTTATAAATTATAAAATCCATACGATTATTACAGTTAAAAATAACATGTTTTTAGGATTCGACAAAATACTTATGTATGCTTTAATATGGCTGATGATGACCCCTAGGCGGGTCGAAACTAGTACCATGTAATTTATAACATTGTAAATACATATTAGTACTGAATAGGTGGAAACCTTACTGTGTTACTATTCATATGTTATTCTCAGTTCAGTATGGACCAACAACATGAAATTCATAACCCTTGCTGGCCTGGTGTCGAGAAAGATCGACGTGGGTTGACGAATGGCATAGGGTCGTCTTTAGTGATGAATCACACTTCTGTCTTGCCTGCAGTGATCGCCGGAATCATGTGCGCCGACGTACCGGGGAGAAGGGCCGCCCAGGTCTTATTGTCGAGAGGCACACAGGGCCAACACCAAGCATTATGGTCTGGGGAGCTATTGACTTTAATGTCAAATCACAATTAGTGCTTGTTGAGGGCACTATGACTGCTCGACAGTACATTGATAGAGTACTCAATCCAGTGGTTGTCCCTATGATGGCGAACATTGCTAATGGGATGTTTCAGCAGGACAATGCCCGGGTTCACACTGCACGCATCTCCAGAGAAGCTCTCCACGACATCACAACCTTAGAATGGCCCACCAGATCCCCGGACCTCAGTCCTATTGAACATGTGTGGGACATGATGGGTCGACACCTAGCCAACCATCCTCAGCCACCCACAACTCTGGAACAACTAACCCGTGCAGTGCAGCAAGCAAGGGCCACAATTCCTCAGGAAGCGATCCAGGGCCTTACTGACTCTATGCCTCGACGAATTCATCAATGTATTGCAGCTCATGGTGGGCACATCCTGTATTGATTGTTGTCCAAACTTGCGGTCAGAAGGACCTGAAAGTGTAATCATCGAATCACAACCGAACACTCATTCTGCATGTTCAATTGCAGCAATGTAGCACCACTCCTTCTGGGTGTGCAATTTCCATTTTCTTCAGTGTACTTCTCACAACTGAAGATTATTATTGGTTTCCTGGCCACTAGATACACCTTGTATAGCATGAATACCAGCAAATCTCTCAATGGGCCCTTATCCATCGCGAGTATTTTTCCCCAGAGCGCACAGATAAATGTTCTCTCCTTTCTCACTCATCCGATGTGTTCTGATGATGAAACCTTTATGGATATATTTTTTTAAGACTTAATTTTAAAACTTGCATAAGTTTCAGGCTATACATGTACATAGTTTTTAATAAGTCAAAAAAAATGTATTTTTCTTGAAGAAAATCAGGTGCTATGAAAATAAGTGTAACAGTCCTTATAAGTGATCTGAAATTGAAAATCATGCTATGAATAAATGGTCATAAAGTATATACATATACAATATGAGTTTCATTGAAGTGAGAAAGAAGTTTACTTCAGAAACTTTTGCAGTATTATACGAGTATCTAAGAAACACAGAAGCAATTACCAAAGAAAAAGAAAGTGAAATTAATGTACATTGACAGACATACTTCAGTTGGACAGTTGTTTGGTGTTTCTAAAGTAAAGATCCAAAATCGATTGTTGTCCACTTTTTAAAATTCGGATCACTGTGCTATAGTTTCTTTTTTTTTTTTTTTTTTTATGAGTTTCGACTTGACATTTAACCAGAAGTCAGACCAGTGGTGCCAAGTTGTTATGAGTACAAACAGCTGATTCACAACACCACAAGACGAATGGAAATACTCTAAATTATTTTCAGAATAAATTATTCTTTGTAGCAACATACATAATTCACACAAGATGAACAATAACACATTTACGATAAGGCTATATGATAAAAACAGATCAATGTTTGAACAGATAGAATGCAAAAAAAATTACATTTCTACTCACCATTTGAAAAAGAACTTGCATTGCTGATAGGTTCAATTTCTCGAAAGAAAGGAAAAATACACTACTCATTTTTGAGTCACTATCGGCATTGTCATAGTCTGATGAGGTTTCATTCTTGCTTGATCCTAATGAGATAATAATTTTCAATATAATAATCTGTGATACTTTCCTTCTCTCAAGCTTCACTTATCATGGATTTTGTATGTCTCACAACCTTGTTCCAGTCTTCTGCACTTACAAGACTTACGGCTTCTAAAAGAAGTCTTTCAACTTCTGAAACTGTGAATAGTTGGTTATTTACAGCTGAATAGTCCTTCTCTTGGACCCAGATTAGTTTGATGCTGTTAAAATGGCAATGGTATGGTGGAAGGTGAACCACTTTATGTCCATACCTCCTACCTGGTGGATGTTAATCTACCATGTAAACTGGGAACTCGGGCTTGTTTTGTTTCATAAGATGCACGAGATCCCCCTTCCTGATATCACTGCGAACTGAAATATTGTGTTCCTTCAACCACTCAATTCATTCATTCTTTCTAGCTGCCATCATTGGTGGCTTGTCAAGAATGACCAAGTGGTAGGGGCACATTGTCCATGATTATTATGTTCTTTTCAAGAAGTTGCCTAGTAGTCTTCCTAAAAACCATTTCTGGAATGTGTCAGTATTCATTTTCTCGTCATAATTTCCAGTTTTCTTACACTGGAACACATACAGGCAATTTGGTACAAAACCTTGCAAAGTACCACTGTGACTTGTTATGATTCCCCTCCTTTCCCAACAGGTACTACCATAGAGCCTTCTATAGAGTCATCTGTCCAGCCTTTTCCTCCGAAATGAGAAGCATTAACCCACATTTTGTCCAGCCATACAATAAAATCGATGTTCTTGTTAACAATCTCTTTCAAGAATCTGCACAACCACATCATGATATTGGTTCTCTCCATCAGCAATTTTGCCTGTTAACCTACCAGTACCTAAAACCCAGATTTTTAACTATTTTTTAAAGATAAGGTTTGCTCCCACTGAAAAGGCCACTATTGTCAAGAGAAGGGAAGCAATTTCTCACAAACATGGTCTTTGTTTATATGGTAACCGGCATAAATATGCCGACAAATTGCATCTTGTTGAAAAGAATCTTATTCCATTACTGATTTAGGCTTGTTCCTCTTCTTCCCTGGTGTTTCAAGTTTGGACAGCCCCGCTGCCTGTTCCTCGGCAAAGTACTTTTCCTTCCCAATGCTTTTATCTTTGCTCCTGTTAAATCTTAGTTGCATCAGCTGTTTTCTGAACTGCTTTAGCAACAGGCAAGAGAGGTGTACCATTATCTTTCTCCTTCTAAGAATCAAATAATTATTTAGCCACCGAGTTGATACCTTTATTTGCCTTTGGCAATTTTATAAAATAATTAGTAGTACGTTTCAACTGCTTCCTAATCATCATCAGCTATATTCACGTATGCTTAGGTATTAAATAAAGTGAAAGTATGCACAATATATGTTCTCGTATTAGCCTCAGTATCTTCCCATGGGAAACTTAAAATTAGTCTAATGGGGGAAGGATGATAGTAGTGAGAAGGGGGGGAGGGGGGGATGGTTGGAGACGTGGGGAAGAATGCTTAAAAAGTGATTAAAAACTTGTCCTTAACTAAAATATTGTTAAAACATTTCTTCCAATTAAGAAGATAAAAAAGGTCTTTTAAGTCACTTTTTTTAGCTTCTGCTCAGAAGCGTATTTGAAAAAACCTTAATTACTGTAACTCTTTACAACTAATTACTTGAGATGTAATAAAAGTATAATTAAAACTTATTCCTAACTAAAATATTAATAAAACCATAGTTTCCAGCTGAGGAGATAAAATCTTCTTTTTAAAGTCCCATTCATGCTTGTGCTCAACAACGTGTGGAAAAAGCTGGATAAATTGTTATTTTATTGCTAAAGGTGGATTCTTTGAATGCTCTTGCAGTTCAATGCCGGGACATGCTTAGATGTTATTTGTCCATGAACTAGATAACTGAGCAGCTTGTAACACGATTCCTGTCTGTGGATTCCCATCTTTACGTCCCACAGAACACTGGCACAGACCCACACCCAAGATATGAAAATTAATTTTATATTTATCATAGCCAATGGACAAACACAATGCACTTACAGAACTACATATTTAATGTAAATTAATGCAGAAGTATACTGGGAATGAACCTGACATTAAACAGTGGAGATACCAAAGAAAATATTTCACCTCTGCTTTACCCAAAACAAAGTTTATTCTTTTTATACATAAGTTAATTAATATGAACAATAAGAATTTTCATTGAATAAAAATGAACTTGCCAGATCATTAACAGTGAATGTTTAAAAACAACTCACCTTGCTGAGTGGTGTTAAACCATTACGGTTAATAGGAGGTAGTGTGTGACGCCGCAGCCATTTAGCTGGTGAACTGGGAGCTGAGGTTTGTTGATGATTTTTGTTCACTGAATGATTCTCTGCAAGTGGCTCCAAGAACCTTTCATGACTAGCAGTGATACTAAATCTTCGCTCCAATAATCCAGGTTTCTTCACCACTGCTGCACTGTGATACCCACGCACTTTAACTCCCTTTTCTGCTTCAATGCAACGTGGAAGTACATTACTGGGTTTTGACAAAGATACTACAGAAATCTCGGATGGTCCACAAAAATTTGGCTTGTTTAACACTTCCTTCATAGAAATCTGGGATGGTCCACAAAAATCTGGCTTGCTTAACACTTCCTTCATAGCATTTCTATTAGTTGGAGGCTGATTTAAAAAAAATGGAACTTCAAAATTAGAATTTGTATTAGAGTATTTTAAATTTGATACAAATTTTCTAGGCAAAGGGTGAATGGTCATGGGTGACACATGGAGAAAACTAGCAAAGGCATGTTTTGTGGAAGTTATGGAAGATTCTTCAACTAAGAAGGCTGGCTGCTGAACACAATTTGGTCTTTGGAAGATATCTGCATTGTCATCTTCAACATCATCTTCAAAATCATCATCTTCTCTTGTATTCGGCCTCAAAGAAGATGAATGTTGATTTACTTGTTCATCATCCTCACTCAGTGATGGAATATTTTTATCTCGCACTAACTCACAAGGTTGAACAGCTTCAGAAAGAACATAATGTACAAGCTGGTCCATAACAAAACTCTTTACTTTCTCAATAAACCTATCTCTACTCTCTTTCGCAGACCAACTTACAGCACCAGCATTTGTCTTTTCAACATTACATTTCATATCATCGTGAAGACCTTCATTTTCATGGTGAAGCAGAACTTCTTCAATGTACTTAACCTGAGAACCATGTTTCATTTCCAAAATATCAGTGTCATCTTCTTTAGGCAAAACTACAGGTTGATTAGGTATTACTTTGTTATTTTCTTCATACACCCCATGACTAGCAAGGACATGGATAACATCTTGCTCAGGAGCTAGATCTTCATCAAAAGCTAGGATACCTTCAGGAATATTTTGTAACTGTTCTCCAATAACTCTGAAAAGTGAAATGGTATATATTTCAATAAACAGAATATGTAAGATAAATTACCTGAAACAGATTTCTCATTAACATGTGCAGAGTATCTATACATAATGTCGAACTGGGAGTTTAGTGAATAGAAGGCATCCAGACAACGTCAGTGCATGCATACGTATTGTAGATTTTCTATAGTGCACAAGCTTCCAGGTACTGTTGAAGATGGACCATTACAATATTGTACTTCGTTGTATAATGAGGGTATTCCTTAATGACAAGAGGCTAATTAGTTCAGTAATGTAACCTAGGGTCGAAGTGGGATGTGTCAGAGAAGAGGCTGAGACCTCAGATAAGATAAAGCTGTATCAAGAGTTGTAAATGCATACGCCATAAAGAGAGTTAAAAGAATTAATAAACTGCTGAGAATTGGTCAAGGAAGTGAACGCAAATGCAGGTTGGAATCATGCTGGCAGCGTATTAAATGCGTCTTTTTTTTTCCTTTCATTTTTTGTGTGGTGTGTCTGGCCAAGGAAGTTCTCAGTTATGTTAAGAGATTTTAAAGGGACGATGCATAATGAATTTTTAGCTTGACCTTGTTTTCCTGGGCTTTAGAAGAATGTGGGGGTTACTGGACCAGATAATAAAAATTCTAAGTGTCATTTGCTTGTGCCAAGGATGGAACCCAGATGACAAGCTGTGATACTGGGGGTATCAGGGTTCATGACCCGGGTGCCTATCCGAAGATGATGTTATTTTCCCAATATGAATTTTACTGCAGGTGATAATATGTGGATTTGATTTTGGCTGTGGTGATCTCCACGTTCCTTACATAGCTTGTTTATAGGAATTTTGCTGTTGTGTTCAATTGTTCATGTTGCGATTGAGTGCACCGTGCATGTGTGGAGGTCTTGGGTTTCAGTCCCATCCATGCTATTATGGTTGCAACCATGACATTTAAAATCTGTGTCTTTTTAGGGGTTTTAGGGGCAGTCCCATATCCTTAGTGTATGTAATTTGCCATGCCCGTATTACAGAGACTTACATGCTGGTGTTATCATCAGATCTCAGAACTCCGGCTGGATGGACAGTTCACTTGTGGAAGACTCACTAAAGTGTGTCTGGCAACGTTGCCCTTGTCCGACTCGTTGGCTGAATGGTCAGCGTACTGGCCTTCGGTTCAGAGGGTCCCGGGTTCGATTCCCGGCCGGGTCGGGGATTTTAACCTTCATTGGTTAATTCCAATGGCCCGGGGGCTGGGTGTTTGTGCTGTCCCCAACATCCCTGCAACTCACACACCACATATAACACTATCCTCCACCACAATAACACGCAGTTACCTACACATGGCAGATGCCGCCCACCCTCATCGGAGGGTCTGCCTTACAAGGGCTGCACTCGGCTAGAAATAGCCACACGAAATTATTATTAACGTTGCCCTGGTGCATTATTGGGACAAAAGAGCTTGCTTGTTCTCGACAGTTACCGCGGCCACAACAGACGCTGTGAAGAAACATATCAAGGATGGGAAAAGTGACCTAGCAGTCATTCCAGGCGGGATGACGTCTATGCTACAGCTGCTGGATGTCTGCGTGAACTGTCCATTTAAAACAGCCTTGAAACAGCTCTATACAGAATGGATGGCAGCTGATAATCACACACTGACGCCAACTGGTCGCATTCAGTGCCCGGAAGTTCAATAATAATAATAATAATAATAATAATAATAATAATAATAATAATAATGTTATTTGCTTTACGTCCCACTAACTACTTTTTAAGGTCTTTGGAGACGCCGAGGTGCCGGAATTTAGTCCCGCAGGAGTTCTTTTACGTGCCAGTAAATCTACCGACATGGGGCTGTCGTATTTGAGCACCTTCAAATACTACCGGACTGAGCCAGGATCGAACCTGCCAAGTTGGGGTTAGAAGGCCAGCGCCTTAACCATCTGAGCCACTCAGCCCAGCACCAAGAAATTCAGCTGCTGTGTTTGTGGATTTTGACGGCATGGAATCGTATCCCTGGAGACCTCATACGGAAGAGCTTCAGGAAGCTAATGCTATGATGGCAGCGATGACAACATATTGTGGGAAGGTGATGGTGATGAAAGTTCTGAAGTTCGTACTGATGATGATGATGATGATGATGATGATGATGAATGAAGTCGCTGGATATTGTTCTGGAAATGTTTGTTTACTTTTACTCGTATTTTCTAATTATTTGATGTGTGTTAGTAAAGATTGTAAATAATTTTGACTTCACTTTTTTCTTTAATTTTGTTCTTTCAAAATAAAGGTGCGGGTCTTATTAGGTGGTGGGTGGTATTTGAGATTATATGGTATATACTGTTCAAGGAATTGAAACTTCTTAGAAAAATTCTGTATGTTTATTTTATATGACAATTCTTAGAGAAGTAATTGAATAGTAATTTTAAAATAGTAATAGTAAAATAGTAAAATAGTAATTTTAAAATTCAGAGTAAGATAATTTGTTTTCTTCTGAAAGAGCAGAAATAATCACACTTCAATTTTACTGAGAGAATGTATTTATTCAGATGCTTTCCGACATCAAAGACAAAATGCGAAGTTATTAATTTATGCAAGATGGGGCATTAACACATTGTATGCAAGTTAACTGTCATGAACTCATACCTCCTGATTTATGGCCACCTTATAGCCCAGATTTAAATCCTATAAATGTATTTGTCAGGTGTCAACAACAACAATCAAAATATTTCTATCTAAGATAGTGAACACCTTAATTAACAAATGTGTACTTGCTGGAATTGGCTCCTTAAGAGGCAGAGAACAGCTGTAATAGACAAATAAAGGCAACATACAGATTGTCATCATACTGAATAACACAGGTTAATTTTTGTCGCAAAGCATTAAATTTAAATAACCTACATTAGAAATATCAGAAGCAGAAACAGCAATGGAACTTTAACTAAGACAGTTTTCAGTTCACTAAAGTTTAAGATTTCTCAACTTTCAACTCTACAAACTATGCCCTACATAACAACAAAACAAAATTACAAGCAAGATTAATTTAACCGCATGATTGATCTCCAGTCTTAGTCCTGAACACAGTACTTCTGGTGTGGACAAGTATGAAAATCAAAACATCCTATGAATAAGGCATTTAAATTCTCATTCATTCATGCGAACATATCATTAATGACTAAAGTGAACCAATCTATTAATGAAATTGCATGATAATAGAGGATACCTGGAAGATCTTAAAATGTAGCCATGTTGTAATGAATAGATGTAACTAGCGGTGAATAATTAATAAAATGCAGATCTCTTGGAAGAAAAAAAAAACTATCATGAAAATACTTTTCAAGAATTAGTTTTGTACCAAAATTAACTAAAATGTACGTACCTTAAGTGAAGTTGACTATCTTTAATTTGATGAAGTACTTCTAGAGCTTTCTGATCAGTTACAGGGAATGGCATACCATCATAAATAGCATTATCTATTTCATCCACCAGTCTTTGTACTTCTTTAGATTTCTCAAGTTCAGCCTCCTAAAAGAAAAATAATCATGATTTCAGATATATAAATAATGATTTTTGCAAGCTCAAGCTTTTTACTTGAAAAGAAAGGTGTCCACTTGAGTATAAAATCCTAACACTTCCAAGATATATAATGTAGATAGGGAAAACACAACTGGAAGTCTAGTAAATAATAAGAGTTTGGAGCAGGTGAATTTATATATAAAGACACAGCACTTCTGAACTGGACACACAACAGAGGGGTATTATTGTTGTTGTTGTTGTTGTTGTTGTTGTTGTTGTTGTTGTTGTTGTTGTTGTTGTTGTTGTTGTTGTTGTTGTTGTTGTTGTTGTTGTTGTTGTTGTTGTTGTTGTTGTTGTTGTTGTTGTTGTTGTTGTTGTTGTTGTTGTTGTTGTTGTTGTTGTTGTTGTTGTTGTTGTTGTTGTTGTTGTTGTTGTTGTTGTTGTTGTTGTTGTTGTTGTTGTTGTTGTTGTTGTTGTTGTTAGGAAGGAAAAGGGCAAAGGCTTCGGTTCTTAGTCACAGAATGCAACGATGGCAAACAAGATGGGAAGATGATTCTAGAGGGAAATGGACGAATAGACTGATACCTTCTCTGAGCGTATGGGTTGGACGAAATCATGGTGAAGTGAACTACTATCTCACACAGTTCTTGACAGGTCGTGGATACTTCCGAAAATTTCTTCATAGACTAGGGCTAGCAACTAGTCCGGTGTGCATATACTGCAGTGATATCGATGACGTATTACATACTTTCTTTGTGTGTGTTCATTGGCTGCCACAAAGAAGATGCTTAGAAGTTATGCAGGGAGAATTGACGCCAGAAGGGATCGTGTCAGTAATGCTATGAAGTCAAGAATCTTGGGACCAGGTGGCAGTCTATGTAGAAAATATTCTGCGTCAGAAGAAGAAGGACCTGGATGATTACAACAGACAGTAAAGCAGAAGAAGGAAGATGAAGCACAAGATGCATTAAGCACGACATCTGTCCTGAAGTAATGCAAGAGCGGTTTCGGGGGCAGAGATAAACGTCGGGGGAAAAGGGAGTGTGGTTTTTAGTGGGTAAGAATCTCCACACACTTGTTGAGTGTGGACTCTCACAAGCGTCTCATGAAAGATTTTCCACACTCCCTCGCCAAAAAAAAAATAAATAATAATAACAATTATTATTATTATTATTATTATTATTATTATTATTATTATTATTATTATTATTATTATTATTATTATTATTATTATTATTATTATTATTATTATTATTATTATTATTATTATTATTATTATTTGCAATGGTGGCAAACATGGCCAATTAAAATGTAATCAACAGTGAATGTATATTTTTAACATCTAGGCTTGTAGGCCATAGTCCCAACGGTTCACCAGAAACTGCACCCAGTAGACCTGGCTGAAGCTACATAGCATGATGTATTTTGATGACGTTCAGTAGAGGGTGTGCAGCGACAGATGACTTCCCAGTCTGTCCTAGCTAGCTGTCTTGGTCGTGTTCATTAACTCTGGTGGTGATATTACACGTTTAGTCATACCTATGTAGACCTCACTGCAGCTATACAGTATCCTGCACAATCCTGTGATGCTGTGATGTGGTGCTTTCCTTTCGTGGCTCTCAACAGGTCTCAAATCTTGGTCTGGGTCTGTGTATTATCTTACTCTGCATGCCTTATGTAGCTTCGATATGTAGGCAATTAATTTGTTCAAGTACAGCAGAATGGCTGCAGCCCGATGATTTTCTTCCTCCAGCTCTCCGACAGCCTGACGTCTGGGATGGCATTATTCCTGGCTGAACCCGTTGGAACAGAGGTATCATCATCACCTGAATGCGGCCAGGTATACATAGATATAACTAAAAGCTGTATCACCATTGACTCGAGGAACACAACTGATACAACCGACTAGCACAGACTGAGAAGACATCTGTCATTAAACACTCTCTACTGCATGACCAAGAAATACGTTACAGGAATGTGGACATTAACTCCTTTTTTTTTTTTCAACTGCCTAAGACAAAGAACGCACAAACAATTTCACTCAAAAAGTCAAAAAAATAAGTAAATTATGTCTCAGTATGGCGAATACAAGTGGTGTCTGAGTATCAAAAGAGAACCCTTGAGCGCTTTCAGCCCCCAGTCGATGAACTCCTTGGTACTGATGTTGAAGGCCTTCATCAGCTCTATCGCCTTCTTAGGGACTGTCCCTCTAGCACCGATCATGAGACCCCTCACTTCTACGTTGTCCAGTTTGTATTTATTCTTATAATACGGCGCTGCAGGCAGGTAGGTAACTTCTTTTCTCGATCCACTTCGTCTGGCTGGTCGGAGTGTGTTTCAAATCTTACTGTGGAGTCTAATATATATCCTTTCTTCCCTTTAATTGCAATCATATCTATCCTTCTCGTGCTGCCATTTACTCTAATGCCATGGACTTCCTCATGCACATGAAATCCCTTCTCACGGAGCATCTATGCTATGGATAACCTGATGTTGTGATGTCTTGTGTTTTGAAGTGCTTCACCGAAGGCACAGGAATCCAAGTTGTGAGGTAATATTTCAGTCTCACTACATCTTCTGCAGCGGTTACCATCAAGGGACCTTCCAGGTACAGCTCTTACCGGTGCAACGTTACATGCCATTTTCAACGCATCTCTCCACTCCATGCTAGAAATGCCATGATGGTCTCTAACCCAGCGGTTTGCAGGAGGGAACTCCTTGTACAGACACACTCCCTAACCTTTGCTTCCTAACTGGCACCACTTCTCAAATACAGATTCTTGTAATTTATTTCTAAGTTTCTTGGTGTCATACTCACCATGCCTGTTCTTCATATCCTCAGTTTTATCATTTACATTTAACTCAGTTAAGTATTTGTTAATTTCTTCATCTAGATTTCTAGTGGCTTCAATATATTGGTTCCCCTCCCATTTCAGAATGTTGCAGCTGTTTATTCTGAAGCAAGGCTTTCCAGCTTGCCCTAAAAACACCTAACCCTTTGTACCATTTATCTGAGTAAATCATAGAATCAGGACAGTCAACAGGAAGGGATATCTCCTTTAGTGTACTCTTAACAAGTTTATCAGCATCTTCCAAAAACTGCTGTGGTATTTTACCTGCAGGAATGCAGAGGAACTGGTAAGTCAATGTAGGGCAAACTGAACAATTGAGAATTGAAATTTTCTGATCCAGATGAAGCCAGGGGCAGGATGATAACGAGGCGAGTTTCTGCTGAAGGAGTGTCATTGATTTCTTGGAATCAAATAACATAGCATCTGCATAATTTACCCCTAAGTATTTGACATATTCGTTCCTCAAAATACATTTAATCTCCATACCTTCTTCGACTGTAATGAGCCCTTCACTTATTTCTCCTCTACTGATATTAATAACTTTAGATTTTTCAGGGTTTATTGTTAGACCAAGTTCACGAAACCTTTGTAAAGCTTGTTTCGTCAGTTCTACTGCAGAGTCTTGTTTTTTCCCAACAATAACCGCATCATCTGCAAAGCCTAATACTGTTAGAGGTTGCAGTCCATTGGCAAGAGAATAACCATGCATGTCACATAATTCTTTTTCAACGATTTCTCGAAAAATGTGATCTGTTGTGAGATTGTTAGTTTTCTTGAAAGTGGCCTGGATCTGAGTTGTATTATTCTCCTGAAGCTTGCAAATTATATTGCTCAGCTTGCGTGGTGCAGTTGACGTAGCTAACGTTTTCCTTAAATGTAAATGGTCCACATTGTCGAGAGCCTTGCTTATGTCTAGGAAGACCAGAGTAACATCTTATTTGTTGTGTTTTGCTGAGTTTAACACAGATCTGAGTAAAGCGGTGTTTATGATGGTGCCAGGTGATTTGATGAATCCTCTTTGATGTTCGCTAAATTGGATGTAACTCCTTAATCTTACGTCAAAGACCTTCTTGATGACACGACAAAGGACTGAACATATAGTGACTGGCCTCCAGTCTGACAGTTCTGTTGGATCTCCATTTTTAGGCAACAAAGTGGTGCACACCTTTGTGAACAGTAATGGAATATGTCCAGTCAGTAACATTATCGTAGCAAGTTTAGCTATGATAGTTGATGCCATATAATTTTTGATAGCTCTGACTAGAACTCTGTCGGGTCTAGCTGACGTGTCCACAGCCATTCTTTTCATAGCCAGGATTACCTCATCCTTGTGCACCGTTACGGCGA
Source organism: Anabrus simplex (assembly GCF_040414725.1). NCBI lineage: Eukaryota > Metazoa > Arthropoda > Insecta > Orthoptera > Tettigoniidae > Anabrus > Anabrus simplex. The sequence continues at coordinate 119,954,514 of NC_090272.1, forward strand.
AGGTTTCGTCTTGTACAGCGCGTTTTCTTTCAGTCAGCAGGTCGTCGTAATGTTCGCATTCACAGTTGGTAGGTGTGGCATAAATAAATGAAAAATGATTCTCAATATCCTCGATATCAGCCATACAGTGAGCCGTTTGGTTGTTCAGAACGTTTCTGATGGCTTTTCTTCACTGGTTGTAATAGAAATACTGCATTTCTTGATATCGGTACTTATTACGTCTCTTTTCTTTATCTCTATTTGTTGCGGATTTGAGTGTTGCTTGTAAGTTCTCTGTAGCTTTGCATCTCTCTTCATTTTTCTTGCCTCAAAGTGTTATTTTGCCGGGTGTTTAGGACCTGGTAGGAGATCTATGGCTCCGACTAAAAAAACAGCGAATTCGTCAACAGACTTAAGCTGATCTGTGCTCATTTCATAAGAAACTTACAATTCCACTGATATAAGCTCTTTTTATGAGAGCGAAATTCTTCATTATTGTATGTTCCATCACCTTGTGAAGCGGCAGAGTGGTTAATGGTAGGCTCTCTCTGTACTATTATTTTGCAATGGATATCAGGATGATATCGACTTATGTGTGTATTGAGTTTTATGTAGTGCTTGCCACAGTGGGGACAGGGTAACTGTGGTTTTCCATTCGAACTTGTTTTGGGAGCTTGTAATATGATCTACAACACACTAAGAATCTGCTGCTTCATTACTAGCTTTCATGAATTCCGTCTCCATGTCATAAAATGAAATACGATGTTATTAACAAGCTTTGCGATTTGTTAAGATTTGTTACTATAAAATGCTATGAACACTTCACTGTAAAGTCACAGATTAGAAAAACAGAACCAAAAACGCTTTGACATTTAGCTTAATAACAATGAACGAACGCAAAAACTGATCAAAAATACTGTTAGAGAAAGCTTAACATAAAAACGTCAAATAATATCTTTTAAAGTTAAAAACTTCATGATCGTTCCGTATTGAATAGAATAATATCTTGTTACTCACTCCGCAGCAACCATATAAACAAATATCATAAGCACCAAGTGAAAGATAGTACCACAAATTAATTACCATAGACATCGTAAAGCAGCAGAAAGAACCTTAAGAAATATTAACTACAAACCAACCATGCAAATAAATTCATAAAACAGATTAGCGTTGACTATATATCAATAACATAACCTTTTAGCACACGGTCACACGTAGTAATGCAACATATGGTTGCCATGCTTGTAAACAAAATACCAAAAACGTAAATAACACTTAAAATACCACTCTACAGTCCTCTGCAACGGATATCATTAACGAACAGTATTAAAATATCCAATAGTAATCATGTAAATAATCCAAGAATAATTAAAATGAAATATAAACCATATAAAACATCAAAATAACAGAACTAAGTGTGTCTCCAGGCTTAGCCAAGTCACTGCCTTCCTCACCACTGTACACTCACTGTACACTACCATACTTGGTTACAATGAAAAGCTATACAAACTGTCAAAAATACCACCAATATGAATAGGAAGGAAGAAACCAAATGGGTAAACAGATCATGGATACTCACATAAAAACAGCTAAGGTAAAAAAAATAATTAAAAAATTTAAAAAAAAGGCCTTGGTGAATGATAAGAGTAGGGAACAGTTCGGGAAAAATACAACCAAACAGCACCCACCAGCCTCGACAGTAGACCAACCAGCGCTGACACCTACACACAGTAAAAATCTGGACTCTGCAAAGAACAGTGCTTCAATGCCACTGTATATAGTATATGGAGCACACAGCTTCAGTCCACTACTGACATTCAGAGAGAGTAAACCCTTGAAAATGCCAGGCACAACTTCCGGTGGAACACTGAGAAATCCAATTTGACCATGGCCTGGAAATTTTCTTCTGTATTTATCAAAAGCTTAAGCTCCTATAGCAATAAACAGTATTCTGTAAAAAGAAGCATGATTGAAGACAAAATTATGCTGCAAGACAGCTCAGTTTTCAGCCAGTTTTGCTGCACAGGAATTTAAGAGTTAGGTAAACTTGGCACAAATTATGTATTAAGATGAAAATAACAGGTATAATAGCTGTGATGATGACACTATGTAATTTATAATGAAGATATGAGGTGGAGAGGTCATGTGAGCAGAATAGTGGAAGTTACACTACCAAGAAGGAGAATAATGAATTTGGCCATGAAAATATGATAAAGAGAGGAAGGTCTAAAATAAAATGTATCAATTTAGTATTAAATGATTTCAAGTAAAGAGGCATAGAAGCATAGGTGCATATGGAAGATAAAGGTGCACTTAATAACTCTTGTCAATGAAAAACTTAATCAACTAGTGCATACAAATAAGAGTTCTGTCTGTAATTGGGGCAGAATTTTTAAAGAATTGGTATTTATGTGTCATATTCATATCCAGAATAAGAATTAAATGTAACTTTTAAGTTTCCGTCATGTCTGTTACTTCTGTTCGACCTCTCCCGGGTAGTTGTATTGGCAGTATAAATTGTAATTCTCTGGTGCGTAAATTATCTACCACTTTGAGAATCTGATGACTTCACCTGCCGGACAAATCTTGACAGCTGAACATTATTAACTGTATTTTTTGTAACATACAATTTAAATTAGCACAGTATGTTGATAAAAACATGGTATCGTAACAGTTGTTAGTAGGGCTCAGATGTTTAAGACCTAAAAATAGCCCAAATAAGCAAACAAATGTGACCTCAAAAGTGATGAAATATGGCCTCAAAAGTGACGGAATATGACGTAAAAATTACAAACTATGACCGGAAAGTGATTAATCTAAATATGGCCATTTTAAAATAAGGTATAAATCGAAACGTCAATTCCTTTGATACATATTTGTTAACTAAATTCTTTATTCTTACTTTCATATTATTTTTCCGAATATACACACAGGTATTCACAGTGTATTGTCCTTGATTCACTTATCAAACATTCGTGAATACATACCTATAAAGTACTAAGTTCGCTAAGATTATAGATCACACAACATTTTAAAAGTCAAAATATGTTTGTACCCTTCATTGGTGATTTGAAATATGAAGAAAACTAGAAATCAATCTATTTTTTAAAATATTCTGAAATGTTTAAGCTCAGATTACATAAGTTTAAATTGAGCACCACGAAACGAATTAAGAAGATGTCTTTTGATACATTATGATAGGGCGACTCGGCATATAGTGCAAATTCGTATAACTTTTTCATTCTTCTCCGCGGGTGGTATTGAAGTGTATGACAAGATTCATCTTCAAAGCATCAGGCGCAAAAGATCTCCGATTATCACTTAACACATTCTTTAAGAAGGGAAGCTCCTTTCTACGTCACAAGACGCTGTTGGTGCATATTTAATTTAATTTTAATTTAATTTCGCACAATGTGCATAATTAGAGGACGTACTCTTAAGCATTTTCACAGAATTTTGTCAGAGATATTTAAATAACATTAAATCACTGCTGTCGAGTATGCACTCATCTTGAAATGCACCGGTACATTCTCCTCTAAGAACATCGTTTATCTTCCACACACAGCGAAAACCATCACTTTGATAAAGCATATTTTAAAGTTTCCATATTACACTGACACCAACTATTCCATGTGATTGTTGTGTTGAAATTTCAACACTTCTCACAATTTCAATACTTGCATGAATTTCTAAGCTAGCAGCTTCTAAGCGAGTAATTGTACTCGATATAATTCCAAATATATGTCCGACTTGCTGACAGACTGTAGGAAAACAATTCCTGTGCAATCTTGATAGAAGAGACAGAGTATTCCATTTGTATTAACTTCAGATTTGATACAGAAAGGAGTTTTGTAAATACTAGTTCTCATTCGGAAAGTTGACGATTTTGCACAGCTACAGTTGTTGCCAAACCACTGAAATATGACCGAAATATGACGTTTCTACGAAAATAGCTCAAAATATGACCTTATGACAAAAAATAGCCAAAATATGCTCTTATATGACAAATAAAAATCACTTAATTGTGACTATAATCACCTGATTTGCACCAAACTCCAACAGCCAAGAAAATAGAGACAAAGAAAAAATAGAACTTTTCCTAAACATCCAAGCCCTAGTTATCAGTACTGTATTGCAGGTTTGTAACGATGAATGGGCTTTAATTTTCAAATTTTAGTTTTTCAATTTTCAAACACCAGTTTTCACTTTATAATTAGCTGTTGTATTCATCTGCATGCCTTTTTTCATACGTCCTTTCACTGATAATATGTTTCATTCAAATGTTTAATGATAATATTGTACTATATCATCAGGAAAATACTTCATGAATGTGCTAATTATAGAAAGTAATGCTATGATTAAACATTAGAATGAAATTCTTTATTAATAAAGGGAAGCATGTAGAATTAAAGAAAGCCACAGAGGTAGTTGCAAATGGAGGATTGTGGAAGCACATATTTCACAGAAGCCTGTAAATACAATGACTTTTTTCCTCAGTAGTTGCATGTGAACAAATAAAGGGTCGTCTTGCATTCATGACCTAACAGCAATGAACACCACTGACAGTTACCACGGCGAAGTCGACAAACAAGACTAGTATCTAGCGGCAGTCAGTTGTACCTGACACTTAGCAGAAGTACCATTTTTATATGTAACAGGAATATTTTCAGGAAGGATCATTGTATTGTAGAGCCATGTAGAACAAGTATTACTAGTAAGTTTTCAATGGGTTCTCCTTGATATTATGATGCCAATTTTGAGTTAATGGTTGTTAAACACGCAGAAATGAGGAATAACTATGCAGCCAGAAGAAAATGCACTATAATTTTACTAAGGCTACTGTTTTGCATTGGAATAGAGACAAAGATCGCTTAAAAAATGCAAACTCTACAAGAAAGGCATTCAGTGGCTCACAACAAGGATACTTCAAAGAATCTGTTGAAGATGAAATTGTGAAGTAGTCTATGTGCATGAAAAACACAAGGACGGTATATCAAGCAATCATGCTCATATTGGTCCGTATAGACTTGAGAAAAAAATATATCAAGATTAACCACCTAATCAATACACAATATAATCAAGAAAGATTATTTATCTAACATGTGTGGACATGTTTCAGCTCTTGGAGCAATTGTCAGCAATAATCATATGCAATAATTCCATATATATGAAGGAGGATCATCAAGATATACGTCATTACTACATTCAAGATTTATTTTCAAATGTGTTTATTTATGTGCTATTAATCGTTTTTAACTGAAGGCCCCCCCCCCCCGGAAGAAGGGTCTAAGCCACATTTTTCAGCAAGTTGAGTTTTTTGCGGAATAAGGGTCTATATCATCTCAGGTTATTGCATGCGAACTATGATAGTCATAACTTTAACAGAAATAGGTCATTTATCTGTTAAAAAACTTCTTTGCCTGGAAGAAGGGTCTATGCCACTCATTCAAGATGGCTGCCAGTGTGTTGAATGTTTCATCCAACGAGTTAAAAAAAAACTTGAATAAAACCAGAAAAACTAAGATAAATATGGATAACTGGAAGGATAATGAACGTAAAAGGAAACGAAATAGGGGCGAGGCTTATACAACAACGAAAGGCGTTATAAAAGAAGCAAAAACGAGGCCACAACAGGTGAGTGGAATAAGGGTCTATAATAAATGGGTTATGTTGTGCTAAGGAAGGCCCTTAGAATATTGGTCATTGTTACATAATGCATTATAAAAACCATTCATTTAATTATCATTACGACCAAGCTTGATAGCTGCAGTCGCTTAAGTGCGGCCAGTATCTAGTATTCGGGAGATAGTAGGTTTGAACCTCACTATCGGCAGCCCTGAAAATGGTTTTCCGTGGTTTCCCATTTTCACACCAGGTAAATGCTGGGGCTGTAACTTAATTAAGGCCACGGCCGCTTCCATCCCACTCCTAGCCCTTTCCTGTCCCATCGTCGCTGTAAGACCTATCTGTGTCGGTGCGACGTAAAAGAACTAGCGAAAAAAAAATTATCATTACGGTAAAATGGTATAGTCTTGATTTATGAATTTCATTTTCCGTATTGACATTTACCAATCTTCATAAAAGGAAAGAAAAATTCCACCTAATCAATACATTTATTTTCTTGTAAAGTATTACAATCTAGGACCGGTTTCGACCCTTCATAGGTCATCCTCAGCTATATCAGAATCACATTTGCATTTCTATCTTATACCTCTGAAAGACCTTCATGATATATTGTTTCATAATTTTCAGTGAAAACTTATCTTAAAAACTTACAAATTTCTAAGCGTTGTGTTAAAATTAAAAATTAAAATTACAAAACTTTGTCTATTATATACATGCCCTTGGGCTGACGGAATGCATCCTTGGGTTGATTAAGCATCTATCTTAGGTATTGTTGCTTATTCTGTTGAATCGAATCCCTTTTATACTTATGTACAATCGTGAATAGACTATCAGTAAAATTTGATAAATAAAGCTTGCGTGTTAATTATAATAAAATATCATGTTACATCTTTATACCTTATTGCTGGAGTGATATTATTTTAGGCAAAATATAAATGCGTGTTGACCTCTATAAAATATTTTTACATAAACACACTAATGTATTTTAAAGTCTAATCATTGTACATTAAAGTCTAAAATACTTATTGCTTGGATCTTGCGTTGTTATGTGGTAAAATATTATAACAATTTGTCTTATATAACATCAGATATTGGTAATGTTTAAATATGCCATGAATGGTTGGCTTTTAAATCTAATGATTAAATGTCAGTTCCTTCTTGCATAAAATTACAAGTTTCATATTATGCCATTCATGGCATATTTAAACATTACCAATATCTGATGTTATATAAGACAAATTATTATAATATTTTACCACATAACAACGCAAGATCCAAGCAATAAGTATTTTAGACTTTAATGTACAATGATTAGACTTTAAAATACATTAGTGTGTTTATGTAAAAATATTTTATAGAGGTCAACACGCATTTATATTTTGCCTAAAATAATATCACTCCAGCAATAAGGTATAAAGATGTAACATGATATTTTATTATAATTAACACGCAAGCTTTATTTATCAAATTTCACTGATAGTCTATTCACGATTGTACATAAGTATAAAAGGGATTCGATTCAACAGAATAAGCAACAATACCTAAGATAGATGCTTAATCAACCCAAGGATGCATTCTGTCAGCCCAAGGGCATGTATATAATAGACAAAGTTTTGTAATTTTAATTTTTAATTTTAACACAACGCTTAGAAATTTGTAAGTTTTTAAGATAAGTTTTCACTGAAAATTATGAAACAATATATCATGAAGGTCTTTCAGAGGTATAAGATAGAAATGCAAATGTGATTCTGATATAGCTGAGGATGACCTATGAAGGGTCGAAACCAGTCCTAGATTGTAATACTTTACAAGAAAATAAATGTATTGATTAGGTGGAATTTTTCTTTCCTTTTATGAAAAATGGTATAGAGCGAGCTCGAAAGCTGCAGTCGCTTAAGTGCGGCCAGTATCCAGTAATCAGGAGATAGAGTGTTCGAACCCCACTGTCGACAGCTCTGAAGATGGTTTTCCGTGGTTTCCCATTTTCATACCAGGCGAATACTGATGCTGTAACTTAATTAAGGCCACGGCCGCTTCCTTCCCATTCCTAGGCCTTTTCTATCCCATCGTCGCCACAAGACCAACTTGTGTCGGTGCGATGTAAAGCAAATAACAACAAAAACGGTATAGGGCAGGAATGGCGAACCTATGCCACGCGTGTCACCTAGTGACACGCGAACACGATTTCTGTGGCACGCCACATGAACATAATAATAGATGTGTGTAGTCTGTGGTACAAGACATATATTAAGTATTGTACCACAGACAACATACATCTTATAGTGTTTCACGTGTAAGAAATAAGTGTTGAAAATCTAAATACTAGTTCCATCCGGACGTGCAGTATGGCAACACTGCTACACTGATAGGTCCGAAAGTTAAGTGAGTTAACAGTGTCGTTTTCTGGTGGTTTTGTATACCGACCTCGCAAACATGATTTCGGTGCCGAAAAAACAGAAACTAGCAAAGGTAGTGACCGGATTTTTCAAAAACAGTGGACAAGGAAATTCAGACTGATAGAAAGATGTGTTGCCTGTGTTCGAAGACAATTGTATTCCTCACATTTAATGTAAAGCGCCATTTCGAGACTAATCATTCAAATGTTTGTTCCATGCCAAATGAAGAAAGAAGAGAGTTCGAGTCACAAAATATCGAACATTACACAAAACAAACTAGTTCTTTTGTATCATCTTTCCGGTCAAGGAATAATATCAGTGCGGCTCTTTCCATCTGTCTGACTGCATAGTACAGCATGCATAGGAAACCGCTTTCTGAAGGTGAGTTCTTGAAATAAACTTCCTTATTGATGTCGGACACATTATTTGAACAAACATAACAAACATCAAATAATTAACACAATGAAAGGAAAGCCAGCCAGCTGAACTGCTGTCAAAGATAGAGTAGTAAGAATGAGTGAAGAAGTTTCGGAGCAACTGAAAGCTAATTTGGATAACTCCCAGATGTATGCTGTATGTTTTGATGAAAGCATAGATGTGACCTTACAAGCAAGGATAGCTGTTTTGTCTGATTTCCTTGTGGAAATGTGATGAGTTAGAAATTAGTTAAATTGTTGAGCATACGAACTACGACAGTATGGGAAAATAATGAAGCTAATGGTGGAATTGAAGTCCTTTGGCAATATTAGTATTTTTTTATTTTGTTATCTAATAATATGTCGTTTTACAATTTGTTTTACATCGCACCGACACAGATATAGGTCTTTGTACAGGTCTCATGGCGACAATGGGATGGGAAAGGCTTACGAGTGAGAAGGAAACCGCCGTGGCCTTAACTGAGACACAGCCCTAGCATTTGCCTGGTGTGGAAATAATGGGAAGCACGCAAAACCATCTTCCGAGCTGCCGACAGTGGGGCTCGAACACATTAGCTCCCGGATGCAAGCTTACAGCTGCGCGCCCATAACCGCACAGCCAACTCACCCGGTAATAATATTTAATGACGAAGTGAGTTACAATGGGAGCTTATTATTTATTTACAAATAATAATAATAGGTATTCTCAAAACTTACATATTTAAAAAAAAAATTTTTGCAGTTTTTTGCAAAATACAATCACGGAACATGCAATCAGATGTATTTACAAAATATATATCAAACAAAGAAATATGCCAGTAAATAAAATAAATAACATATTATGAAACATAATTGGGAATTTGGGAAGGAAGTCGGGTTGGAGGGGGGTGGGGGGGGGTAGGTTGTAGGTTGTAACCACTCCTTAAAGGAAAACAATAAGTGTCACAGTCAACAGTTGAGAATAATAAACCAGACTTAAAATGGCACACTTGTTGGGAAAGGTTCGCCATCCCTGGTATAGGGTATAACATTATAATAATTTTCTGCTTCTTCGTTGTTTCGGGGCCGTGTGTATGATCCAGAGTTCTGTAACAAGAATGGGTGTATTCAGCTCACTGACTGTGAAAAGGAGGAGTAGTGTACAGAATACTATACCATGGACCTTAATGAGCAGTCTTTGTTTCTTGTGAATAAGTGCCTCAAAATCTCTGAACCGAAAAGGAGGTGTAATCAGAGAACAGATGTCACTTCACGTCGGAAACCTTCTTTTGAATACCACGTTCCAGCAAAAGGTAGTGACAGTAGTTCACTGCAGGTATGTAAAATAACTTTTTCAGACATGTTTAGTCTGTCTGTCAAGAGTTCTGACTTCAAAGACGTGAAATGTTGGTCAAAGACCCTAAATTCAAGGTTACTTAAGCAATGTGACTGAAGCTTTCTGAAGATGACCCCGCACCTGTGTTTATGTGAAGATGCCACAATTTGATTGCTCCTCGGGAAAGATATACCTTAGTTAAAGGTGTCAAGGATAGACGGAATCAGCCACTATTCCTGCCTCAAGAATTGCCACAACTCTACGGCTCAACACTGCCCATTAAAAAAGAAAAAAGAATGACCTACTGAAGATTTGTGACTATATGTCTCAAGAATTCAGAGGATTCTGTAGTGATTTGAAGTGATTCATCTCGCAATAAGTAACACTGTATTAAACCGTGAAAATGTGGTTTAGACCCTTGTTCCATGATTTCAAAATGAGAAAGTGCTTTTTTACTACATTAATGAGGTTAATTTGTGATCATTCGGTTTTCAAGTGGTCCTTAAGCATTCTGATTTATTTCAAAATATATACTTATCATTTTCTCATTACTCAGACGTTTTTTCTGTTTCCTGAACAATTTAGTTTTGTGGCATAGACCCTTATTCCGGGGGGACCTTCAACTTTCAACTGTCTGTGTGCTGATGATGGCTCCAAGAGCTGAAACATATCCACATGTTAGATAAATAGGGCCGATTGCAGAAACGGTGTTTAGACCATGTCTATGGTTAAACGATGTCTAAATATGGCTGCTGCATTGCAGAGATATTATTTATCACTTAGACACTGTCTAAAACTGATGTTCAACCAGCCATGTTTAAACACTGCTGAAAACGCTGTTTAACCTCAAATGTGAAGAGTGAATCACAATCAGAGGTTATGTACAATGAAACATAATTTTTATTATCATGTTGAGATGATTTGGGGAAGAGGGTTTAGTCCGACGGCCTCTCTGTGGATCGTTTGATGCAAAATCGCAACAATTCATTTGAAATGTGTGGGGAGACACAGCTTAAAATACTATTTCACTTTCCAAGTGACAACTAAAACGTAGGTTGTGTGTGGTTTTTTTTTTTATAATCGTCGCACTAATTCAGATAAGTTTTCGGCAACTATGAGATAGGAAAAGGCAAGGACGGGGGAAGAGAGCTGTGGCCATAATAACAGCCCTAGTATTTGCCTGGTGTAAAAATAGGGAAACAACGGAAAGCAATCTTCAGGGCTGCCGACGATACGGTTCGAATGAACGATCTCCAGAGTGCAAGCAACATCAACATGGCCTGTACAACTCATTTTGTTACACAGTACTATGGTTTCATCTTCCCTTCGCTGAAGCTATTTAGATTACACTCACCATAACAACACTATAATCAAAGCTACACTTCCTCGTACGGTGGTGTGTTGCTTTAGTGTCGATAATAATCTGAGATTTAATTTCCACCGAAAGCGATATTCTTATCTGTGGGCAAGTCATGCTCATGCTTAGCCATATTTGAGTAATGTGTAAAAAGACAACAGCTGACTCTTTTTTTTTTTTTTTTTTTTTGCTAGAGGCTTTACGTTGCACCAACACAGATAGGTCTTACGGTAACGATGGGATAGGAAAGGCCTAGGAGTTGGAAGGAAGCGGCCGTGGCCTTAATTAAGGTACAGCCCCAGCATTTGCCTGGTGTGAAAATAGGAAACCATGGAAAATCATCTTCAGGGCTGGCGACAGTGGGATTCAAACCCACTATCTCCCGGATGCAAGCTCACAACCGCGCGGCCCTAACCACACGGCAAACAGCTGACTAGCATTCGGCACACGCACTGATGAATTTCATTGGTTGCGACAAGCAAAGAGTTGCATGAAAGATACAGTAAAACTTGCTCAAAGCAGAACGTCTATAAAGCGGAAACTTGTCCAATGTGTACGAAAGTTATGGTCCCGGTGCACTGGATATGGCTTTGCATGTTATTTATGTTGTATAAAATGGAATCTGTTCAACGTGGAAACGTAAAGAAATTATGAAAATAATTGCCATGTAATAATTACCTGAGTTAAGAACCACGTGGTCCATCATAGGCCTAAACAAATAAGAAGAAGAAGAAGAAGAAGAAGAAGAAGAAGAAGAAGAAGAAGAAGAAGAATAGCTGTGAAATTCATTTAGGCATACCCAGTACTGCAGGTACATAAATACACAGTTCAAAAAAAATAGGGGAACATGTTTTGTAACGTCTGGTACGTGAACGTTAATTTGGTAGATGGGGTTCCAATGCTCGTACAGCATACCTTGAGACCTTAGCTACTCAGGTTATGTCAAATCGAAGTTATACTCCATCTGTAGGTGTAGCCATTCACTAAAATGTCAGGTGATCCATCAAAACAAAGTAAATAGCGGTGCGTCCGTGTGGCCTTGTGAGGTACACAAGACTACTGCGGTCATTTGAGCACACTGTACGTTAACCAGCACATCCCATGAGACATCTTAACGAGGTTTCAAAACACATCCCATGAGACATCTTAATGAGGTTTCAAGTGGCAAGGACCGTCACTTTGATCCAGGAAGTATGGACTTTTCGTCGTGCTGCTGTGGATCTCAATGTCTCTCCGTCAGTTATTCACCGCTTGTGGAATCGCTACGAGACAGGCCAGTTCACAAGGAGGGTTGCACAAGGTCGTGGATGCACAACAACCCCACAGGATGACTGATATCTGACCATCTGTGCACAGCGGTGTCGTTTAGCAACTGCCAGAGAACTGCAACAAGACCTCAGGAGGGTCATTGAAGTCACAGTGTCTGACCAGACAGTAAGGAACAGTTTAAGAGAAGTATCATTGCGGCCCAGACATCCTGTTCGAGTGCCCCATTTACCGCAGCAACATCACGCAGCTCGCCTTCTGTTTACCCGTACCCACGTCAACTAGCAACATCATCAATGGAGACCTGTGTTGTTCACAGACGAGTCCAGATTTCCCCTGACACAGCATGATGAACGTCAACGCGTATGGAGATGCCATGGTGAGCAGTACATAACAAATGTTGTCCAGGAAAGCGACTGATTCGGACAAGGTTCTGTGATGGTGTGGGGTGGCATCAGTATTGATGGTCGTATGGATCTTGTCATCGTCCGTAGTTATCTTACCACTGCGGGGTACATAGAATAGATACTGCTACAGCATGTGTTGGTTGCTGCCATATGGTGTTGGCCCTGAATTCGTACTCATGCACGACAATGCCAGGGCTCATATAGCATGCATCAGCAGAGCTGTCTTGCGAGAACTGGACATTCAAGAGATGGGATGGTCAGCAGTGAGTCTCGACCTTAATCCCATCCAGCATGTGTAGGATAGGCTTGACAGAAGTGTTCGTGGGCGTCCTGTTCTACCACACTCTCTCCATGACCTCGAACAGGCTCTCATTGAAGAATGCAACCTGATACCGCAACGTGACCCTGTCAACTGATACGGAGCATGCCATGTAGGTGCCAAGCTGTGATAAATGCTCATGGAGGACATACACCATACTGAAGCTCTCCAACTGTGATAAAAATCCACCGTGGAGGACTGTTATCACTTGGTTTTTGACCCTATTTGGACATTTCTGTTTGTGTTCTGAAAATGAACGTGAATCCATCGATGCTCTTTTGCATACTTCAATGGTAAAAATAAAGGTTTAGTTGGTAATATACCTGGGTGTGAGGTATTGTTTTGTGGAGCATGGCATACGTTCAAAAACATGTTCCCTTAACTTCTTTGAATTGTATTTCACCAGGGGAAGAACCAGGTGTTTACAGACCGTGACACGCTGGTCTAATGAGGTCCGGGTTTCCCAAATTCCTGGTAGAATGGGATTTAAATCTGCACCAATTGCCTGACTCTTGTCATGGTTCGTAGAGATCTTTATCATGATGTACAACTTGAGCCCAATTCTAAGTTAAACAGTTCCCTTACTTTGTGTCCCGTCAGTAAATTTGTGTCAGTTTTGAAGACAGCAGGATGGCTAAGAAATATACCTCACTGAACTGAACAAGACAGTGAAAGTTATTGAAGTGAGCAAAAGGTTATCTGTGCGTGAAATTATGTCGCGTTTCAGTTGTGGAAAAACTCAAGTTTATGAGTCCTTAAAACATAAGGATGACATTACTAAGCAGTGGATGGAGGGGAATGGACAAATGAAGAGGAAATCTAAGGTAACAGGCAATGAAGAAATCAGTGATTTAGTGTGGGAATGGTTCGTCAGTGCCCGTTCGAGAAACCTTCCAGTTAGTGGACCTATGCTATAGAATGAGGCTCTTGCCATAGCTAAATCACTTGGCAACACCGCCTTTAAAGTATCAACTGGGTCGCTGGAGAGTTTCAAAACAAGACACAATACCGTACGGAACGAAGTCTGTGGCAAGTCCAAAGACGTGGATGGAAATGTAGTAGCCAAGTGGAAATCGAAGCTGCAAATTTAATTTCTGGCTATGAACCTAAAGATATTTTCAACGCCGATGAAACAGGATTATATTTTCTGATCCTTGCCTTCAAAGTCACTTGCGCTTCGTGGGGAAAAGTGTGGTGGGGGTAAAATGGACTGTGTTATGATCACTTGACCAAGCGCCAATTATCAGTTTTCCAGATATCTACACCACCTGCTAGCCGAGGCTTCAAACTACATGGAAAAAAATATTCGTACTCTTGAACATCCTTTATATCGAAAATAAATCGATTAGGACCATGCGCCATTCTAAATATCGCCTGAAGATATTTCAGCATCAACTGACCAAAGAAACTCTCATGCAGTTGAATTTTCCATCACCTGACTAAACAACATTTGGTGCTCGCTTGGTCATGCGTATTGCTCTTTCCCGCCTTTTTATTCTTGTGACAACAGTGAAGTTTCTCTGTGTTTGCCTACCGTCTTCATATCAACAAAATTAATTAGTGAGTGCTTATTAACACTATTCACTTCTGTTTTGGCATGGATCACTTTAGGTCTACCTCAAGAGCCCAACGAATCGTCGAGTTAGCAAGGAAGGAAATCTACTTGCAAACATTATTACAGGTTAGTTGCTCAGCCTATATTACAGTACCACTGGCATACATGACAAATGGATTTTACTTATGGATTGTTTTTCAGATAGTTTCACCATTCTACATTCTCTTCTCATTACGTAGGAAGATGAGCCGGATTTACATCCACAGACACCAGCTATTGCAACACCCGTTCTCATATCCCCAAAAGATGTAATTTTTTCCAGCAGTCTGACAGAGCTGAGTCCAATGAAATGCTGTCATGCTACCCAAAGTACTGCTCTGAGGTGTAATACAGCCACGACTGGCAATCTTCAGATTGATTATTCAGATTTAGAACTGAGATGCTCTAGTAATTCAAACTTTGTTGAGGGTAGAATGGATGCAACAACATTGAAGGTAAGTATGATTTAGTTAATGGAAAAGAAACACCATTACATGCTATAGCATTGCCAGACAGATACTGTAGATCAGAGTCGGGTAAGGTTTGTCTAGGAAGAAATACATTCTTCCTCCACAATATAGTATTTCTGTTTTACAAGAAAATGCACAGTCTGACAATCAGCAGCAGTCCATTCCTGTATTACTGGATGAACATCACTTCTCTCATTCCCATACAGACGTTACTAATGAACATGTTTTTTTAGGCTCCAACATCTCTCATTATGTGGCTAGCCAGACCCATTGTTCAACTCCTCAGCCGATGAATGAAGCATCTCAGATATTGGAAGCTCAAAATAATGATTCTCTGGGAGAAGGGAAACCAAGAAAAGGTCAGAAAAGAAAATATCCGTTTCAGAATCGAAGAATTAGGAAGATGAAATGTGTTCAAAATGAGACCTATATCACACAGTGGGGATATCTTAAAGAACCCAAAGAATTTAGAGAATACATTTGTTCATGTAAATGAGGAATTGATGCATTGAAAGAAGAGTTTAAAAATGTCTATAGTACTACATCACACGATGCACAAACAGCTCTTATTTGTGCCATGGTAACAACAAAAGATGTCAAACGGAAGAGAGTGAAGGACTCCAACAAAAGAACAGCCACAAGAACTTACACCATCCGCGGTGTCAAAGTATGCAAAAGTTTCTTCTTGCAAACATTTAGGATCTCCAGTGGAAAGGTTCATCTGGCAATTAAGAATATACAATCACCAAGGGGCGTTGTGGATCATCATGGATTGGCTGGTGGAAGGAATAAACTCCCTGAAAATAAACTGAAAGAAGTCAGAGACCACATAAAGAAGTTTCCACGTTACAAATCTCACTATAGGAGAAGCAAGACACAAGCAGAATTTCTTGCCCCAGAAATAACGGTCTGTGTCAGATTGAACATTCTGAAGTTTATTTCAATTTCTGTTATTAGTGATATCAAGTAGATACACCGGCATAAGTGAAACCCATCTGTAAAATGTCAAAATATAATAGTATGGATAATATGTTTCTTTGTATGTATGGTAATGTTATTGTAGAATAATAAACAGAAGTTTTGCTCAACATTACTCATAAAACTGTTTATACGTCTGTTTACCTAGATTATTACCCTTTCGTAGTAACAATCCTTAATGTAAAACATAAGTAAAAGCATAACATTAACATGCATCACATGACCAAGGGACAAAATTGTCACTTGGTCAGTTGATGCAAAATAGAAAGAATGAATTACTTCAGAAAGTTAAAATTGACTAAGTAACATTTTAAGGATAATCAGACACTTACTGTAATTACTTGCTATGCAGTTGGTGACTGGTCTATAAATAGAACTGACCTTAGTTCTTCTTATGGTGAAAGAAATCTGCCAATTCATTCAAGACTCAAATTTATATGCTAACAAACGTGTTCACGTCAATATCTCGAAATGACAATTTGGCGCTTGGTCAAGTCATGCATAACACCGACCAAATGTTGAAAGACTTACAGTACTGTTGTGCGGTAACATGGAGGGGGGAATGGAAAAGTTCCTGGTAATCGGGAAATCAGCAAAACCAAGGTGTTTTAAAAACTTGGACTTGCGCAAGCTTTCGGTAACTTGGAGAAGCAATGTAAAAGCCTGGATGACCAGTGCTCTCATGGAGGAATGACTGAACTAATTTAACTATAGGATGAAGAAAGAAAATCGCAAAGTTATTCTTTTTCTGGACAATGCCACTTGTCACCCACATGTGTTGCTTTCCAATGTCAAGCTAGCCTGGTTTCCACCTAACACAACCAGCATGGACCAAGGAATGATTTACACCTTTAAATCTCACTACAGGTATTTATTGATGCAGTCACTGATCAAGAATGTTGATACAGCTCACAACACCTACTCCCTTGCACGCTCAGTTTCCATACTGGATGCTGTCAACCGGGTCAGTTTGGCTATGAGGCAGATCAAACCTCAAACATCGTAAAGTGTTTTGCAAAAGTGGAATTTGCAGAAAATGATGACATCAGCACACCTGAGGAAGTGACTGAAAATGCTGCAATGATATCTACGGTAAGCCAACAACAGAATTTTACAGGTAATGTAGACTAATACATTCGCAGCGACGACCAGCTTGCTACTCACAACAGTTTCCAGTCTGCTGTACAGCTTCTGAATATCCGCCATACAGAGAATGAAGATGATGATAATCCGAGGGACGAAAACCAGGAAGAGGAGGATGAGAAGGAAAGAGAAAGTCAGGAAAAAATATGCACTCATGAACAAGCTAATGAGTGTGTCAGGGACATTATGAAATTTGCTGTCAAGTCGAATTCACTATGACTTCTTGAGCTACTGTACAGCACTAAAGACTGCATTGAGAAAGACATGACATCAAGGAAGGTGAAACAGGTTTCTTTGTTAGACATGTGGAAGAAGGAATAATTTGACTAATACAGTATTGTGTGTAATGTGTTATATGAATACTGTAGTTTGTCTATTAAACATGTGGAATAAGGCAGAAATTGACCGGATTTCATTGAGTACGGTACACACAGTACATATTGTACATAATATGTCGAGTGTGTTATAGTGCTGACCTACGCGAGAGTAATAAAAACCTATTGTACATCAAGATATTGTGTTACTGAGATTTTCATCACCAAAACCAGACTAATGGATCAGGGGTAAGTAATTTGTGAATCTTTTTGTATAATTTTGTTCAATCTGGATACTTGTCTAATCCGGAAAAGAAGCTCAGACCCTTGCGATTCCGCTTTGAGCAAATTTACTGTACTTCTATCTCCATTTTCGAACCAATATTAAAATTTTAAACAATGTCTAGTTAAACACCAGCTGGACATTGTTTATGCAATGGACGACTGTGCGCAACTTAGACAACATTTAGGTAGACATCTAAGGCTTAAAACTGGTCACTGTTTCTGCAATTACTAGATTATATTGTGTATTGATTAGGTGGTTAATCTCTATGTATTTTTTTCACAAATATATATGTTATTCGGTTTTGGAGTACATCATTTTGTAGGATTAATTTCTTGTAAATTAAACACAAATTAAAGCAAATTTTATTTTCTCTTTAATTTTCTCTAAAAAAATTAGGGTGGGTAAATTATTTGATAGCAGGTAGATATCCTCTTTTGAGGCAGCTCTACTGAGGGAGTGGCAACCTTGCCCATGCGAGTCCCAGAGCACACTGTAGCATCTGGTAAGATCCCAGCTCAGAGTTATGAGTGAACACCTCAATGATACCTACAGCAAAGAAGAAAGATTTCAGTATGGTGTAGCTGGTGAAAGAGGCAGCCTAGTGCCTGGGTTAATTGAGAGAAAGTTTTATGTATCCCATTTGGGAGCCGATGTCTCTGTACCTCAGAAAGGCGGCTACAACAACTGTTGTCTATGTTGAGGGCTACTGATAAATGCCCTAAAATGACACTGAGGAAAGCAAGAGAAACCACCTCAATCTTCCCCAGGATATCATCAGTATGGCTGAACAATCAAATACCTCTGCCTCCAGTTCCCGGCAGGCCTTCAGTAGTCACATGGTACTAAGAATCTTTGGGTCAGTCATAATAAAAATATGCACATGGAATGTGAGAAGTATGTGTGAAGGAGGAAAGATCTACAACACCATCAGAGAAATGGAAAGAATCAAAATACAGTAAACATATTGGGAACAAGCAGAATGCAATGGCCTGGATCAGCTAGATGCAGAATCAAAGATCATTTTGTCTATTACTCATCCAAGCATATGCTCCCACACGTGATGGGACTGGTGATGATACCGAAAAGTTTCATCAACGCAAAAGTGGGAAATGGTATATGTGAGGACATAATTGGCAATTAAGGATTGGGTGAGAGAAATTATAGCAGGGACAAGTTTGATCAATTTTGTCAACAGAACAGCTCTGTTGTGACAAATACTTTCTATAAGTTACCACCACAGAGACTGTACATCGGAAAATCAAATGCTGAAACCATGTCAAGGATTGTGAGGAATCAGATTGATTACATTCTGATTAAAGAGAGAGATTCAGAAACTGCATTAAGGCAGTGAAGACTTATCCTTGTGCTGATGTTTCATCGGATCATAATCCAATGCTCGCTAAAATTAAGTTGAAATTAAAGATCACAAAAAAGTGTGTCAGTCCTACACTTGATACTGCAAAACTCTACGATGCAAACATTAGCCGTCCAACCAGAATTAAATTCTGAAGGACATCAAAAACAGCTGGAGTCAATACTGGATACAGGAAATAGTCAACTGATACAAGACAAGCATGTTACGAAAAACACATGGATGACTGACAAAATCCTTGATTTGATGGACCAACACAGACTGATTAAAAAAATTAAAAACAAGAACTGGGAAAAGTATACAGAAATCCAGACCAAAATCCACCAGATGATTAGAAGGGCAAAAACTAAATGACTGGATAATCAGTGTAAGGGACACAGACGAATGTGCATCTAAACATGAAACTTTTAACACACACAAAAAAGTTATAGAAGCTGCAAGATCGCATACTAGGAGAACAAATGGACTCTTAATTAACAATCAAGGGAAGGTTATCATCGAATTGAACAGCTGGAAAGTCTATGTGACTGATATTTTCCATGATAAGAGGGGATCAAGTCCTGTTTATGATACAGGTGAAGGACCATTAATAACTTGCCAGAAAGTAGAATATGCACTCCATAACTTCAAAAAGAGAAAAGCACTTGGACCTGTAGAAACATTAAAATTCTTAAAGAAGACCAATCACTGGATATGCTGATAGAGCTATTCAATTTAATACACCAATGGATCAATCCATTCTGACTGGTTGACATCAACTTTCATCCCTATACCAAAGAAAACAATGGCTAAATCTCAAAGAGATTACAGAATCATAAGCCTAATGAGCCACATACTCAAAATCTTCCTAAAAGTAATACATGCAATAAAAGCAAATGTGAATGTGTACCCAGTTTGGATTTTGTAATGGATTTGGCACCAGAGAGGCATTGCAATCACAATAAATAATCTGGTGATATGTACATCATACTGTTCTGCTTAACTGTTTAATTAGATGAGGAGTGGCCTCTGTATTTAAAGTATTAGTTGCCAGATCAATAGATACTAGTATAGTCAACCCACCCAAAGACTATTCTTCACAATCTTGCTAGGCATCTATTTTACTATCCTCCAAGCCTATGAATACGTTAAGTATGGTTTATTTAAGTTAGCAAGGGTTCTGGAGCTATCTAACATTTTCAATTTTTTGGTTGGAGGCCTAATTTAAGATTGAATTTTAATTTAGTTGACTAATCTTAGTAACGATTTTTGGTCACTTTTGATATTATTATATATAAACATTTATATAATATTAGTAACATGTAGAAAGGTACATTAATTGGCTTGTACCAAGGAATTTTCACAACCTCCTTCAAAACACTGACCATGTTCCAAAATTTTCCACACAGGGCTTCTTGATAAAGGTTGTTGTGGTAGGAAAGAAAATCCAAAAAGCTGACATCCTTTGAGAAAGTGCAATAAATCTAATACGAGGGTGGGGGCATAAGTCATGGCAACTATTTCTTTCCTCACATTTGCACGGTGCTACAATACAGTGATCATATGTCCTGGAAAGCATGACACTCACAGTATATGGTCACAGCATAAGAGAGCGGTGCAGTGGACAGGTACCCCGCATAGGGTGATGGAACTGCAGTAGCGAGTCAAGCTCCATGCAGAATGGATATGAAGAGGCAAGAACAGCATGCACATATCAAACTGGCTGTTCGCCAGGGTTGCAATCCCAAAGAATGTCATTGAGAGCTTGGGGTAACCTGTGGGGCATAATGCCCTTCTGTACCAAACAATTGTGAGATGGGCAGGAACATTTCAGCACAGATGTGAAAGAAGTAGCGACATGGAATAGTCCAGAAGTCCTGTTAGTGCCCGGACTGATGACACATGTAGTAATTACCCAGTGCATGGTCGTATACTGAAGATGGACACTACTTGAACTACAAACTGAAATAGGCACTGAAAAACTAAGTATCTACAGAATTGCTCGGGAAGATTATCGTCTGTATAAAATTGCATCATGGTGGATGCAACATGCACTCACTGATGTGCAAAAGTAGACACGGTACGCCATATGCTCTGATCACTAGGTACACTACCAGGAGGAAGACGAGCAAATCCTAGAGAGAATAGTGACCATGGTTGAATTTTTGGCCAGGGCATACAACCCAGAGCTCAAACACCAGTCTGCAGAATGGCAACATGCAGGATGATCATGAAGACAGAAGTTCTGGCAAAACCCTTCCCCATGAAGCTGATGGTCATTGTAGCTTATGATGTCAGGGGTGTGATTGCATATCACTTCATTCCATATGGCACAACAGTGACAGCAACGTACTATAGAACCACCCTGCAGAGACAGTTACGTCATGCCATTAGGAACATGGAACATGGAACATGTACCCAGATCTTCTTAACAATGTCATCCTTCTCCATCACACTGCCAGACTGCATGCAAAAGAGGCTGTTCAGCGCTAGGAGTGGAAGGTACAGGAACACCCGCTATACTCACAGGACCTGTCCCCATTCGATTCTGACCTCGTCCCCAAAATGAAAGAACCATTGCATGGAAGACAGCTTGGGACAGGAGAGAACATTGTCAACGCTGTGGAACATGAGGCGACTGGTATCCAAAATCTTCGGAAATATTGGTAACGTGCCGTGGACAATCTAGGGGACTCTGATGGTTTATCAAAAACATTACTGTACTCACTGAGAACAGACATTATGTATTATGTAGCACAAGGATTTTATGGCAGAAAGCATCCTCACTTCAGAGCCTACACCTGGTGAAACTATTCAGCACATTCATACATTCCACAGCATCTTATGCTTACCACTCCCATCTTTATATTTCCATTTGTCTGATATATCCCACATTCATATGAAATGAAAAAAAAAGAGTTGCTATGACTAATGCCCCAACCTTGTATTTGTACCAATGAAAGCTGGAGCTCCAGTGATTGTTATACCAGCAAATTTGTATACAGGTACAGCTTCAGAAACAAGTCTTTTACAACTGAAAAGATGTCCTCACCTCTAGTACGGCCTTTCAGAAGAATTATTTTCAAAAGTTCTTTAACAAAAAAAATTACTGAATACCATTTTTACAAACACTACTAATTGGGATGTATCACTTACATGTGTAACTTCATCAAGTTGAAGAGATAAATAGCAGCAGGAATCTAAGTCTTCCTTTACTATGGCTGAGAAATAGCATCAGTAAACATACTTTCAACTACTCTTGATACGGTTCTGGCCGACAGTTGAGTTTATCTAGTCTAATTCCTATTTCTGCTTGTGGAGGAAAGGGCATCCAGGAAAGCTCATCATTCGGTGCATTCTGCAGCCAGGTCTTTAATATTGTCCCATATTTTCCTAATTACAATCAGTTCTTTCTTAATTAATAGGTCTTTCATGCTTGCTCTTTCCAATTGAGTTCCATTCCAAAACCAACGTTTCAAATGCTCTGTCCTGATTTCTTAATGTGTGTCATATCTATCCCCACTTTCTTTTTTCTTATTTGTACATCAATGGATTTCTGGCTACTTTCCTTCCACAAGTTTTTGTTTGTGATCACTTCAGGCCATCTTATACTGATGATATGCCACAGACAGTGATTTAAACCACCTGAAATTTGTGTGTGATTTGTTTAGTGACCTTCCATGGCTTACAACCATAAAGGAGAACAGACTTCACATTGGTACTGAAAGGTCGGATCTTGTTCCCTCGTGAGAAATTACTGTTCTTCCAAATCGTCATCGGCTGTAACTCGATCCGAGTATATATAACTTCTTCCTGCATAAAGTGAGCAGTTCAACTCAGTTTATGAATGTGTTTGCGATGACTAAACAGACCAATCTTGGTATAAAACATACGCCCACACAAATCATACTGAAAGGATGCAGGAAGGCGGGGTTGTAACTGACAGAACTTTCTTGCTTGTTGCTTGGCCTCTAGATGTCTGCGGCATTCTCTTTTGAACAAGTTGACAGTGGTGGATGTAGTGTTCCGCCACAGTGAATGGGCCACAGCATATTCTTCCCATGTCTGTATATTTATACCAGTTGTCTTCATGATGTGTTTCAGCTGGTACTTAAAATGCTTAAGAGGGGCTCCATGAGGTCTACTGCCGGAGCAAAGTTCACCATAAAGAATTTGGCAGGAAAGCGTGGTATCACTCATGCGGTGAACATGGCTGTTGCCTCAATGCTATTTAGCTGCGCTTTGTCGAGAACTGCAGTCACATAGTTCTCCCACTTGATATTCAAGATGTACCTCATTTTTTGTTGGTGGAAGTGCTAAATTTTTTTTTTAATACCATGGCGATAGAGTGTCCAAGTTTCACAGCCATACAGTAGCATGGAAATGACAACAGCTTTGAACACCACGAGTTTGGTATGCAGCTTTAGGTCATTACTCATGAAGATTCTGTGCATTAACCGTCCGAATGCTGCATGAACAGCCCCAATTCTTTTATCAACATCTTGTTCGCAGGTACACCATTTAGACAAGATGCTTCCAAGATATGAAAAGTGATCAACCCGCTCGAGTGTTGTGTCTAAGATGGAGATACTGAACTAAGGAAGAGTTAATCCTGGGACAGGTTGTGCAAGTACCTTCGTTTTTTCGCATTCACGGCAAGACAAAAGCGATCAGATGCACTTTTAAAGCAGTTGGCTGACCGTTGCAGTTCTGCAGGTGTTAGAGCAGGAGATGCGGTGTCATCGGCATACTGCAGTTCTGTCACCCAGGTAACCAGAGTACGCCTTTGTGAGGAAAGTCTTGCCAGATTGAACAAGCCTCCATCAAAATGAAATTTAATCTCCATGCCTGAGTTGTTTGCAGATGATTCATGCAGCATGCAGCCATGTACAGTACAAAGAGTGTAGGAGTAAGCACACAACCTTGTTTCAATCCATGTCGTATGGCTTTTAGTGCCGGGATATCCCAGGAAGGGTTCGGCTCGCCAGGTGCAGGTCTTTCTATTTGACACCCGTAGGTGACCTGCGCGTCGTGATGAGGATGAAATTATGATGAAGACAACACATACACCCAGCCCCCGTGCCATTGAAATTAACCAATTAAGGTTAAAATCCCCGACCCGGCCGGGAATCGAACCCGGGACCCTCTGAACTGAAGGCCAGTACGCTGACCGTTCAGCCAACGAGTCGGACGTTTCAATCCATGAGTGATCGGGAATGAATCTGATACTGAGTTACCATGAAGAACCTGTCCAGACATGCCATTATGAAGAGCTTGAACCAATTCCATATAACGTTCAGACATCCAAAATGTCTCAATACTTTCCACATAACAGAGCTTGGTACTGAATCAAGGCTTTTTCCAGTTCACAGAAAACTAAATACAGAGGCTGCTGTTGCTCTCTACATTTTTCCTGGAGTTGTCTAGCACAGAAGATCATATGTGTTGTGCCTCTGGAGGTTTGGAAACCACATTGAGACTCAGGCAAAAATCCTCTCTGAGATAACTTGAAACTGGTTTATTTATTTATTATTTATTTATTTGCATAGTTTACACCCACATTGGAGCACTTAAATAAAACCCAAATACATTTATGTTAACAAAGAATTAACTGAAGATTTAGCTTGCATCATCTTCTTCCTTTCCCAAAACCTCTTCATTCTGGCTGACCTGGCTGCCCTTTCTTCATCAGATATGACATATTGTTTGTGTTGTACAGTTTTTAATGACAATCTTATTTGTTTGTTCTTGAGAATCCTTTTTTCTTCTCTATTTTCAATTTGCTTCATTGTAATATTCAGCTCTTCTAAATCATTCTGAACTTCTTTAAACCAATTATTTTTTGTTTTATTTTTCCAAAAGTAATTAAATAGTTGTTTTATTATCCTATTATCATTTAATCTAGAAAGATGACAGAAAAAGGCAATTCTTCTTTTTCTCATCGTATCTATTATAGATTCACTTTCCCTATAAACCACTGCATTAGGCAATAATCTCCATTGTCCATCCACCTGATGTTTTTTATTAATGATTGTTCTGAGTATCCTTCTGTCAACCTTTTGCAG
Source organism: Anabrus simplex (assembly GCF_040414725.1). Taxonomy (NCBI): domain Eukaryota; kingdom Metazoa; phylum Arthropoda; class Insecta; order Orthoptera; family Tettigoniidae; genus Anabrus; species Anabrus simplex. The sequence continues at coordinate 119,979,795 of NC_090272.1, forward strand.
TGTACCAGTTGTTGCTTTGGTGTTCAATTTAAATAGTGTTTCACAAGCATAAGTCGCTTCAGGTTTAATGACGGAACAGTAATGTTGGTTTAATAGAATTCTTGCGAGAATTTTACCTGCAATTGACAAAAGCGATATACCACAGTAGTTCCCACATACACTACGATCGCGTTTCTTGAAGATAGGGATGTAGGTAGCATTCTTTAAGTCGTTGGGTACTTCTCAAGTTTCCCAAATCAAGAGGGTCAGTGTGAAAAGTCTAGTCTTCAAGGGTATACCTCCATTTTGTATCAGTTCCAGAGGGATGTTATCAGGACCAAGAGCCTTTCTTGGTTTTAGATGATTGAGTGCTTTGGTAAAATCGCTGTATGGGGGTGGAAATGCCATCCGTGGTTGTTGCAGCTGCTGAGGGACATTACAAAGAAAGTCCTCATTGACATTGGAGGCATGATTTAGAAGAGCAGAGCAGAGAAATGTTCCTTCCAATGCTCTAAAATGTCTCCATTATCAGTTAAAATGATGGAGTTGTCAGCAGTCTTCAATGACCCCGATGAAGATTGAATTGGACCATGTATCTCCTTTATGCCAGCATTGAAGTTTTGCAATCCAAGGGCATCAGATAGTCTTTGCAGTTCTTCAGCTTTTTGTCGCACCAGTTATTCTTGATTTCCCCAATTTGTGTCGTGACATTTTCCTTTAAGTTCCAAAAAATATGATTTCTTCACATTAGAAGACAGATCTTGAAGTTAGGATAGATACGCTTCCTGTTTGGCATTGATCAGATACTTCATTTCTTCATTATTTTTATCAAACCAGTCTTGTCTTTTTTTTTCTCACAAAACCAATTGTTTCCTCAGCTGACTCAGTGATGACCTTCTGAAGAGTGGCCCACTCCTGATTTGTACTATCACTCTTGACTGGATGACTAGTCAGTTTGTTTGAGATTGCAGTTCTGTAATCTGTAGCATGATAGACAAATTAGTCCAGCGCAGTGAAGAGTTTGGCCTGTTTGTCAATGCTTCCAAGACCAAAGTTGTGGTCTTCTCTAAAAGAAAAATTCAAGCAACCCTGTCAATAAAAGGCAGTAAGATTGAACAAGTATCCTCCTACAAATACTTGGGTACTGTGGTAGATGAGGAATGTGATTCCACGAAAGAGATAAAATCTAGAATAGAACAGGCCAGGAGACAATTTTTTTAGCATGAAACAGCTATTTACAAAATCGGATCTAAGTGTGCAATTAAGAATGCGAATGATTCGGTGCTATGTGTTCCCCATTTTTCTCTTTGGATGTGATAGCTGGACCCTTGATCAAAATCTAGAAAAAAGAATTGATGCTTTTGAAATGTATCTATACCGCCGCCTACTCCGAATAACTATGGTGCTGAAAATTTCAAATGACGAAGTCCTTCATCGAATGAAGAAACAAAAAGAACTATTACTTACTGTATTAAAAAAAAAAAAAACCCAATATCTAGAGCACATTATGAGAGGCGAGAAGTATCAGCTATTACAACTCATCACTGAAGGTAAAATACAGGGGAAAAGGTCTTTTGGCAGGAGGAGGAATTCATGGCTGAAGGACATCCGAAGATGGCACGACCACACTTCAGGAGATGCTTTCCATGCTGCAACATCACGTCCAGAGCTGGCTATGTGGATCGCCAACCTCCGCTAGGAGAAGGTGCCTCAAGAAGAAGAAGAAGAAGACGAAGAAGAAGAAGAAGAAGAAGAAGAAGAAGAAGAAGAAACGAAGAAGAAGAAGAAGAAGAAGAAGAAACGAAGAAGAAGAAGAAGAAGAACCTGCAGCAATGGATTCAATTTGAAGTTTAGAAGTATCAAATTTCTTTCTGAACAGGTTGTGGATGGATCTTTTCGGTTTGCGACAGATTAACACTAGGATTACCAAACATTCTTTCTGCCTACTTTTACCGAAGCGGTAATTACCGAAGCGGTAATTTTGACCGATAGTGGCAGGTATTCGTTTCTTGAGGATACTGATGTCTGAAAAAGGTTCGAATTTAGTATAAAACATCATAGACTATAATTTAATTATTATCAAGCATGACTTGTAAACACTATTATGAATAAATAAATAAATAAATAAATAAATAAATAAATAAACAAATAAGTACACTAGTAAGGCAGAATGATGTTCTTACACACTTTACCTTACATTGTATACATATCTGCATGAATGTCACTTTCTGCTTTTCAACTTATTTGTTGCACTGAACACACACACATTCTTTGCTTGGTCACCTTTGAAGTGAACTTAACAACAGACCAATTGTTTTAGAGATTGCACACCTTTCAATTATCTTGTTCCCTTTGCACACTTCTTCCTTGATTGATGAAAAACTCAGCAAGGCAAAATACTAAGTGTTCACTTAGGGTCTGATCAGTGGGTCACGTTTCATCTTTTCCAACTGTTTACAACATACTTGACGTCCACATCCGCAGCCAACCAAAATTTCATACCAAACTTTTCTGGTTTATTGGCCATATACTGCATAAATGGGTATCTAGCATTCGATGGTAAGAGCTGTTCGTCCACGGTAATGTTCTCACTTGGTCTGAAGCAAATAGTAAAATTAGATATAAATTTGTCCCACACAACAGGTACAAGCGCCAATCTATCAATTTTCAGGTGATCCCTGCTGGTAGATTTGTCATCGAATCGAAGAAACCTCATGATATCCAGGAAACGGTTTCATGCCACAGTTTGGGAGAAAATTCCAGGACGTCACTTCTGTCACCACAGATCGAGAACGTTAGTGTCAGCTCCATACGTTCCGCGTGCGTATAAAATACCGATGACAGCGTCCAATTCTTCCAAAGAAAGTGTCCGTTCAGGATTGTTCAGAACTTCGCGGGCTCCAGCCTCAGTATATCATTCGATGTGGCGCTTCTTGGATTCGTCAGTAAAAAGACGACAAGCTGTAGCGGCATAAGTTCCTTCAATGTGGGGTTTTGTATGTCCTGTGGGACATCGGACTTCCCTCAGTATATTTTACTGTCCTCAACGGCCTAGCAGGCTTTGTAGATCGACAAGAGTCCGCATTGTTCCATCCAAAGCGACTTCTTCCTCGCCGACCATCATATGCTCACCACGCCCATATGTTGACATACCACAGCGTATGCTCGGCCTTCTGTAGTTGATATCGTGCTCCTTGCTAGTAATTTCATTATCTTACTTAGTGTTTCCTTCACCTGAAAAATGTAATACCAAACTTACTTACACTGTGCACAGAATTACGTAAATACAAAATGTCTAACTTTGCTAGTGTGCGTGCATCGCCATTTGGCGGGTAGTTCCCTAACCTTTGAGGTCGAAGGCTGCTGTGTGATTTCATGTTCACGTGGAAATTCTGCAGGCTCAACGCAACTAGAATCACTATCCGAACTCTTTCCGTTTGTCAAGTTATACAGGTCTTCACAATTATCGAGGTCTAAATCAGTCCCAGCTTCATCACTTGATTGTGATGTGGAAATTATATGCTTATGCTTCAGAATTTCGGCATCCATTTGCAGACTACGCGAGAACATGCTTCTTCGGGGGAATTACAAACGGGAAATCTAGTTTGAATGTTTGTAACGAGTGAACACGACGATTGACTGCTCGTTATGATTGCACACCTTTCATTACTGAACAAATACTGAGTATATATTCCTGTCAGTGTATTTGTATCATGTTTGAAAAGAGCCATCGGGTGTCCCATCGCAGCACAACAATAAGTTCTATCCTATACTACGGTAATAAAGTACACTGTAACAGCTTGTTAGAGTGATATCCCATTCTAAATTAATGCCACATAAGTCTGATGGGGTAGCTACTGCAATACCGGTCAAAATGACCGCCCGGTAAAAGTAGGTATATGACCTCATAGCGCTAACTAGAAAGGAGTTAGGGCTTTTTGAAGCTATGTGCCGAAAAGTACACTAAATATCGTTAAAAGCCACCAAAAGGTTTGTATGTTCTAACCGTATAACGAGAGTGATAGAGAAAACAAAACTGAAAACGGTCATTTTGACCGCTTAAAGTTAAAAACTGTTTATTACCACCTATTCAATACAAAAATAATGCACTCAATTATTTATAAAATATTCATGAGGTACATTAGTTAATAGGACATGTTTCATTCGTCTTTGCGAACATCATCAGCTATAAATATACAAAGCTTAAGGTCAGGGCCCTGAGTTTATTTAAATGGTTAAAAATGTCGTTATGTTAAAAGAATGGTAAAGTTGTGTAAAAGTGGTTGTATAGTATTAAAATTAGACTGTAACATATTATACAGATTAGCATCAAAAAATTTTCAACTCTACAATTAATCCACGCTTCAAACATCGAAGTTCTTTTTAATGTCTACTATTACATCTTTTCTATTTTAACAACCTTTATGATTGCTTTTACTTTTCACATTATTAATATTCATTGTACTTTATGAAAAAATTTTGATGCTAATCTGTATAATATGTTACAGTCTAATTTTAATACTATACAACCACTTTTATCACAACTTTACCATTCTTTTAACATAACGACATTTTTAACCATTTAAATAAACTCAGGGCCCTGACCTTAAGCTCTGTATATTTATAGCTGATGATGTTCGCAAAGACGAATGAAACTTGTCCTATTAACCAATGTACCTCATGAATATTTTATAAATAATTGAGTGCATTATTTTTGTATTGAATAGGTGGTAATAAAAAGTTTTTAACTTTCATACATTATCTTCAATAGGTCTAATTATGAGATTTATCACATGTAATTTAGCAGCCTACCAGGCTAATAAAGGTAATAGATATCTTAATCTCAAAGTCAAGGTCAGCAAAATATCTAGGGATATTCACTTTTTAAAAGAATGTATGAAGCATGGATTAATTCCTAAATTTCTTAAACATCTCCAAAGGTAAAACTGTTTGAACCTTAATTCTTCGAGAACTCAGTAGAAAGTCAATGAATTTTGGTTAAAAAACGAAATCAAGGAGCATTATAAAAAGAAATCGTTCCTATACTTACAGCTTTACAAGGCGCATCTCGAAGTATCTTCTAGTATGACCCCATTAGAATGGTATTCATACTCTAATTTTGTCAACGAAAAAGTACATGACATTGTGAATAAGAAACAGACAACTTTAAACAATAAACTGATACAACTGCAAAACACCAAGAATTGCGCGAATAATGTCAACAGTAAAACTAACCCCCTCCACTAATTCAAATCATTTTCCTACAACCGTAAATTTATCTAACACGAACTTTTCAGACAACGAACTATCTCTTCTTGATAAAGGACTGAAATTTAATTGGCCTAACCCGAAAAAAACAGACGATTTGATTACTACAGTTGCGGAAATTGAATCCAACATCAAAAATCTCCCAGTAGAATCACACAATGACATCAGGTACGAGATTAAGAAGAAACTACCTTTTCTGGCGAAGGAATTGAAAACCACCTCAAATCCGACCCTTAGCAAGCAAATATATGACGTAAGAAATAAAATTAGTAATAACAATATCATCGTCACTAAAGCCGATAAAGGCTCTACAATAGTTTTATTACCTAAAGACGATTACATTAATAAAACCGAAGATTTCTTTGCTAATAGCAGTTACACTATTATTAATAAAGATCCTACCCCCAAAATCCAACGAAGTTTGAAGAACCTATTGAAAAACCTACCTTTCTTATTACAAGAACACGAGTATCAAAAACTTATAACAATGAACCCAAAACTCCCAACTGCAAAAGCCTTGCCAAAAATCCATAAAAAAGATGTACCTATACACCCTATTATTAACTGTATGAATAGCCCCTCTTATAAAGTCTCAAAATTTTTGCATAATTTCCTTAATAAAGATTTTAAGTTTAACAATACGGCTTGTATAAAAAATTCTGTTGAGTTCTGTGATAAATTGGTGAAATTCAACCTCGAGAACAGCCACGTGATGGTTTCCTATGACATTACTAATATGTACTCAAACATTCCTGTAAATAAAACTGTTAAAATTATTGAAACAAACCTTTTAAAACACAGCAACTTGAGCAAATGTGAAATAGAAAATGTCATTAGTCTATTAGAATTTGTCCTTAATAACAATTATTTCACTCTTAGTAATAAAATATATCACCAAAAGGGCTTAGGAATGGGAGATCCAATCTCGGACATTCTAGCCAATATTTTCATGGATGATTTGGAAAACAACAAAATAATTAATAACATCAACGGCCTCCAATTATGGCTAAGATATGTTGATGACATTTTTGCTATTATTGATACTCAAAAAAATGATAGTCACAATATTTTAACTTTCCTTAATGAACTTGACAACAATGTCAAATTCACTAAGGAAAACGAAATAAACAGTTCCTTAAACTTCTTGGACTTAAACATCTCAAGAGAGAATAACCAGTTTAATTTCTAAATATATAGAAAGCCTTCCTGCGCCCCCGTCACTATAAGAAACGACTCTTTACACCCGCAATCCCATAAACAGGCTGCATTTTTCAGTCTCGTTTATAGAGCATTAAAAATCCTGCTCACAACCGAAAATCGTAAAAAAGAATTAAATTATATCAAAGATTTGGCCAGAATTAACAGCTATAACCCTTTGATGATTAATAAAATCATCTATAAGGTAAAATTAAAAACTGCGACTAAGTTGATTCCGGACAAACCTAAAAAATCGAAATATGCTGCCTTCACCTACACAAACCCAGGCCTATTTCAAATCACCAACCCCCTAAAGAAATACGATATCAACATCGCTCATAAAACCCGATACACGAACCGTAATATTACTCTCAATTCAAATATAGTTAACAGTAATCACACTAAATTATCGAACTCTGGTGTCTATAGACTTAAATGTACTCATTGTGATTTTTCTTACATCGGACAGACTGGACGCAGTTTTTTGACTAGGTATCTTGAACATTACAACGCCTCAAAACACAAAAAATATTCCGCCATGAGTATTCACATGGAAGAAACCGGCCACAGTTTTACGACGATTGAAAAAGATCTTCAAATCCTAAAATACGTCAGTAAAAGCAAACTAATGACAGAGTTCGAGAACATTTACATATCCTTGGACCAACATTTCAATGGAAATCAAAAACGTAATTTCAGAAATCAAAAGCCCATTAATTGAGAAAATCCCAGAATTATTCTCTTTTTTTAATATAAATAACAACAACTTTATGAACATTTTTAATTATCCAACCGCTAAGAGTATTTCCTCAGTAACAACAGTTACTACTCCACCACCCTCCCATGTGACACCCCCACCACGTATATCTGGCGCGTCTAAGGAATTAGCTACTTCCCCTCCTCACATGACTCACTCCCCGCCTCTACGTATACACACTTACAATAGATTCACAATTAAGTATTTAATTTATTTTCCACCTCGTCGATACAATGATTGCTTAAGGCAATTTTTAATGGTCAAAAGTGGTACATGTTTCGTATATTATCAACATCTTCAGCCACATAACGAGGTGGAAAATAAATTAAATACTTAATTGTGAATCTATTGAAGTGCGATACGGACCATGAAGCTGATTTTATGTAATACACACTTACAACACAAGAAGCAATAACAAAGCCGCCTGCTAGTTTGCCTCACGCAGTTAACGCTAGCGGACACTCCCTTTCTATTACAGCAGGTATCCTTTTTCAATTTTCTCTTTCTCTCCCTTTTAATTTTCGTCATAACATGGCCTCAATTCCCCTTTTTTGCCTTCTTTTCAGATTTAAAAATAATTTTCAAGTTCATGCTTTCAACATTATTCACGCATCACATATGGACGTATTTTAGTGCCTACAATACTATCTGTCTCAATTCAACACAATTCACTAGAGGCAATAACAAGTGGCCTGCCTTGTCCTATTCACGCTGTCATCGCTAGCAAATATTTTCACCGGTCTAACAGGTAAGCTTTCTCCTTTTTACAATTTCCATCCACTTTTTATTTTCGTAAAACATTACTTCACTCTTCCCTTTTTTCTTTCTTTTCAGATTTCAACCTTCAAGTTTATACCCAACAACTCTACAATTAATCCACGCTTCAAACATCGAAGTTCTTTTTAATGTCTACTATTACATCTTTTCTATTTTAACAACCTTTATGATTGCTTTTACTTTTCACATTATTAATATTCATTGTACTTTATGAAAAAATTTCGATGCTAATCTGTATAATATGTTACAGTCTAATTTTAATACTATACAACCACTTTTATCACAACTTTACCATTCTTTTAACATAACATCATTTTTAACCATTTAAATAAACTCAGGGCCCTGACCTTAAGCTTTGTACATTTATAGCTGATGATGTTCGCAAAGACGAATGAAACATGTCCTATTAACCAATATACCTCATGAATATTTTATAAATAACTGAGTGCATTATTTTTGTATTGAATAGGTGGTAATAAAAAGTTTTTAACTTTAATACATTATCTTCAATACGGTCTAATTATGAGATTTAGCACACATTTTGACCGCTGCGGTAAACCTAGCGTTAAGATTCTCAACCATCGAATAAAGGAGCTTATGATCTGTCCGGCAGTCATCGACGTTTCTTGCGGTCCTTGTAACAAGGTCATCTTTATTATCACATTGCCTGGTGATGATATAGTCAAGGATGTGCCAGTGCTTTGAGCGAGGATTCATCCAAGTGGTCTTGTAGCGATTAGACAGGCGGAACTAATTATTAATAATAAAGAGTTCATGTTCAGCACATAAACCAAGGAGCAGTAGACCATTGGCATTACAGTTGCCAAGTCCATGTTTTCCCATTGCATTGCCCTATAACTGGTGATCTTTACCAACTCTGGCATTAAAATTGCCAAGTAGTACAAGCTTATCTCTTCGTGGTACTTTGGTGAAGGTAGTGCTCAGCAGGTAGTTCAAATGGTCTTTAGCTTCTACATCAGCATCCAAGGTGGGAGCATAGGCGGAGATAAGTGTCATAGATTTAGCTCCAGAATGTGGGATTCAGAGAGTCATAATTATTTCGCTGACAGTGGTTGGAGTTAGGTGATAATCATTCACCAACGCGGTCTTCATAGCGAATCCAACACCATGAATGCAGTGTTCTCCCTCATCTTTTCCCTTCCAGAAGATTGTGTAACCTGAGCTGAACTCTAAGTTTACATTCTCTGTTCTTGGACAGTAGGCAGATGTATCAGCAAAGTCCAGATCTTCAAGGAAGCTGTCTTCCTTCTAGTGTATACCTCTACTTTTCCCCTCCACCGCTTTTCTCATAACTCAATCCAACATGAGTGAGAACAATGTACAAGAAAGGACACAACCTTAGTGATGGTGGTGGTGATGGTGATTTTTGTTTTAAGAGGAAGTAAAACGAGGTAATCATCCTCTCTGAACAAATTAGTGGGAAAAAATATATATAAAACAAAATTATTTATTCAACAAAGGAATTTGGAAACGCAGTACAAAATAAAACAAAAAACTATTATAGAATTAGGCCGAAAAGATTACTAACGAATCAAAAGGGAACGTACGTTCCCTGAGTAACAGTACGCTTGTAATTTATAAGTCCACTGTCGCACATAAAGTGGATGACGAGATCAGCAGTAGTCGCGTCATCGGCTAGTATGCGTTCGAGTGTTTCCTGCAGGCCGAGGCCCTGTCTTAGGCCAGAGAGATCGGCGCACTCTGTGAGGATGTGGGCCACTGTGAAGACAGCACCACAAGAACACACTGGGGGGTCTTCCCTCCTTAGGAGATAAGAGTGCGTGGATTGTAAATGACCTATCCTCAGCCTGCACAATACTATGGCCTTTCTCCGTGAAGGTCGGAAAGAGGACCGCCACACGGTAGTTGTCTTCTTAATTGCTCTCAGCTTGTTGGGAGTTCGGATATCTAGCCACTCCGATTCCCAGGACACCAAGATGGTTCGACGTAGTTGAGAACAAATATCCTTAGCAGGTACATTGACTGGTCTTGGAGGTAAAAGTACAGCTTCCTTTGCAGCTTCATCCGCAAGTTCGTTTCCCTCAATCCCAATGTGGCTTGGAAGCCACGCGAAAGTGATTCTGGAGCCAGCATCCCTTAACCTGGCTAGAAAGTCATGTATCTGCTGTACCAGTGGGTGTTGCGAGAAACAGGTTTCAATAGACTGCAATAAATACAAAAATAAAACACTACAACACAGTTATAAAGCCGGAAGCTACATATGCAGCAGAAACACTCTTTTACCTGAATAAACAATCAAAGACTGACAGACTTCAGAAAATTGAAAGGAGGATTGGAAGAACCTGTATCAACAAAAAATATCGGAAAGATGGACAGTGGCGGTTAATACCTAACAAAGTCGTGTACAAAGAGCTAGAACCCATTACAGATACTATGCGTAAGAGGAGACTGGGATTCTTTGGACATATCATGAGGATGCAGGACTCGAGACTTTTGAAACAACTAGTACAACACAATCTCGTCTCAAAAAATACCACAACAGGATGTAAATGGATCCGAGAAGTAAGAGAGGATCTGAAGAAAATAGGCCTTACAACAGAAGACACCAAAAATAAGATAAAATTGAATATAAAACTCAAGAATACAAACCTCCGCTTTACCCTTACACAAAACAAACCAACAACACGCACATTTTCAACTGGGGAAAGGGCACGAAGATCGGAGCGTCTGAAGAAGTACTGGGAGGACCGCAAAGCCCGAACAATCCCTTCAAAGAGACCTGAACGACGGACTGACTAAAGTGATCCTATGTGGTCATAAAAGAAGGAGAAGAAGAAGAAGACTGCAAAGAGCTTAACGAATCGGTACACATAAGAAAGTGGCTTCTTTCGTCACGTAGTACAAACTGCAGAGCCTCTAAGATGCTGTAAAGCTCTGCAGTATACATGCTACATACTTTAGGAAGCGAGATCTTCGTGCTTATATCATCAATGACGAAAGAGTAACCAACATTATCTCCGATTTTAGAACCATCCATGAAGATATGTCTCGCAACCGGATATTGGTGAACGAAGTCCTGGAAATGCCTCCAATAAACGGGGGAATCCGTGTTCACCTTGGGTCCACGGAGCAGATCTAGACGTATATCTGGTCGCGGAATCAACCATGGAGGTACCTCGCTAAGAGTTCGTTCAAGACAATCACCGATATCAATATTCAAATCATGACACAAGCTATCAATCCGAAACCCAACCGGCCGTGTGGCATTTGGCATTCACGAACTTTGGCAGCGTACGTGAGGAGTAACTGCTGCCTCCTTATCTGTAAAGGTGGAACTCCTGTTTCAGCGAGTAGGCTGGGAATGGGGCTAGTACGGAAAGCACCCGTTCCCAGCCTTACTCCACTATGGTGAATACTGTCTAAAAGGCTCAGCGTAGATTTTGATGAAGAGCCATAAGCCACACTTCCATAATCAATTCAGGAGAGGACTGTCGCCATGTAAAATCGTAGCAGTACCACACGGTCAGCTCCCCACGAAGTGCCGCTGAGAAACTTAAGCATGTTAAGTCTCTTCATGCAGGCAACCTTCAACTGACGGATGTGGGGCTACCCCGTAAGTCTCTTATCAAAATGGAGACCCAGAAATCTGCAGGTGTCAACCACTGGTAAGACACTGTTTCACAAGCGGAGCTCTGGTTCGGGATGCACTGGCCAACGTCGACAGAAGTGTGCAACTGAGGTTTTCGCTGATGAAAATCGAAAACCATGTTGCAGGGCCCATCTGTCGACTTGGTTAATAGCTTGCTGTAGCTGTCTCTCAGCAAACGCCACCCTTCCGGAGCTGTAATGTAGACTAAGTCGTCTACATACAGCGATGGAACGACTACGGGCCCAGCTTTTTTATAACCTATTTAAACCTATGCCGTTGATGGCGATTGCGAACTGCATGACACTCAGTACAGATCCCTGAGGTACTCGATTTTCCTGAACGTAATATTGAGAAAATGCATTCCCTACTCGGACTCGAAAGAGACGGAGGAACATGAAGTTCTCAATAAACTTTAGCAAATGTCCCCGAAATCCCCACTGGTGTAGAGTGGAGAGAATCCCATATCGCCAGGTAGTGTCGTAAGCTTTCTCCAGGTCAAAAAACACGGCGACTAGGTGTTCCTTCCGGAGAAAGGCCTCCTGAATGGCGCTCTCCAATCTGACCAGATGATCAGTGGCAGACCGATGAGAGCGAAAACCACACTGGTAGTTAGACAAGAGACCCTCCTTTTCCATGGCCCACACAAGACGCCGGTTAACTATCCTTTCAAATAGCTTACAGAGGTCATTCATAAGGCATATTGGCCTATAACTATCCAGAAATTTTGGATCTTTACCTGGCTTGGGAATTGGAATCACAATTCCCTCACGCCATTGAGATGGAAACACTCCCTCACTCCATATTCTGTTGAATAGGGAGAGGATATCCTTGAGGCATCTGTCACTCAAATGCTTATGCATTTGATTATGGATTTTGTCCGGTCCAGGAGCCGTATCTCTGAATAGCGCGAGTGTACTCCGCAACTCCCACTCCGTGAAGGGCACGTTGTAGGGATGCGAAGCACTAGAGGCAAAAGAGAGGTGATGTGCCTCTGATTCGCGCTTCATTGGAAGAAATGCAGGGTCGTATCTCCTAGAGCTGGATGTATCTGTGAAATGTGACGCGATGTGGTCTGCAATGGCTGAAGGAATTGTAACTATATCCCCATTAATGGAGATTCCGGGTACATTCTGTACTCCGATAATACGGCGGAGTTTTGTCCACACTTGTGATGACGGAGTATGTGCCGTGATGGATGACACATACTTTTCCCACGTATTCTTACTTTCTCGAATCAAAAAATGGGCCTTCGCATGCAGACGCTTAAATGTGATATGATTGGTGATCGTAGGATTCCGACAATAATGCTTAAAAGCCTGTCGGCAATCACGTATGGCTACTGCAATTTCGTCCATCCACCATGGGACCTGTTTCCGGCGATGAATACTGGACGAGGAAGGAATTATTTCCTCTGCAGCAGCCAAAATTCCAGTAGTAATGGAAGAAATGTGGTCGTCAACAGACTCCAGCATATCATCAGCCATCATTGCGCGTTTTGTAAATTCTGGCCAATTTGCCCGCCGAAGTAACCACTGCTTGGGTACTTCAGACTGTCTTTGATTCAAGAGAGACACAATTATCAGGAAGTGGTCACTATCACAGAGGTCATCGTGTACTTGCCACCGTAGCAGGGGAACTAGCGCACGGCTGCACAGAGCGACATCTAGGTGTGAAAATGTGCCATGTGCGCTGCTGAAATGTGTCGGTTCCCCTGTATTAAGCACACAAAGATCAAACAGGTTGATCATTCGCTCGAGCATCCTCCCCCTAGAACAGGAAGATGGAGAACCCCATAGTATGTTACGGGCGTTCACGTCTCCCAACACGAGGAAAGTAATAATCCAGTGGAATGTACACGTTGCACACCGTTATCATTACTGGCAACGGAGTGCGAACTGCAACTGCATCTAGCCGAGTATGGAGCGGTACTTCTTCACTATAGATGTCTGAGCGAACTAGGGTACAAACGCCCCCAGTTGCCGCGCCATCCATAGCTACTCTGTCTTTGGAATAAAGATGATATCCTCTCATAGTCGTGTCGTGTTCAGGTCTCAAACGAGATTCCTGTAGACAGACTATGGAGGCCGCATAGACGGATATCAATTGACGTAACTCAGCTAGGCGACAGTGGTAACTACTGCAGTTCCACTGCAACAGTGCCATTGTGTGGATCGGTAAGGCTTCGAATTTAGAGCAATTCTTGCCCTTCGTTCGGTCCATTACCTGCCAGGTTCTGCCGTTTTTGTCGGTATCATTTTTGTCACAATCACCATCCATGACAATGAATGGTTCAGTCTCCATTGTCTCCTCAGAAGAAGGAGGCGCGGTGACTGGACCCTCCGCGGACGGTGATCTCATTGATCGACTACAGTGGGCCTTCTTCCTGGGAGAACTAGGTTCTCCAGAAAGTGATCGAACAAGAGGGTGTCGAGGCCTCTCACTCTTGCCCACCGTTTCTCTCTTTTTTGGAGGAGAGCCGGTAGTTGGCTTACCAGATTTCTTCGGGAATCCTGTGACCCCCGATTGAGTTGGAGAAGGCTGCTTCTCCAATTTCTTAAGGGAGCTCTGTGGCTTCCCTTTCTCCTCCTTTGTAATCCCCCTGTTGGGGGAGGACTTCCCAGCCGAGCGTTCCTGGGAAACAGTCTTCCCAGGCAACGTCGGCAATAACGCACTTTTCGAATATTGAGCTGTTAAAACTCCAGTTTCCTTTGCGATTATCTTTTGTTGCTGGCTTTGACTTACCGATGCATTTTCAATACTGCTGTTCTGCACAAAACTCTGTGGAGTGATCCGCACGTTTGCGACCTTTTCAGCAAAGAGGTGGAGAACTCCGGAGCAGCCATGGATTTGAACTTCCTCCGGGCATCTGGATAAGATAGCTTATCCAGTGTTTTTATCTCCTGGATCTTCTTCTCCTGCTTGAATGTGGGGCACTCCTTGGAGATAGGAGCATGCGCACCCGGGCAGTTGACGCACACAGGTGCTGGTGTACAGTCAACACCAGGATGCTCACACTTTCCACACATTTTGCAGGTCGTTGTACCTGTATATCGCAGTGAGGTGTTGCCAAACTTTTGACATTACATAAAATCAGCTTCATGGTCCGTATCGCACTTCAATAGATTCACAATGAAGTATTTATTTATTTTCCACCTAGTCGATACAATGATTGCCTAAGGCAATTTTTATTGGTCAAAAGTGGTACATGTTTCGTATATTATCAACATCTTCAGCCACATAACACAGTTTAGATGAAAAATATAAAATTGACAAAGTAATGCTTTAGAGGAAGTGTCCTTGAAATTAACATAAGATTGACAAGATTAAAACAAACAAATAACTCAAGAGAAAATATATAAATTATTTCTACAATAGAAAGCAGTCGTCAAGGAAACACTTGTACAATATTCCATAGAGAAATTGTCCTAATAAATATTCTTTTCTTAATAATCCATGAAAAAAGATCAATTTATAAATTAAAAATTATACATTTTATAAGTAATTATCGAAATGAAGAAATCCTGATATCACAGTGCGGCTCTTATTATTAATGTAGATGAAAATATAACTAATTCCTAGTTGTCAAATCTTATTAAGCCTGCTTTCCTTTGGAACAGTAACTCCTGCCACAGGTCATAAATTTACAAACATAGAACAAGACCTGACCATCATAAAAAAGTTAAAAAAAGGGCAGCTTAATGAACACATATGAAGACTTGTACATTCATCTAGACCAACTTGTAAAGAAAAATGATAACCTTAATGAGGCTGTAGAATATAAGAATCCATTATATTATCAAATTCTAGTATATTTGAAAATGCTTGAGAAGGATCAAGAAAAAAGAATTGGAATTTCTCCACCTACAGATAGCCCTACAACTTGTTCCTCCTCAGTTGAAGCTATAGGTGACAGCAAGGAAATTCTTGACACACCTATATCCCCCGCTCCTCCTCCTCCTCCTCAGGTGCAAGAACAAGGAAGAACGCATCATCAATATTACACCCGGCGCAAAACTGTGAAAGAATGACAGGAGTTACTGTTCCAAAGGAAAGCAGGCTTAATAAGATTTGACAACTAGGAATTAGTTATATTTTCATCTACATTAATAATAAGAGCCGCACTGTGATATCAGGATTTCTTCATTTCGATAATTACTTATAAAATGTATAATTTTTAATTTATAAATTGATCTTTTTTCATGGATTATTAAGAAAAGAATATTTATTAGGACAATTTCTCTATGGAATATTGTACAAGTGTTTCCTTGACGACTGCTTTCTATTGTAGAAATAATTTATATATTTTCTCTTGAGTTATTTGTTTGTTTTAATCTTGTCAATCTTATGTTAATTTCAAGGACACTTCCTCTAAAGCATTACTTTGTCAATTTTATATTTTTCATCTAAACTGTGTTATGTGGCTGAAGATGTTGATAATATACGAAACATGTACCACTTTTGACCAATAAAATTGCCTTAGGCAATCATTGTATCGACTAGGTGGAAAATAAATAAATACTTCATTGTGAAACTTTTGACAGTTATAACACCTCGTTGGTGCTGGAATATACGGACGAACAGTCAGACGATACATTGCTACCTTTATTCGTTCAGGTACAGTCTCAGCGTTGTAGGTAAGAATGAAAGCATCCATATCAAGTAGCTTATCACCCACACGCCTCTTCAACCTCTTCACGTCGGTTACACTCCGACGTACTAGGTAACGGATCATAGTATCATCGGAAGACTTAACCAAGTCCCTGTGGAATATAACTCCCTTGCAGGAGTTACGGGTTTGGTGCTTCTCGATTTTCACCTCTTTTCCCAATAACTTGGCTTTAAGTAGCCATCTGGACTGTTCAGCCGTAGATGTCTTTATAAGTACGGATCCATCGCGGAGCTTACGCATCTCGTCGACTTCACCAGCAACAATTTCTTCGATTGAATTGCTTATCATAAAAGGACATTCGTCAAGGAAACTTTTATCATCGACCCTGGAAGCAACCAGGAATCGAGCAAGACGTTCGTCACTTATATAGTCTACAGGAACTGGAGTATACCGCTTTCATTTCTTAGCAATTTTTGACGCTGTTTTTTGAAGGGTGCCACCCTTTGGAACAGAAGAATTAGAAGAGAGAGGTTCTGTTTTTTGGTCCCACGAGTATTCCGGAAATATGAGGTCGACCTTCCGCAGAGCCAAGGAGATGTACCAAAGGCAAGGCTATTTACTCCAGAGGGCAACCGGTATCTGGAGGGGGTCGCTTGGAACTACTCTCCCAGTAGTCATGCATCACCTCGCCACGACCCGAAACTTGTGATTGGGGGAGGATAAAACCTCCGCACTAACCTAATCTACCCGAGGCAGAGAGGGTGGCCAGACAGGGAGAGGAATGAAATTTAAGGTGGTGAGAATAGATGGGTAGAAATAGTGATGCAGAATAAAGAGCACAGACACCTCTCAAGCAACTTGGGGGACACCTTGTTAGTCTGGCCCTACACTGAGGCCAATCCAGCATGGGTAACCCTAAGCTGGCACAGCCCTCGGGATCAACAAGCACACAAGCCCCCACACCGACGTCAAGGTCATGGTGTCCCTAGAGGGGGAACCTTGGTGAACACCAGAGCTAATTGTGATAGGCTCTGTTACGTTTCATTTGTGGACAATCTAACATTCGTATCCATCATATATCTCATGGATTACGTTGGAAATTTTATCTGGAATGCCGTATTCATTGAGCGTATTCTGCATTGCATTCCAGTTCACCAAGTGAAATGTTTTTTGTTTTGTATCTAGCAGATTTTATTACAGGTTTATTTTTAAAATGATCAAATAGAGTAACGGCAGCTTCTACAAAGGCTTCTTTCACCAACCCTTCATCTTCAGAGGGTTTTTTTCTTTCTACAATAATCCTAGATACTCGATAAGAGGCAAAAGCAGTGGCTTCAATTTTGGTAACAGTGTTGGTAAACACAGATCATTGTCTAATTAGCTAATTTTTTAAAACTGTTTGTTCCCATTTCTGATGGAAGTAATAAGTCTTCGCTCTTTTTTGTTTTTTGAAACCCACTGTTGCAGGTATGTAAACAACAAAATCCATTAAAACTCAACCATAGACGCCCAAAAAAGATTCAGTTTACTCTGACATCTAGTTGGGCCAGAGTAAAACAGAATGTCAAAATTGACGAGCAGGCATCCCGATGGCATCAAATTAAAATGCCTGCACATGTTAGCTGACGCCACACTATTATTATTACCACCAAATAAAAAAGAAACAGTAGAGACCTTTTAAAAAGTAATGAACTTCATAGTCTATATCTCTGCTAATATATAGAGAGACTGAGTTCGTGGCTATGAAAGCGTAATCTCAGAAACTACTGAACTGATTCTGAATTTATTTTTCACCATTTGAATGATACTATCATTCCGGGTAACACAGGCTATATGACATCCCAGAATACCAAAAGGTTCAGCGAGAACTATGATTTAAGGGGAAAATGGCAGCCATAATAAATCTACAAGTTTGTATGTTTGCCTGTCTGTTATTTTTCACATAAAAACTACTTGACTGATAGGGCTCAAATTTGGCAAACTTATAGCTGATACCTTTGGTTAACACACAGGCTACTTATTATCACGTTATCTATTAAGTGGGCTAAGGAGCAAAAGAAAATGTGAAGGAAGTCGGAGAAAAACACATGTTCGGGATGCTTAAAATTGAATACGCTACTTTAATGGTAAGTTCTACTGACAATGGAGCACACCAAGTGTATCAGAAATTTGATTTCTCAGAAAACAGTTTATATGAATTTTCTTTGTATCTCGAATAGTTTTCGAAAAAAAATGTTTTGCTGTGTTTTGGTGCATCCTTGGTCTCTTTGTCTTGGTTCCTTTCATGTGAAAACTGCTTGATGGATCATGTTCAAATTTGGCAAGCATACAAGTGGAACCTTTGATTAACATACAGGGTGCCTCAGTTCAACTTTAGCAAGCAACGAGTGTAGACGTGTCGAGTAGGGAGTGCGGAGAGACATGGTGGGCATTGAGCAATATCGGGCGGCAATCGGGAGCTGGCAGCGAAGGCTGAAGAAGACGTCGATGCGGGCAGCAAGCAAGGGAGTGCAGGGTAAGTTGGGCAAGGTGTTACTGGTAGCGGCGGTGATATCCATGCTACTAGTTATAGGGGGTGTGGACTTGAACCCCGGCCCAATGGAAAGAGGAAACATGAGTTTGGAGGACTGGAAGAATATGAAGAAGGCGAATGGAGAAGTTATTAAAGAAAACAACAGAATCAAGGAGATTAAGGATTTGATAAAAGACCAAGTTAAGAAATTTGCAAATATGGAGGTACGGCTCCAAGATCAATGAGAAGCATAGTCAAAAAGGTTGGAAGTAATAAAATTGAGATTGAAATGTTATGTATATTCATATATGGGCTGCAGGAAGAAAGGTCTGAGAATAAAGTGAACATTATATACAAAGTGGTAGACGTTGTACAAAATAAAATGAAAATCAATTTTAGTGAAGTGGACATTGACGATGTTGAGAGTGTAGGAAAAGTTAAAGGAATGAGACCAATCAAAGTGAAGTTAATATCTACTCTAATGGCAGACATAGTGCTAAGAAATGCAAGGAACTTGCGAGGTGAAAAAATCTGGGTCAAGAGGGACCTGGGAAGAGAAGGGAGCGAGCACTTGAAAATTCTGAAGAAACATTTAGGGAGAGCCAGGCTTCAGGGTCTCAGGGCAAAAATTAAGGACCAAAAGTTGGTGGTTTCTAATGGTAATTGGTGGCGTGTCTGGTCGGTGGCAAAATTGAAAAGCATGGAGGAGGTGCTCAAACACGAAAAGAACCTAACAACAAGGCAAGATGGTAGGCAGGTGGCCGTTCAAAAGGAGAGCGGTAACGTGGAAAGATCTAATGAAGAGTCAAGTCAAGTGGCTAGTGTAGTGCAGTACAGTGAGAGTGCAAATACGAGTTCTCAGGAGCAGGAAGTGTTGTTGGATAGTGTTCCTCAAGAAAAATACAGATACAGTGTGAGATGGTTTGAGGGTGGAAAAGAAAGGTCGAGACACTATGATGAAAGGGAGAAGCAGGAACCTTATGGACCTGTGGGGTAAGAAAAATAAAGGTATAGAGGAAAAGGAAAATAAAGAGAATACCAAAATACCAAAGTCTGATGGAATGGAGGTAGAAGTGGAGAGGGAGATAGTGACAAAAAGCAAAAATAAAGATGGAATTGGAGACGGCAGGGAGAAAAAGTTGTAACTAGACTGGAAGATAGGCTTTGTTAATATCGAAGGTCTATTAGGCAAAATAGGAAATATAGAAGTGAAAAATTTAATAGAAAGCTTTGACACTGTATCACTCTTGGAAACATGGCTAGAGGTAGGTAAGGAGATAACTGGGTGGGGGATTACAATTAGGCATAAGTCAAGAAAAAAAATTGAATAATAAGGGGTGTTCACCCGCAGGAATTATGCTAATTAAAGAAGAGATTAGTAAATTAGTAGAGGACATTAAGAGCAAATTGGAAGAAGTTTTTTGGATAAGATTTAACATGGGTAAAGAGGTAAGGAAAGAAAAACAAGTATGCTTGGCTTTTGCCTACTGTCACCCCAAGGAATCCCTATATGTAAACGATAAGTTTTTTGAGGAATTACTAACTAGTAGAGATTAGTGTTATCAGAGGGATGTATGAAGAGGATGGAATATTATTACTTGGAGACTGGAATGCCAGAATAGGTGAGCAAAGGCAAATGTATAGTAAAGAAGAAGAGATGACAATGAGGAGAGGAAGAAGAAGTAATGATAAGGAAATTAATACAGTAGAAGTCCATTACAGCGAGTACGGGATATAACGAGAACACCGTTTTCACGACAGGTTTTTTATGTCCCTTCAAAATTCCTATATTAAACTGTACAATAGCCTTCGGTTACAACGAGAACCCTTTCACAGAGTCATCCGTTATTGCGACAGTTTTTAACGTTATCGGTATTTCTACATTTCAGCGTAAAAAAAATAGCTAAAAGACTATCGATTATGATTTTCCACGTAACTCACGATATTTCATGAACTAAAGTATGGTAAATAGTTGTATATTACTACGATCGTTTTACACAATTAGATTATAAAACCTTCCACGAAAAAAATCGACAAACTTTGCAGCAGCGGGTTTCTTGCAAACAGGATTATTGGTAACATTATAGTCTCGTTCGTATCAAGAATTCAACGCGAAGCGGTAGTTCCTTCCGATGTCACAAATTTGTTGGGTTGGTCAACATGTTATGCCTATGCATTGTTGCAATGAAGAGTTCTTTATTGAGCTAGTATTGTTGCAGTCAAAATTTGCCGTTCCTCGTGGTGTGACTGAATCTGATGCTTTAATTTAATGCTGTAGTATGCAGAGTAAAGCCACTTCTTGTATTGCGTAAGTCGTGATTTCTTTAGTCTGCGTGTCTAAAATTGTTTTGTGTGTGAGATATGAACAAACTGTGATATTGTTTATTTAAAAGATCGAGTTTCTTTCCGTAACATGCGAAGAAGTCGTGTAGGCTCTATTACTGATATAAAAGCAAACAGACTGTAATGTGTAGTGTTAATTTACATTTCTGTTTGTTTTCGGTGCTGTGAACAGCATTGTTCGAACTGTTGGCTGTTTCTAAGTTGTGTTTGGGAGTCTTCGTTCCTTTTGAAAACAGTATCGGTATTAAAACAAATCCAGTTCGTTCCGTTGTGACTTAACACATTACAATGTCGAGTGGGAAACGAAAATCAATAGATTTGGCTACAAAATATGAAGTTGTGCAGTCTTGTGAAAAAAGCAGTGTGACCAAAATAAAATAGGTGGGCGGTATAATTTCACATCTTCGACTCTTTTTACTATCCTTAAAAATAAGGAAAAAATCGAAGACGCTGTTTTAAAAGGTAGCATTCCAAGCGGGAGTAAGAAACTGCGTGGTGCGGACCATGCTGAACTTGAAGCTGCCCTGTTTGAATGGTTTACCCAGAAGCGAGCTGCAGGAGTTCCTATTTCAGGGCCTATGTTAAAATCTAAGGCGCAAGACTTGGCTCTCAGACTATTTCAGACTTCCAATACAGTGATGGATGGTTAAACCGCTTTAAAGCCAGACATGGCATTTCGCTTCACACAATAAAAGGCGAATCGGGAAGTGTAGACGAAAAAGCAGTCAGTGACTGGCTTCCAATTCTCCGTGAAATTCTTAACAGGTACGAGCCCAAAGATGTCTATAACGCTGATGAATCTGCACTTTTCTATAATTTATTACCCCAAAGGACTCTTGCGGTGAAGGGCGACCCATGCAAAGATGGAAAACGTAGCAAAGAACGATTAACCATTCTTTTGTGCTGCAACATGGACGGTAGTGATAAACTGAAACCGTTTATTATCGGGAAGTCAAACAAACCGCAAGCATTTAAAGGCGTGCGTAACATTTCGTGCACGTATGAAGCGAACACGAAAGCATGGATGACATCCGTGCTTTTTAAGCAATGGCTTCAAGCATTTGATTCGAGAATGGAATTGAAGAACAGAAAAGTTGTTCTTTTTATAGACCATTGTCCTGCTCATCCAAATGTTGAGCTACGGAATACTGAATTGGTATTCCTACCACCAAATTGTACCAGTGTGCTACAACCACTTGATCAGGGCATATTTAAACTCCTTAAACACCACTTTCGTAGCATACTGGTCAATTCATTGATGCGTAGGCTTGAGGTAAAACGAGTACTGAAATGGAATGTACTGGAAGCTATCCGAGGTATCGCAGTGTCGTGGGAAGCCATATCTCCCGCTGCAATTTCTGCATGTTTCAAACACGCTGGCTTCCGACTAAGTGAAACAGAAGGCAAAATTATTGAGGAGCTCTTCCTAATCTCGAAGTGCCAGATAGCTGGAATCGTGTCCCTTCTCAGTTGGAAGTCACCTGTCAATTTGACGATTACGTAAAAGCTGATGAAGGTGTGCCTGTGTGCGGGGATCTGAATGAGAGTGAAATTCTTGAACTCGTTAAGCCCATTAACTCACGTGATGAATCTGACGAAAGTGAGGAGGACGGGGACATCACAGACATACCAACACAGTCAGCAGTCATGAGCGCTTTAGATGTTTTAAAAAAATTTTATGCAGTGAATGACACATCACTAGACGATTTAGTGGCTATCCAGCGAGTGGAGAATTTTGTGATAAGGAACACCACTGCTGGTGCAAGACTGAAGCAAGTGACTTTGGACTCCTTCCTGAAGCCTCTGTAAGGTATAAAAAAATAATTGTTTCAAATTTAGTGTTGTGAATGGAAACTTTAAATGCAAATGTAATATAGCCTAGAATAGTTTTAACTTGCATTTTGCATGGTGAAACATTTTTAATCGCTGCAATTTTTGCCAGTTTTGGTAACTGGTATCTTGTCTGAATTATGCTGGTGTGTTTTATTTTGTATTATAAAAAGTTGTGTGTTCAAACTCAATTCATGTCCTGCCTATCCAAGACTTTGACAGAATTGCAATTCAAGTTTTAACGGTGCACGCTAAGTCGCCAGGCATGCTGAAATATATAGGAATGTAAACAACAAAAATGGCTTCATGACCGGGGGATGTTAAGTGTGTAAAGTATGAAGCACACCTCTGCCTTTATTCAGGGAGCTCCGTAGAGTACCACACTAAAATGAATAAAGCAGAAGCATACGGGAAGATAGGAGAGAAATTTCTCAAGGAAATGGACAGTTTTAATATTTATTACCATATGATAACCTGTAAGTAAACACCATCCGCAATGTTTGATTTATGACGATCTTCGCATAATATTATTATTATTAGTAGTAGTGAATTCTCCCAATATTGGAAGCAAGTAACAAGATCAATATTATTATTGAATTCCTAATATGTTTTCAAAAGTGTAGCTTCCACCGAAGTCCCAGTCTCATCCATGGCTGTGACAATATGGAAGCTGCTGGGGTATGAGCAGTGCTGAGTAATGACATTTGGAGCGCAAATAGTGTCAGAGTGTTATGAAAGGTGTTGCTCATAGGATCAGACGTGCTGCAGTGGCACCTTCTGGTCCAGTGAGGAAAGAAATGGCAAACTACCTCACTCCTCATCTTGCCTAGTACGCCTCATTTGGGCTCTGCCATTGGTTTTTGTGGTTTTCCTATAATTGCATAGCCTTTGGTGGTGCTATCTGAGGATCCAACCAGCCTCTGGGCTGATGACTTAACAGACAGACAAGATACAAATTCCCATTGCATTCCTATCATTTGTATTTAAATCATGCGCGTAAATTCAAATGCAAGCTGATGTTAAGGCAGTAAATATATCAAAGAATTATGTAGGAGAATATCGAAATCTTTTTGCCATGTAAATTATGCCTTACTGTGCGTTTCTCTTCCTTTTAAGAATACATCACACTGCTAGTCCAAGAACCACAACTGCTGGCTGACTTTCCTCCTCATTAAAACAAAATTCTATCAAACCTTGCAAAATCTTGTCAAACCTTCAGCAATAATGAACAGTCTTTGACAAGATTTGAAATTTTGCTTGTGAACCATTGAATCGGAAGAAAAATGTGATGGTGTGCAACAGGCATTTTTAGTCGTGTGTTTCTGAAGGTTAGATTTAAATTGAACACGATCGATCATCCATATCGATTTCTCACTACGTCCAGTACCCACACTAGCAAGCTATTTTGCGCTGCCGATTATTAATCCCCGTTGACTGGTAAAAAGAAATATTCAAGTTTGAAACGAGAGAGAACATGCCTTCATAATTCTTCTTCTTCATAAGTGCGTAAATAACGTGACAAGTTTTCGTTAGCACAGTCAAAATAAAGGCTGAAATAAACAACTGATTTCAGTAATAACTACATAATTGGCCTTACGTACCACTAACTACTTTTACCGGATTTCGTAGACGCCGAGGTATCAAAATTTAGTCCCGCAGGAGTTCTTTTACGTACCAGTAAATCTATAGACACGAGTCTGACGTATTTCAGAACCTTCAAATACCACCGGACTGAGCCAGGATCGATCCTATCCTACCAAGTTGGGGTCAGAAGGCCAGTGCCTCAACCATCTGAGCCACTCAGTCCAGCAGTTTAGGTACAGTAAATAAATAAAAATGTGATATATCTCAATGTACGACAGTATGCATCACTGATTTCAGAGGCTACTTTATTACCAATCAGGTTAAATTTCAGAAAGGCTGTTCCCTCATAAATTTTCAGCAAAATTATTAATATTATAATTACATTATTATTATTATTATTATTATTATTATTATTATTATTATTATTATTATTTTGCCGGGACATACAATATGTTTCCATGATACGTGCATGGTGAAGTATTTGGTTTTTTTGCGTATCTATTCTGAAATTTAGGGAAAATCGGGTATAACAACAATCCGCTATAGCGAGTAAATTTTTTGTCGTAAATTCTCGCTATAACGGACTTCTACTGTAGTTACAGTGGAAAACTCCTGGAATTATTCTGTGAAGTAGGGAAGTTTTTCATCTTAAGTGGTTGTTGGGAGGGTGATAAAGAAGGAAAAATTACATATATTACGGAACAGGGGGTAGTGTTATTGACTTAGTAATAAGTTCGGAAGATATGTTAGAAAAAATTATAAGGATAGAGGTTGGCGATTGGGTTGAGTCACATCATGCACTGGTATGGGTGAGAATAGTGAGAAGGATCGAGGAATTAAAGGAGAGAGACATCAAAAGGTCCTTAGAGAAGGTTATTGGTTACACTAAATATATTTGGACAGAGAACACAAAACGGGAACTGGATGACCTTATGAAAAATGCAAATCCAAGGAAGGAGATGCCGTGGACGACCACGATTGAGATGGAAGGATACCATCCAACGCAGCATTATAGAAAGAAACCTGGACAGGGACACAGTGTTGGAGGAGGAGTGGTGGAAAGACCGAAGAAAGTGGAGAGGAACCATATTTGCCCCTACCCGGCTACAGCTGGATAAAGGGAAATGATGATGATGATGATGATGATGATGATGATGATGATGATGATGATACGTGAATGGGAAATGGCTTTAGAGGAAAATAATATTGATAGAGCATTGTAGTTAATAGAATATCCAATAAAAAAGGTGTAAAAAAGGTGGCATGGGCAGTCAAAGGTAGCAGAAGAAAAAAGGGTGAAGGTGGAGGGTGGTATAACGAAGAATGTGAGGTTTTTAGAAGAGCAGTGAAGGGAGCATTAAAAGAGTATAGAGCAAAACAAGGGAATAAAGAACGAGAAGTCTTTTGTAGATTAAGGAAAGAGTACAAACATAAAATTGCTTAGAGGAAGAAGCTATGGATGAAGGAATAGTCAGAGATAATAAATAGGGAATGCAGGATGAACCAAATGGAGAGAATATGGGAGAGAATAAATATAATTAACAAAGGAGGGAAGAGATACAATAAACTGAATATTGATTATGATCACTGGGTGTTATACTTTAGCGAGTTATTATGAGGTAGAGATAAGTGGGGGTATAGAGTAAGGAGGCAGGTCATATGGAGTTATATAGAAGTAAGTATACATGAACTCGATAAGGAATTTATAGTACAAGAAGTTCAGGAGGTGATAGGTAAACTGAGAAGGAGATCGGCGGGGGGTGGGGGGGGATGGTATCAACAATATATTTTGGAAAGAAATAAGTAAATACCGCCAGATGGAAGAGGGAATAGTAAAATTATTTAACAGGATTTTTGATAGGGGTAAAGTACCAAAAGTGTGCGAATCCGGGATTATTTGCCCAACATATAAAAAGAAGAGAAACAAAAACCTCCCAAAGAACTACCGAGGGATAACTCTCTTAGACTCGCTGAGCAAGATCTACACAGGAGTCTTGGCAAATAGGTTAAGAGACTGGTCTGAAGAGAATAGTATCCATGTTCCAAGGGGGTTTCAGGAAAGGGAGACAAACAATAGATAACATCATGACAATCAAGATGATAACAGATAAATATATACAGTTGAACCTGCTTTATACATAACTGTGTTCTGCGTAATTCGCATTTGTACATAATTTCCTTTAGGTCACGGCAAAATGTAATTTAAAAGCGTGTTAATTAAACCTTATTTATGCGTAATCCGTTTATATGTAATTCGCTGTTATACGTATTAAGTGTTAGTGAAATATAACTGAGTTTTGCGTAATTGTAATGAACATGTGCTTTTTAAAAAAAATTACTGTATTTTAGACGTTTCGACTTGGTCGGCGTAGGCGGAAGTAGAGTAGTCGGGTTTCGTTGCTGAAACAGAACACAAAGAGTTTCGCCGAGTGACATTGTTGACCCTCACTTACTGGCGGCTTAACAAAGGCCAACCGAGCGATTCCTCTTCGCTCACAATCTCGCTCCTCCTCTACCTTCGTCGTTTTTGACCTTCACACTGCCGCCAAAGATTAAGATACATTACAAGCAAAGTGGGCGGTTTTGGTGCGGAAACAAAAGAAAATACAGTAAATTTATTTGAATATGAGAATTTCTTTCGTGGGAACAAAAATGTCCACGTTGCCGGTATCTGGTGTTTACTGTTGAACAGTCGTTTTGTTATTCAGTTGCTTTTGATTAGTCATGGAGAAAGTTATACCCTAGATGAAAAAGAAAAATGTATACGAGAAGTGGACGCTAATCCACACCATCCCAAAACTGAAACTGCTTCAGACTTAGGAATTGCTTATACCACAGAAGGTACGTAGATTTGGAGAAAGTACTTTTCGCATTGTTCCAGCATAAGCGGGCCGTAGCTCTACCAATTAGTGGCAACAAGCTGAAGGAAAAGGCGATAGATTTAGCTAAAATGATGAGTAACACTGCTGATTTCAAGGCGTCATCAGGTGGTTGCAAGGATTTAAAGATCATCATGAAATCACAGGGAGAACAATTTGCAGTGACTCAAAAGCTGTGGACGATGTCGTGGTGCAACACTAGAAAGAAGAGGTTCTGCCAGGTATCGTAAGCGATTACCAACCTCCAAACAACTACATTTGTGATGAGACCGGCCTGTTCTACAATCTCCTTCCTAATAAAATATTAGCTGAAAAAGGTGTTCCATGCCATGGAGGGAAGAAAAGTAAAATTCGTGTAATAGTCCTTCTCGCCACCAATGCAGATGGTTCTGACAAACTTCCTCCACTTGTGATAGGACAATCGAAGAATCAGAGGTGTTTTAAGGGTGTGAAAACAAAACCTACAGTATATGAAACCAACAGAAATTATCAGATGACTATGCTTTTAATGGAACAGTGGTTGAAAAACTGGACATTAAAATAAAAAAGAAACAGAAGAAGATCCTTCTTATTATGGATCGATGTGCAGCACATCCACCTCAAATCGTTCTGGAGAATGTCCGAGTGGAATTTTTCCCTCTTAAATGTACCAGTGTTCTACAACCGCTTGATTTGGGCATCATTGCAAATTTCAAAGTGCATTATAGAAAAATGCTGGTTCAACATTTAATAACACTGAGTGATGCAGGAAATGAACCTCTCTCCATTAATTTGCTACAAGCAATGGACCTTATTTCGGCTGCCTGGAAAGCAGGTGTCATCCTCCACAATCAGTAACTGTTTCCGCAAAGCTGCTGTCTTACTAGATGAGGCTGCCTCTAATGATGATTATGGGGACGAAGTTTTGTCTGGCAATGAGCTAACGCTACCATAGTGTGTAGAATTCGATACTTTTGTGCATTTCGATGATAATCTGGCTGTATGTGGACAACAACCGGATGAAGAGATTATTGCTGACATATGCCAACAACGAAGTGGTGATGGACCAGCTACAAGCGATAGTGACAGTGATGGAGATGGAGATAATGACTTGGATTCTTAAACACCTGAATTGAGTGAATTGTTAAGTGCAGTCTATGTGTGTAGGTGTTACATCAGTGAGAAAAGTTGTAATGAAAATGCTTTGAATTAATTACTATGTTTGCAAAAGGAGGTTTATACTCTTAATGCAAGAAAAGTGGATCAAGCCAAACTATCTGATTTCTTTAAGGCTGGGCCAAGTTCAAAATAATATTTTCTGTCTTAATGTATTTATTATTTGCAAGGATTTACACATGTAGGTCTATTCTATAAATATGTAATGTATTGTGTAAGTCTGATTTCTAAGTAATTCTGAGTTACAAGTAGTTTTTTCTCTTCCCCTTGATATACGTATAAGTCAGGTTTAACTGTAAATAGGGAAAGAGGCAATGTATTTCTAGCAGCCATTGATTTCGAGAAAGCTTTTGACATGGTGAGTAGAAGAATGTTAATAGAAAAATTAGGGAGGTTGGGAGTTTCTAGAAAGATGGTTCGAGCAATTGAGGCGACATACCAGAACGTACCGTATTTACGCGCGTATTAGACCCCTTTTTTTTCCACTTTTACAGTCAAAAAATGCGAAGGGGGGTCAAATATGCGATAACGTCAAATTTCGTGCAGTGAACACATGACTTCTAGGCTATAAATTGTACACGTAAACATTCTACACTATTCTTTAATAAACTTATGAATGTATTCTGTGTTTTACTGGCTATTTTCGTTCGAAAATTTATAAATTTAAAAAGACAATGGTGAACATGACTTTTAGGCCTACATATATTTTAAATATAATCAATCACTTTTATTTACCGTATTAAGCAATGTTAACACAAAATAATGAAAAAGAACTTAATGGCCAGTCATTTGTCACTGTCAGTTGTATTTGATAGTTCGGGAAACACGCGAGCATCGCCGTACCTACGTTACCAACGCTCAGCTGATGCAATACGACCGCGGCGCACAGCCCGCATAAAATGTAATACTGTACTCCAAAAGATAATTATTCATGAGGTAAAATAAATTCACAAAATATACACTTACTAACAACATCCGGCACTAAAATGAGAATACAAGAATAAAAGAGAGTGAGGAAATAACAAATTACGGTACTTACAGTTAAGGGAGGTTATGGTGTACAAAAGAAACACTCCACTGATCCGAGACTCAAGTAACTTTCTTGCCACGTGTATTTCCCAGAATAAACGAGACATGGTACACACAGAACTAGATACACTAACCAACACACAAATATCAATAAAACTACAGCTACAATAAACTATTAAACGCATAAAAAACTACGTTATTGCACTAATGCTGTGAACTACGCTATCCTAGAGAGATGAAGACTAGAAGTAATATAACAATTTAAAAAACACAAATTACTGATGAAAATGTTCAAGATCGCAAACCGTATCGGCAGCTAATAGTGCTAAAGCTACGGAAATAGGCATCTCTTAACTATAAGACAGACGTATCACACGATTTTGGTGTGAGCTTGAATCGGGCGGGTCGGACGGACGAACCTTGAGCTCTCTCAGTGTAGAAAGCTGCGGTGAGTGGAGAGTTTCACTTCCGCCTCTCTTCCTGCAGGGAGGCCAACCAGCCGGCAATGGAACCAACAGTAACAAAGTTCGTCATATTGACATATATAAGGTTAAGAATTCAAAGCATATTTTCATAAACCGCCATTTGCATCACAAGTACTGATTATATCAGCTTTTACGGGACATTTTAAGTCTCAATTCATTCACTGATGGCCAATTGCGAATCTACGGAGGAATACTCGCCACCGTATTTTCTGACATGTTGGCAATTTTCCAAGACACAGACACACGTACTGTGATAGTCTGTAGTTGGAAAGTCGAGAATAAAAAAGTAGTAGGCCTATTTCTCCATTTACGCTAATCCACCTACGAACTCGGACAATATTCTGTGATGCTTGTACCGTACTGCTGTAGTGGCTGCCGCAGATAAAGCTGTCAGCTCCGATTGTGCCGATCTGGCAAAAGGCAGCTGAGGGCTCAAGAAAATGTGCGCAAACTTGTACACACATTTGTACGACGTCATCAGAGCTGCAGTACAGCTTGTAGTACCCGCTACAAAGTGGAATCGTTTATTGGTCTCAGCTGAATTTCGTTACGGGGTCTAATATGCGAGATTTATTTTTTTCCATTCTCTTGGTCTCAAAAAGCCGGGGGGGGGGGGGGTCTAATAGGCGAGGGGGTCTAATACACGAGTAAATACGGTATATTGCAGTGTCGAATTAGAGGATAATTTAATTAGCGGGCTGATAGAGTGGAAGGTTGGTTTACAACAAAGCTGCAAATTATCGCCAATATTATTCTTATTATTTATAAATGACATATTGCTGAGTGTTGAGAGGCAGGAAATAACCTGACTCCCTAAGGGAGCCAACGGCTTTGGGCGAATGAGCCCCTTTAGGAATGGCAACTGGATCACATCTGCATAGACAAATACCACACAAAGAGATCTATAATGTCAAAGTCCTCTGAGGAATAAACACAGGTTCAGATCACTACGTCGTTAAAATTAAACTCACTCCCCAGAGGAGACAACAAAAGCAAGCCTGTAAATCTAAAAGAAAAATAGATTCTACCCAGCTAATCAACAACAAAAATTACCAGAAAGCAACTGAAAAAATAAAAATCACAGATAAACTTGAAGACTTAGTACACAACCTTAAACAAATTGCAGAAGACTTGGCTCCAATTAAACCACGTAAAAAGCACCAATGGTGGAACAGTGAATGTGATGAAACAGTGGAGAAAAGACATCAGGGATGGCTATTAAATCAGTCCCAAAAACCAGAAATATCCTATCAAAATCTAGTAAAACAGAGAAAAGTAACTACCCAAGTCTTAAGAAGAATAAAAAGTCAACATCATAAGGACACACTGCAGTTAATTGAAGAACAATTCAATAAAACTTAATCAAGGGACTACTACAAAACCTTCAGAAAGCAGCTCCAAAAATATAAAGCCCCGACCCTACTGATGAAGGATGAAAATGTAAGCTGGCTCATAACAATAAAGAAAATGCAGAAATTCTGGCTAAATATTTCAACAAGCTTTTAAATTGTGAGGAACCTACAGAACTCCTTCACCGAGCTTGATAGCTGTAGTCGCTTATGTGCGGCCAGTATCCAAAATTCAGGAGATAGTAGGTTCAAACCCCACTGTCGGCAGCCCTGAAGATGGTTTTCCGTGATTTCCCATTTTCACACCAGGCAAATGCTGAGGCTGTACCTTAATTAAGGCCACGGCCACTTCCTTCCCACTCCTAGCCCTTCCCTGTCCCATCATCGCCAAAAGACCTATCTGTGTCAGTGCGATGTAAAGCAAAAAAAAAAAAAAAAAAACAGAACTCCTTCATTTGGACAAACCCCGATAAAAATACCATCAGAGAACATCAATCCTCCCAACAATACTGGAAGTCTACCAAGCTCTGAATAAATTAAAAAACTACAAAGCACCAGGAGAAGATCAGACCTTTGTGGAAATCTGGAAATATGCAGGAACATAAGCAAACGTTGCCCTCCATCAACAACTTGTCTCTATCTGGATTAAAGAAGAACTACCAGAACACTGGACAAGAACCCTCTTTCACCCACTGCACAAAAAAGGAGACAAAACTGACCCCAATAACTACAGGGGAATCTCACTCCTAGACATAACATACAAAATGTTTTCAATAATCATCCTTAATAGGATGAGTTTACAACTTGAGAAAGAACTAGGAGAATATCAAGAAGGTTTCAGACCCTGGAGGAGCTGTCCTGATCAGATCATGAGTCTTATTTGATAATGGACTATAACAAGAGAAGAAACAGAGATATGCTGATAACATTTGTAGATTTCCAGAAAGCTTATGATTGCATCCATAGAAAATTTCTGTTTAAAATTTTAAGACACCTTGGACTACACCCCAAATTAATAAACGTGATAAAATTGACTCTCACTAACACCAAATCAAAAGTGAAGTTTAGGAGTGAAACATCTGACACATTTGAAATTAAAATTGGACTACGGCAGGGAGATGGGCTCTCACCACTATTATTTAATTGTGCTCTAGAAATGGTAATGAGGGAATGATTTAGGAAATGTCACCCCAAAATAAAGATTGGCCGAAAAATCAAAACAAACTGCCTGGGTTTCGCTGACGATTTAGCATTACTAGCAGTGGACATAAAAGAAGAAAAACCCAGATATCAGAACTTCAAAGGATTGCAAATAAAATTGGTCTCAAAATATCATTTGAAAAAAACAGAAATTAAACAAAACAAACCAACAACACGCATATTTTCAACTGAGGAAAGGGCACGAAGATCGGAGCGTCTGAAGAAGTACTGGGAGGACCGCAAAGCCTGAACAATCCCTTCAAAGAGTCCCGAACGACGGACTGACTAAAATGATCCTATGTGGTCATAAAGAAGAAGAAGAAATGACATACTGGATGGACACAGAGCAGCAAATTGG
This sequence comes from Anabrus simplex, assembly GCF_040414725.1. Lineage (NCBI taxonomy): Eukaryota > Metazoa > Arthropoda > Insecta > Orthoptera > Tettigoniidae > Anabrus > Anabrus simplex. The sequence goes on from NC_090272.1 coordinate 120,012,737, forward strand.
GCTGTACCGGTAGTGCACAATTTAGAGATTCCAGGTTTGATATTCACGGATAATATCATAATAATGACTCGAAGAAGGGGGGAGGGGGGGGTTGCATAGAAGTATGAATAAATCAGCGGAATACGCAAAGAAGTGGTCATTAAAAATTAACTGTAACAAATCAAAGGTGTTAATTATGCGCAAGAGGAAGAGGATTAAAAAATAGAATGGAATGGATGATACAGGTAGAGAGAATAGAGGAAGATGAGAGGTTAGAATATTTAGGAGTGCTGTTAAATAGTAGAGGAGAATGGTATGATCATATTAAGAGGATTAAATTGAGAGGGGTTGCGGCTCTCTTGGCGGTGAAAATTCTAGTGGCTAAATACCCAGGGATAAATTACAAAGTACTGAGGTTAGTGTTAAAGACATTAGTACTAAGCAGAGCTTTATATGGGATAGAATTATGGGGACTGGAAAAGAAAAGGGATATTTTGAACCAAATCATATACAAATTTAGTAAGATGGACTATCACAATATACAGCTAATGTGGGGGCGTTATCAATAAGGGGTGAATATTTAGAGATGGAATGTGCTAACAGAGTACTGAACTACTGGATGCAACTCAAACGAGGAGCGGGAGGTCTTGTGCTACAGGAAGCATACAAACAAGAAATGACAGGTGGGAAGCATACAAACAAGAAATGACAGGTATGTATACCGATAGTTGGGTGTAAAAAATTTAAACTTATGTCGAGAATTTGGCTATGGGTTATATTTGGCTAGAGACATGGAAAGGCAAAGATAGTAGAAGTCAAAGGGCTATGATAACAAGAATCAAGGATATTCAAATGCAAAGATGGTTAGAAGAATGTAGGGAAAGAACTTCACTCAGTTTATTCTATAAGGTATTCCAAATCTCCAAAATAAACATAAGATATGGGGACAGAAGGATGAAAGGTGGTCTATTATGGTGGCTTATGGGATTGTATATAAACAAAGGATGGATTAGGAGCAAAGAGAGCACACAGTGTATTTTACGTGAGAAAAAGACCGATGACATGCATTTAATAGGCTTTCGTAATGAAACAGAGAAACTAAGGACAATGTTTCTACGCACTAAACAACAGGAGTTGTGTAGACAAAATGATGAATGAAAAATTTTAGTACGGACAGTGAAACAGTTGCAGTTAAAAAATTATGTCTAAGAAAGGTGAAAGGTATTGTATGTTAAGACAGATGGTTATGGATAGAGAAAATAAGTGTCAAAATCACTGGAATGAAACAGAAAGGATGCCAGCATAGTGGTCTGCGCAAGGTTGCTTTTTCTTTCATTCTCTTTGTTACGTAACCTGATTGTAGTAATTCTTTCACATTTGTTAGCCATGATACTCAGATTAATCAGAGGAAACATTATGATTCTTTACTTATATTCTAAAAGAATTGAAGTAAGGTAGTGATTTAGCTCTATCCCAAGCATATTTAGTAGTGTTTCAAAATTTCTGCAATTGGACAAACCTAAAGTAGAGCACAATACTAAGATACTTTACATATTTTAACATATCTTATTTCAATGTTTAGACTTTCAGAATACGTACATCCATCCAAGACATAAAACTTGAGGCACTTTGCCCTAAAGTAGAGGTCCCAGAATCATTGAATAGAGAATGGTAGTCATCACTGTCTTGATCAACCCTGTACAACAAATCAAAATATACTCTTTTAATAAACTTGTAAATGCATAATCAAGTTCGGCTAGATCAAGAGAAAGGTTTGAACATTTAACTTACTCCAAGTCACTGATATATCTGTCAAAGCAAAATTCCTTGCTTTCCAATCCTCCACTGATATCTGGTAGAGAAGCGGCAATATCCGATATTTCAAAAGAACTCCTTTCCTTTGCAACGTCCCCCCCTTCATCAGGAGCATGTTCCTCAACTTTAATTGCCATATCTTCTGCAGGTTCAGGAAGAGGATGGCCCCTGGGAAGTTTCACTTTAGGTCCAACATGTCTGAGGGAGAAAGATGCAAATGACAATGGGAATTATGAGAAGACAACACAAGTAGATGTAGAAGTCAGAGTTAAAATTCCACACATGATTATATAAAATTAGAGGATTTGCTGAACCATTCATGACATGAATGACAATGCTGCATCATTATTGTACCGGAAACACCGCTACGTGAAACAAGTTTGAAGTATGTGTGTTAAACTACAGACTCAATGTTACTCCACCGTCTCTGCGATACGAGTGACGGGTGGAGCTCTCCAAGTGCGGCAGACCGAACCTATGGTCGGACGAGACTTTGTATCTCGAGTGCTCGGTTCCAGCAGAGTTGGAACTTTATAATTTTCTTCAAGTGCCATGTTAGGACTTGTGTTTCAGTGACAAACTGAAGGAACTTAGAATTCCTCTCGTGAGTGTTGTATCTCTTCCAAGTGCTACATTTTAACTTGTGTTTGAACTTGTGTTTCGTAAACAGACTTTGGGAATATAGAAATTTCCCGAGTGTCGTATCTGAACTTCTGTTTTGCGACAAGCTGTGAGGACACAGAACTTTTTTTATGAGTGTTGTAATTTTCCAAGTACCACATTGAACTTGTGTTTCGTGACGAACTGCGGAAACTTAAGAGTATTTCCGAGTATTACGTTCGAACTTGTGTTTCATAACAAATTGTGGGAACATGGAATATTTTTGAGTGCCGCATCTGAACTTGTGTTTAAACTTGTGTCATCGTAAGTGACTGTGGAAACAGAGTACCCATGCCATATCTGAATTTGTGTTTTCCTCTCGTGAAGTTCCGAGAGAACATAGTTTTTCAGTGCCAAAATTGAACTTATAATTTATGCTTCATAATCATTTTTCACGGAGAGTGTTAGACTCTTTCCAAGTGCAGTTTAACTTTAATGATCATTTAATGACATTGCTAAACAGTCTTCAGGTACACATAATTTCGTGTCCTGAACTTGCATGAACTGTGCATCTTGCACTCAATATTGTGTTCTGAACATAAATTGACAAAATCATTAAGTTAGGAACTGTGATGATAAAGATTAGTGATCTAATAGAACATTCCAGTCTGCCGTGCCAATGTTAGCAAACTTATGTCGTGAACTTGACATTATAAATTATACATTATTTTCCCAAGTATTAATTCGGCTGACATCTAACACGTGGTCAGATATTCAGTTCAATTGCCTTACTTTCAAGTGATAATTTATGAACATTTGTGATTGAGCGAGGCGTTTGAATCAAGATTCAAGTGTCAATTTCATTAGCATTTGACATATTCCACTTGCAATGAATGAACGCAATATTTAAAGGTCAATGTTAATTTATTTAACAGTGCTACAAGTGAGTTGAATGCCATACGGCGGACTCATGTACGAGTCACGCCTCACCTCTCAATATTATCGTGTGAGATCGAACCCTGCAACGTGTGCACCTAGAAATTCGAGAACTCCCAGATCCTCTAGAACTTCGAGAAATTGGTAGGTGTGCTAGGTACCAACTGATGAGCCCAGCCTAGCACACGGGGGCGAAACGCTGGCAACCAGGAATGAGTTAGCTGGAAAATTTATAATGTCCAATAACGGACCATTTATATTGGTATTAATTCTAGAACGTCGAGAACTTTACTATCAGGACGGGCGTGGTTCATGTCTAGACCGTGCCCAGTAACCATCCTAGAGTCCAGAGATTCCAGCCTGCTACAATGCTTCAACTCAACTTGTATGAAAGGTGATATGAATTTGTTTTCAATGAACAATAAAACCAAATTTTCAAAGAAATCTAAGTTCAATGAACTAATACCCCTCTCTGTGCCAACTCCAATGTTTACATGCCACACCCTTAGAAATATTCCATGCTCTTCAAGCTAGTGTCAACGGCCCCCAAAGACAGACATTTTTTTCCCGGTACACTATGTAGTTTGAATTCTGTTATCTAAAATGTCTGGAAATTGAATTTGTGAATGAACTGATGTCTACAGATGCTTGAAAACTTTTCTGGAGGATGTGTAAATAAAGTGCAAGCCTACAAGCTCAGCTAAATATAATGAATTATTTGCAACAGCAACAAAACATGGACAAAATTCAGTATGTTTCAGGAATAGACTTCTTCAATTTTCTTTTGATACAGATGAGGTATTTCTAGCCACTAGTACTCCTCTTTAGAAATTGATTAACCTTGTGTTAAGACATTTTCTTTCATGTTCTAGATCAGAGTACATTAAATAAAACCTATTTCAGTTGTTTAGTTGCCATCTTGTCATCCATCAACAGCATTGGTATAGCACTGCAAGGCTATTATACATCTCAGGGGGTTACAGGTCTTTTCTTGTCACTACAAAAGGAGATATATAGACTAGTTGAAATAAAATCCAAGAATATAGGCTCAAGTTAAATGAAAAGAAAATCATCAAAAGAACTCTAACGATGTGAAGCATCAATAAACAAAGGAAATTAAACTACACAGATGATAATTATAAATAATTTGATAATGAGTAGACCTATGCCTTCCTTATAATTAGCTTCCATTTACTTCTCGAGTTGCACAAAATATAAACTATGATTATTTAAAAGAAAGAACTGAAAATTATTATTTCAGATTCCAAGTAGTACTGTTGGTTAATTAACTTGATCCATGAATATTCAGTTTCTGTGATCAAATTCTGAATTTTTCTTTAATTAAGGTCATCCACCAATTAAATACATTATAAGATAACAGACACTGAACGGACTCTTAACTGAATCAAAACAATCTCGAGTTGTATTTGATAATAACGCTATTGGTTTTTATGTCCCACTAACTACTTTTCCAGTTTTTGGAGCAGTTGTACTTGAATCGGTTATAAAATTGTTATAAAATACTATTTAATACTCTAACTTGCTTATCTGCAAAGAATGGTGCTCTAAAAGTTCAGCAGTACATGATCAAAAAAATAAAATTTATGTTATGTCATGGTCATGAAAATATTTTACATTAAAAATGCTTACACATGCATATAAACCGAAACTGAACAACTGAATCAAAAACTATTTAATAAGATACTTTAGTTGATGTTTAAAATAAATTAAATGACTTTTTATTCAAGAAATAATTTTACTTAACTTTCAGGTTATGCTTACAATAATTTTACAATGGAATACTCCAATAAGCACATGATTTAATCTTAATATAACCATGTCTATGAATGGCAAGTAAACTAATTAACACAATCATCTATGAACAGTGAAAATAAAACAAAACTAATTATCTCTTCCCTTGATATTCATAGAATTTACAGCTGCAAGATCTGAAAATAAATAACACACAAAATTATCTTTGTCGTGTTAACTTGTAAAATAATACAACTCAAAATAAATAATCAAGTGTGGTCTTTTAAAACAGTAAACTATCGCAGAAGAATCTAATACACACTCAAATGACATGTGATAAATAACACACTACAATTAATCAACCATCAAAATCCTAAATACTAAACACTGAAAATGTAAATGTTATCTAAATATAAAACAAAAAGAAATATTAATGAATCCAAAGCCTACAGAATAGTGGTTGAAGCTACATGCTGTCGGCTGGGCCTTCATGGGGTACAACACTCATTTATAGCTTGATAATGCAATACTAATCCATAAAGCATATCCTAATCAAATTTATAACTTACACATTCCATGATGTATGGTGGACAGCACTAACACTTACACTGTCATAACCAATCCACTAACAATGCACTACACACCAATCACTTCACACTCCCTTCCACCTAATTCTTGGCCACCAACTAATAATTATGTACAACACAAAAGTACCAGCTCCGTCCTCCAACACGTTAATCAACTAATAACCCCTTCTATCTAAATATCAACCATCAACTGACAACACTATTTACAAGAAAGAAAAGTACATTCGTAGTCCTATCGTCCATGTCCAACAAAGATGAAATAAGGTGAAGTCTGAAATGTAACTAGCATTATAAAACAAACACCAATGAGAAATATACCTGTACCAGGGGTACACCTTCCCCGGCTAGTTAAACTGCGCGCCTTCTCTGAGGCAATCTATATAAAAAAAACTTTAACTTGTGAACTCCAAGAAACTTTGGTCTTCAACTGTTAGATGTCTCAACCATCAGTTTATTTGCTCCCTCTAGCAGGCTAAACTCTAATTATTTCATAAAGAAATGTTTATTTTTGATGTTTATATACCTGATTTTGAGGATTGTTTTTTTAATGTTCTAAAGTTGCCAACACTTCAGCTGGTTCCTCCTCGATTGTAATCAACCTATCAAAAACTTGGAAATATTTTCTCTAGCCAATTAAAACTGGCAGAAGAGAGGGGGGGGTATAGGAATTCAGCCCATCAGTAAAGAGTTCTGGAATCTTCCCCTTGTGGTACTATAAAAGCATGGCCCCTTCGGGCCGTATAGTCTGAACTGCTCCAGTGTGAGGAGGATGACTTGACGCGAACCACAAGGCAGGGGTACGGTCTGCGCAAGGAAGGACCAGCGACACAAGGTAATGGCAAAATCTACTTAGATATGTGATAGAACCTGCATACAGTTTGAGGGGAAGGTTTCAACCTCTTCTTTTAATGTAATTTTGTAAAACTGTTGGTTTAAAAGTAGAATTTTCGGTCAGTTGCAGGATTCTGTTCTATTCCCCATTTATCAGTATGACCAATGTAAGGGAACAAAGAGTGATAACCCTCTGTCGTTTCCCATTCAACCTTGCATTGGGTGACTAAAGCTTTCAAACTCTAAATTTCTTCAATCTTGTCTTGGCATTAATGTTCCCTCTTTATTCATCACAGCGTAGCATAAGATTAGCCTCTGTATTTTCGGGCCATAAGAACACTTAGGGTTTTAACATTTACTACAAGGAGGGCAAGTGTTTCGCCTCCTAGACTTTTGTTTATGGCTGGTCATGTGCAACCTTTTCTTTTACCATTAAGGCCACTTAGTATGGGCAAATTGTGCCCCTGTCCGACTCGTTGGCTGAATGGTCAGCGTACTGGCCTTTGGTTCAGAGGGTCCCGGGTTTGATTCCCGGCCGGGTCGGGGATTTTAACCTTCATTGGTTAATTCCAATGGCCCGGGGGCTGGGTGTTCGTGCTGTCCCCAACATCCCTGCAACTTCCACACCACACATAACACTATCCTCCACCACAATAACACGCAGTGACATACAAATGGCAGGTGCCGCCCACCCTCATCAGAGGGTCTGCCTTACAAGGGCTGCACTCAGCTAGAAATAGCCACACAAAATTATTATTATTATTATTATTGTGCCCCTGTTTATTTGGTAATTTTCTTTGGTGTTATTTCCCTTTGGGAACAGTGAATTACAGTATAATACTATTAGGTAACAGATAAGCCCACATCGAGGCAACCGTGTATAAATACTTTAAGGTGAGGACAAAAGATAGGTTGTCAGGTGGAACTGGAGTGCGCCATAAGAAACTGGTGCCTCTGCGAGGCTGGACTATATTTGGAGCACAGACTCCCATGTAGTGTAAATGATCAGAGGAAATTGTGCTCTTGTAAATTTTTTACCTGCCTAGAGCAATAGGCCTAAAGCTCTTTTCTATGTAACTGCCTGCTAATTATTACAAGTTTCGTACCTGATGTTCAGACTTCTTAGTTCCTTATATTGTTAGAGCTGACAAGCTCATTAACAATTTGTTCTATTGGCTTGTTATTCTTTCAGATTCTTCATCTATCAATTTTTAAGTAGGAAAAAAAAGGAAAGAAATAAAATTTCAAAATTTGCTGTGTTAAGTTCTGCTCTAGTTAATTCCTTGTACAGCCATTCAACCCACATGCTTCTTATCCCTCTGTGAACCACAGAAACCCCAGAACAATATTAATTCATGTCATTCATAAATCTTTATGAGGATCCAACATACCTCCAATTTTCATCGTTACTAGCAAAAATCAAACCATTCATAATCCTACAAGTTACTACTAGGGTTCAGAAGTTTATGACCTAAAAATGTACAAAATATGCAAGCAAATATGCCCTAAAAACTAGCTAAATATGACATAGAAAAAGGTCAAATATGACTTGAGCATTTTAGGGGTAGGTAGCAAGTATTAGGCCCGGTTTCATCAACACATGTTAAATATACAGTATACTAACAAGTAGTTAGTTAATACTGGGTTTAAAATTTAACATCTTGTTAGGTTTCTTGCATTTCATCAAACTTTTCCTGTGAAATGTTAACTATTAGAATAATAACAGTAAGTTATTTATTAAATTGACCACCTAATCAATACAATAAGTCTGGATAATTTATATTGATCTATTAACTAAAAATGGTACGTTTCGCCTAGTATGAAGGCATCATCAGCCATTGTCTTAACCTCGGAATACAAATAAGCACTTGATTAACATATAATAAGATGAAATGAATTTTAAAAATTTTGAAGAGACTTAAACTAAAATTAACATTAAAAATAACAATCTTGGTTTAAAAAATTTTTTTACAATGTGAAGAATTACAAAAGGTGAAAGTATTAAAATTATTGACATTAAAAGGCTGCTATTACAAGTAAAATGGACAAAGCAACTGACTGTGATGAACAAGTAGTAAGATTGCTGTAAAATTAAGTTGAGCGATTGGTGGTTACAATTAGACTCTGACGAGAATGACGATCAGCCATATTTATTCAAAAAGTAAAGTAATATTGAGAAAATAATGTTGACGGTTAGTCAAGAGATCACTATATTCCTTTCTAGGAGACAAAAGACGAAAGTCATAGGCATATGGTAGAAATGTAGAACACATTGATGAGAAGATAAAAAGATGTAGATTAAAGGTTGAAGAACAGTGTTAAAATTGGACCTCTGTGGACCATCTCATTTTGAAGCAATGTTAAAATGTTGTCAAGAATATGAGTGTCATTTGAAAAGAGGAAACACAATACAATATGACAGGTACAAACGCTGTATCATAAATAATTCTTCGTGCCTCTGAATTTAGTCCCCAAGAAGGTCTGCAGGCAATAGCTAAACCTTGCATAAACTTACTGCCTTTCTGTTGTAGTTTGTTGAAATGGACCCTGAAGGTTAACTTCTTGTCTAGTACAACTCCTAGATAAAGAATATGATTTTCCATAGTGTTATTTTGTCCATTCATTTTAATTTTAGGCTTTAGGCTTTTAGTTTCCTTCTCCTTGTAACAAAAATGGCCTTCGTTTTCTGGGGATTAAATTGTAATTTATTATCACAATGCCCAGTAAATAAAATGTCAAGAGACAAATTTGCTCTTACTCTCAGATCCCGCACATTATCTGCTTTAATTAGAAGAAGGCATCATCAGCGTAGACCACAACTTTACAACCAACAGGAAGACGTAAAGGTAGAAGGTCATTGTATAAAATGTTCCAAAAACCAGGACTACAACTAGATCCTTGTGGGCAACCCCTTTTCAGGATCTTTGAAGAAACTGCTGATCCGACTTGAAGTTTAACTTTCTTATTTTGGAAATAAGATTGTATTAATTTATATACATTTTTGGGACAGAGCTTCTTTTTAAACTGAGTTAGAACTTTCGGCCACCAGGCATTATATAATGCACTGGAGATATCCAGTGATATTAGGATAGCTACTTCATGCATGGAGAAATCAGTCTCAGCCCATTCTACTACACTAAGAACAGCATCTTCTGTCGATTTTTGTGGAGTAAATCCGTACTGGCATTGACTTAAATGATTGTTGCTATATAAGTGGTACATGACCCGATCGATTATTAACTTCTCAAAAATCTTCCCCAGAACTGGAAGAAGGCAAATAGCCCTGAAAGATTTGGCAGTAAACATTCTTGAAATAATGCCTGGTGCTTTCTTGTCATTTTGTGAGAGTATTATTCGTTCAACTTCTTGGCGGGTGAAAAGCACATCATCTGCAGTATTAGGAGGGAGAGTGCAAAATAATCTAATTGCCTTTTGCGTTTCTGTGTCGTCATCTTCTTCGGAGAAGAAAGAGTTGATAAGAACATCAGCAGTATTGGAGAAAGATTTTGAAAAACCGGTGTCTGATTCAATTGAGCAAATAGTATTATTCAAGTTTTCAGGTCTTCTTGTTAATTTGTAAACAACTCCCCAAGGATTACATTTCGTAGGCAGTGAGCAGAATTCTTTCCATTTTCCTGATTTCCTTCTTATTATCAAATTGTTGTACTCTTCCTTAACTACCAGATATATTTCTTCGTATCGCTGACGGAGAAGAGGACAGCGACTTCGTTTGTAACGTCTGTGACAAGCAAGAACACGTTTATTCATGACTGTTAACTCTTCGTTCCACCAGAAATTTTTAGGAGGTTTCTGAGATATTTTTGGTAGATTTGTTTCAGAAAAATTGATTATGGCATGAGTTAATTTGTCTGTAACTTTTTCTAGGTTTTCCGCGACATTGCAGAATTCAACTTCTTTTGATATTCTAAGTTAACTTCTTTTAGCACCCTGTTGAAAGTGAGCCCATTTGATGTCTTTGGTCTTGTATTTTCTGGTTAAATAATGAGAGGTGTTCACTACAGGTGAACTGGCCGTAGACTTCATACTTATTATAATTAGAGAATGGTCGGAGAAAGTTGGCAGGTCGCTTACTTTCCAGTCGCATATAAAAGGAAGGAGTGAGGAGTTACACACACTAATGTCTAAAAAGCTCTGAGAATGTCTGCGCATATATGTAGGTATATCGCCTGTATTTAACAAAATTAAGTTGCCGGCACAGCAGAAATCACGGAATAGTTTGCCTCGTGCGTCGTCGACGGGACTAAATTCTATTTTTTTTTTTTTTGCTATGGGCTTTACGTCGCACCGACACAGATAGGTCTTATGACGACGATGGGATAGGAAAGGCCTAGGAGTTGGAAGGAAGCGGCCGTGGCCTTAATTAAGGTACAGCCCCAGCATTTGCCTGGTGAGAAAATGGGAAACCACGGAAAACCATTTTCAGGGCTGCCGATAGTGGGATTCGAACCTACTATCTCCCGGATGCAAGCTCACAGCCGCGCGCCTCTACACGCACGGCCAACTCGCCCGGTAGGACTAAATTCCGGCACCTCAGCGTCTCCGAAAACCGTAAAAGAGTAGTTAGTGGGACATAAAACAAATAACATTATTATTATCTTTTATGTCTTAGGTTTAAAATACCATATACTTCAAAACAATTCACCCCTAAGAGGTTTAGATGATAGTTGACTCTCAAAAACAATATCCATTCTTCTGAAACCGTTCCAGGCATGAACATAACCTTTTCTTTTTTTTTTTTTTATGAAGGGTGGTCTTCTATATCCTAGATGTTAATAAATATTTCAAAACATCCCAACCCATAAAAAGGTATTCATTCCTCCATTACTGTTCGACGTACAAAATAAAAATTTCACAGATTGGTGGTTTTACGCCCTAGACGTTAAATCAGATATGGTTTAAAACATTCAAATTCCTCCATACGGGGTTCTATGTGAGTGGTAGATTATAAAATAAATAACCATTTCCCCAAAACCATTTGATGTACGAACTGAGGACGTGTTTTACAGACTCAGCTGACAGTGTACTCTCCAAAATGTAAAACTTTGAATAATAACTTTCATTTTAAAGCCGTAGCGAAGCACGGGTATCTTGCTACTAATTTAATAATGGCAGATCTTGTTCACCCGTATAGGTATCACTAGGACCACCATCTTGAAGACAAATCATATTTTCTGTAATAATTCCAAAATCTTTCTGAATTTCACCACACTCACATGATTATAACAGCTTACTCTTTTAGTATTTCACAGGAATGGAGATTAATTATTTCTGTGAATTCTGTTCTTATGAAACTCAACTGCACTTGTTTTCTTAATTCTTGCATTCTTCCTGTGTGCCTTGTTCCTTGTTAGTCGTATTTTGTTTCTGGTATATGGGGTCTGAGCTAATTATGTAATCATCCTCCCTCTTTTGTTTTCACTTTTCTTTTGTGAATTGTGTGAGTGGGATCACATTCAATGGGGGATGGGTCTATTGTTTGATTGATGGGGTTTTGTCTTCTCTTGGGTTGACATTATAATGGATGTAACGTGGTGCTCCTAAGTTATGGATTATTTGAAGATTTTAAGGCACTATTATTGCTGATTTTTCATGGAGTTCCTGTTTGATGATTTCAAACATACCATTTGTTGCAAAACTGTATGATAAAGGTCAACAGTTTTACAGCGAATGGTATGTTCAGATTACAATCTAAAATCCAACTTTTGAGGTTTCTTAGAAAATAGATTCAAGAGATTTGCTGGTTTTACAATTATGCATCTGTGAATATTTATTAAGCTGAATCTTCAATACATGTGATTACAACCAGAGTTGGAGAGTTAAATCTCATTGATGGAATGGCGAAATGGAAAAGAAAAGAAACCAAAGCAGGGGGTATATGCAAGAAATCAGGAGGCATACTCTAATAAGTGGAGTTAAGCAGAGGCCACACGGCATATACTTGTGTATACCCTCGACTAAAGCCCTGGTTATATTTACAAAATGATGATAGAACGTAATGAAAGTGCTTGTGCACGTGTGGTGTGCGCATGCATGAGTGTCGTCATAAAAACATGAATACGAGTTAATTATGTTGATATTCAGATGCAGTACATTACAAGATCTTACATTAAAATACCAAGAAAGAACAATATGATACAGGTCAACAGTTTTACAGTGAATGGAATGCTCAGATTACAATCAAAAACCCAACTTTTGTGGCTTCTTAGAAAATAGATTCAAGAGATCTGTTGGTTTTACAATTATGTGTCTGTGAATGTTCAAAACAGCCAACCTATTGAGTCGATTTTCACTTGTTTATTTTCAGTTTCTGTTTATTTTCTTTTGTAAAATGTCCATGGGAGGGGTTCTAAACCCCAGTAAGCTCCCCCCACCACCACCACCACTGGTCTATGCCCCTGAAACAAATATAATCTAAAATTAAATTAACCTACTCACAGGCACCTTCTGCTTGTGGTCTTCCAGGGCATCTCACATTCTTTTCCTCTTAGATCATGTATTCCAGTCAGCTGTTGTAGTCCTTATTGGCCCTCTTTTCACCATCATGTACTCTGAAATCCAAATTCTCAGCAAATATTACAATATACTTATACAAGAGTTCCGGATAAAACATTATTATAGACATTTATTTGCAATTTTTTACTCCAAGTTAATTAAAGCAAGAAGGCAAGAGTAAATGGAAAATGGTTAAGCATTTAAAATCTCTCTCCTGGGTATCTATATAGTGAGCTGCTAGTTAACAGAGGTCAAAAAGTTATGAATTCCCTCGACCAATATGACCCTAAAGAACATGGTGGAGTAAACATCAATACATAGTAACTTATGTTGTAATCAGATAATTGACTGGTACTAATCTATGTAGGGAAGAGAGAATTTAACTGAACTTCACAGGTTGTTTGTGGTATGGACTAGAGCAATTTTGTTACTTTCATTGATCTGTCTCGGTCTTATCCTTGGCTTTGACAATATGAAAGTAACTGAGATTTAAGCAATGCCAGTAATGCTATTGCTTAAGCAGCCAGTCCCTGCTATGAATGGTATGAAAATGTTGCTCTCAGGGTCGGTTGGTGCATGCATTTCAGTGGGCTTGGCAGACTGACATGTAATAGCAACTTCTAGCTCAGCAAGGAAAGCCAATGGGGAAACTACCTCATTCCTCAAGTACACCACCTCTTCAGTGATTCCTAGACCATCCATGACAGCTAATGGTGGAGCTGTTGAAGATCTAACCAGCCTTCGGGCTGAGGACTGAACATACACATACATGTGTGGATGCAAAGATGTATAAATGCTCTGTTTAGATTACCCATACCACATGATTACATTGATTTGACTTATGAAGTTTCAGGGTGTTTTCTTTCATTTGCCCACTGCCCTCACGCTAATTCTCCCACTTCCAAACATTCCATGAGTTAGTGGCAATTGAAGCACTACAATGGTGATGTCATAATGTTATGACCAAAAATCAAGCGACTGCTGTTCAGCCCATAAAGGCCTACAGATTACAAGGTGATACTTGATCAACACAATGTATCCTCTTGGTCTTTAATCTTGGCTTTCTAGACCAGGGCCGCTACCTCGCTATCACATAGCTCCACAAATGTTCTCATGTAGGCTGAACAGACCTCAAACCAACCCTCAATCCAGGTAAAAATTCCTGATCTGGCTGGGAATCAAACCCAAGGCCTCCGAGTAAGATGCATACTTACTACTCCTAGATCATGGAGCTGGCACACGTTATGACCAACTGAATCAATCTCAAATACTTTGTCATGTATCAGGCTTCTCTCCAAAAGATAAACGCATGATCCTGTTCCAACCTGTTTATGAGGTATAAAGAACATGGCAATATTTTTTTTTAAATAGCCTGTATTGTGTTTTGTCCATGGCAGAAAAAGGACAGTTAATACTGAATTGCACTGATCAGAATATTCTTAAGCAGCATAATATATAGCAGAATAATAAAATTAAATAAATGGAAATTATAATAACAAAATGTAAGTTACAGTACATTCAAAGTCAGGTTGTGAGTTTCACAAATAGGAAGAGTCCTCTCAGTTTTACAGTAATTACTGCGTTGATGGGGTGAAAGTTCCTTTTGGGGATCACTGTAAGTATCTAGGTGTTAATAACAGGAAAGATCTTCATTGGGGTAATCACGCAAATGGGACTGTAAATAAAGGGTACAGATCTCTGCACATGGTTATGAGGGTGTTTAGGGGTTGTAGTACCAGTAAGGATGTAAAGGGGTAAGACCCCAACTAGAGTATGGTTCCAGTGTATGGGACCCTCACCAGGATTACTTGATTCAAGAACTGGAAAAAATCCAAAGAAAAGCAGCTGGATTTGTTCTGGGTGATTTCCGACAAAAGAGTAGTGTTACAAAAATATTGCAAGGATTGGGCTGGGAAGAACCGAGAGAAAGAAGACGAGCTGCTCGACTAAGTGGTATGTTGCAGGTTATAAATTTCTTTTTTTTTTTGGTCCGTATTGAAGAACTACTTGTGATACAAATTCTTATAATTTTGTTAAATACCACCTATTCAATACAATAATGACGCAATAAAAACTTACATATTTATTAAGTTGTTAATATGGTACATGTTTCGCTCCTTTTTCGTGAGCATCATCAGCCAATTATCATTTACTTAAGATTATATAAGATTGTGAATTTATTCTATTGGATTAAATTATGCTTGTAAACCTGATTGACAAATCTTATAATATTTTACAAGTCATATAACAGTAAAATTATGCCTTTAAGTTAAAACATATTTGTCTAAAATCTATCTAATATTTTATTGACAAAACTCATCTGGAGAACATCCTTTAAAATTATTTTAAAAACCTTTTGAGATCTGGCTAATTATATTGATTCAATGTTGCTTGACTTGTATGATTGTCATTGAAACTTCATTGCTTAACAATTTTTTTTTCCTTTTTTTACAGTTGATAATTGCCTATGTTATGAATATTCAACTTGTTCTCCATGTTGCTGGAGTAACATTTGTACAAAATGTACCGACAAGTTTGTTCATAAACAATATTCTCGTATTTACAACATAAGATAAATGCCAATACAGCTCATTTTGTACAAATGTTACTCCAGCAACATCGAGAACAAGTTAAATGTTCATAACATAGGCAATTATCAACTTTTTAAAAAAATTAATATAGTTAACAAAGTTTCGACGACAATCATACAAGTCAAGCGACATTGAATCAATACAATTAGCCAGATCTCAAAAGGTTATTAAAATAATTTTAAAGGATGTTCTCCAGATGAGTTTTGTCAATAAAATGTTAGACTTAGATTTTAGACAAATATGTTTTAACTTAAAGACAATTTTATTGTTATATGACTTGTAAAATATTATAAGATTTGTCAATCAGGTTTACAAGCCTAATTTAATCCAATAGAATAGATTCACAATCTTATCCCTTTCAGACCGAGTACGCACAATTGTGCGGATTCGTATTTTAGTTATCCCTGACCGTATTTGACGTTTTTTCGGCGCTACACCGGACTGCAGTGATTGTGCAGGACACGTGGCGTGTATTTCAATTGATTTTAGTATGCGCTTGACCGCCAGGGCGAAGGAAGAAGAGTTTAAAAAGCACAGTTGATCGGCGAGATGGCAGGAAGCAGTAGTGCCGAAAGTAAGTATTTATTTACTGCGTTTATATTAATCTAGAAGCTTTACTGAATACCGGAATATATTCAATGAAGTGTGTACATTGGTTAGTGAACGTAAATTTTGAAGCTACACCATCGTACGTGATACGAGGTTTTGAATTTTGATACGCACAATTGTGTGGGTCCTGTTTTTTGGATGTTAGTTTTTATTTTGTAAAATAAACTATTAATATGTGTATTGAGGAGCATTTTAGTCAGTTCTTGACGTACAAACAAAAATTCACACCTCCAGTTTTCTTTCAGGTCTGAAAGGGTTATATAACCTTAAGTAAATGATAATTGGCAGATGATGCTCATAAAAAAGGAGCGAAACATGTACCACATTAACAACTTAATAAATATGTAAGTTTTATTACGTTATTATTGTAATGAATAGGTGGTAGGACCTATTTAACAAAATTATAAGAATTTGTATCATGAGTGGTATGTTCCAAGCTGTCAGCGGAGAGATGGCGTGGAATGACATTAGTAGACGAATAAGTTTGAGTGGCATCTTTAAAAGTAGGAAAGATCACAATATGCAGATAAAGTTGGAATTAAAGAGGACAAATTTGGGCAAATATTCATTTATAGGGAGGGGGTTAGGGATTGGAATAACTTACTAAGGGAGATGTTCAATAAATTTCCAATTTCTTTGAATTCATTTAAGAAAAGGCTAGGAAAACAACAGATAGGGAATCTGCCACCTGGGCGACTGCCCTAAATCCAGATCAGTATTGATTGATTGAAGTAAGCCTATACTTCGTGGGCTCCATCTATGATTAGGACCAAACACACAGCACATTCACTTTTAACAGTCCTAGACATACATTTTATTCAAACTTTCATCAAATACTCTTTTGCTGAATGGTGCTCTTAAGAGACAGCATAGTAGTAAGTTACTTTTGTTTTTTTTTCTAACTTGCTTTACGTCGCACCTACACAGAGAGGTCTTACAGCGATGATTGGATAGGAATGTTGTTTGTTTGTTGTTTAAAGGGGCCTAACATCGAGGTCATCGGCCCAGGGCTAGGAATGGGAAGGAAGCGGCCATGGCCTTAATTAAGGTACAGGCTAGCATTTGCCTGGTTTGAAAATGGGAAACCACGGAAAACCATCTTCAGGACTAATGACAGTGGGGTTCGAACCCACTATCTCCTGGATGCAAGCTCACAGCTGCGTGCCCCTAATGCACGGCCAACTTGCCCGGTACATAGTAGGAAGTAGTCTACATCTTATTCCAAGTCATACTCTCTAAATGTGTGTGGAATATAATCCAGATGCATGAAGTCTTTCAGACGTGATAGTTGCACTAGCATCCAAACATACAGTATATTTTCCAGTTGCTGTGAAATAACATCATTAGATGTTTCCTCGGCGTACTCTCCCCTGCCCATACCAAATTTGCTCAAATCCAGAGATAATACATATTTAAACAGGAATGCCCGTACTTCAGTTTTGTGGAGAGCATAGATAACGCCAAGGCATGTACGGTTCATGCTTTAGAGAGTACGAGAGAAGGGTAGTGAAATGAGTTCATATTTAAAGTGGAACTTGCAGTTTATTCAAAAAATGCATAGAAATTATATCATCTTTTACAGACAAATAGTTTGAATGTCCTCAAAGATGTGGAGAAGACGTTGTTCTGCGGTGTCGGTGTCGTCACACGGCGGTTGTTAGCCCTTGATGTTGAAGGAGACTCAAAGCTGGGGCGGTCGTCTGATGATAGTGCAGCGTGGAATACTTGTTGAGTTTTGAATTCCACTAAATCCTATAAAAGGAGCAGAGAGATGTAAAACTTTCGCACAAAATGTCAATGGAATCTGATACGACACTTCTCTACCGCACTGCACTGCAAATTATGGCAAGACACTGTTTACTGGCCGAATAAGTTCCACTACAAATGGTGTTAGACGCACATTTGAAAGAAGAAAAAAAAGAGACAAATTCAAAATCATTGTTCTGTGAGAATGATTAATATTGCTCATGCAATAGTCACTATCGAACTTGAAGTGATAGGCAATGAAAGTGATCTGGAACTTTCTGAGATACGATGGTTTACCACTTCACTTAATCTCAGTGCAAAAAAAAATATAAATTAAGTCCTTCGGACACAGTCTCTGCACTGTTTGTAATGAAAAAAAAACACACACACAGTGTCCCTTGAAAAGAAAGGTACCGTATTCCATGAATCAGGACTGTCCTTGAAGGGAAATATCGGCACAGTTTTATGAAGGTAAATGTTAGCACAGTTCTGTGAAATGGATTGACACAGTCTTTTGAAAATGAAGGTTGGCACAGTTTTATGAAAAGAAAATGTCGACACTGTTTTTCTCACGGAGTAACTGACACAGTCTTTGAAAGAAAAGTAGGCACTGTCCTTTACGAAACAAAGTGACACTGTCAATAAAATAATTGTTCTTTCACTAGGGCACAATTTTACAAAATGGCCTAACACAGTCTCTAGTAGAGGAAACAACTAAAGCACAGTCTTTATGCCCTAAGTCCTGTAAGCACAGTTTCAAAATATCAAGTGATTACTGTACAGTCTCTTCAATTACACAATTCATGAAACAAAATAATGTTACTCGGCTCGACAGACCGATATTATCAGTGAATAAGCTTTCGCTTACACGCAAAGTTAGAGTCCGCAGAGAAGGCTTTCAACACTCGTATTACGTACTTTCGAACCCCGGCCCTTAGCCGGACAGAGTAACGAACGGTATCACATCAGCGACACGACTGATTCATGACAAAGTACTGTGACACACTGACACACTTTGATCTCTTCGAGGCTGGCGACCTCCTTATATTATTCAAGGTCGGACGACGAGACTGGAAATATGAGCTTCAAAAAAATTCATATCTCGGCCATCCTTCCACCGATTTTAATGAAATTTTGGGTAGTAGCATTTGTTGTCCAGGCCTACAAGGCGACGTTCTCGAAATTACAATTTCATCTTCTGTTCATGATGAAATGACATAGAATCGTATGGAACTTTCGGTGTGACATCACCTGGCCTTGGCTGGCAGTCTGTAGCAGCGCTCGCTCGCATGCTGTCCCCCATGATGCCTGTGCGCTCGGCGCTTGTTTTGAATCCATACAGTCGGATGTTAGCGTGTTCTTCTCAAGAAATACATGAACGCGAATGCTCGCAGGGCATTCCCGTTTCATCATGAACATCTTTTTGAAACTTAAATTCTCAATCCTGTTTTTTTTTCTTCTAATACATTTTCTCATTATTTTGTTTTTTATCAAGGAAGACCAAAAAAGTATTTTAAATATTTCCCTGAAACTCTGTTTTACGGCATCACTTATTTATAACCCTTACTATAGTAACTTTTTAGTAACTTTTTAGAAGACAGGATACAGTACATACAGTACTGAAACAAGAAACATACCTCCGTTAACACCTTTGAAAAAAATCTGTGAGTCTCTTCTGTTTGTTACTGTTAACCTTTCCTCCCTTCACGTTAAAACTTCTTGTCAATACCACGAAGCCGAGGTTCGTAAATGGAGCTTGTCATCCACGACTTTGGGGGTTGCCTTTGTATGTGACCGGTAATTAATTCACACCCGAGAAACAGCGAGGCGTCGCCGATTTTCTGATCACTAGAAGTTTTAATTTTTCGGTTCCCATTATATTACCTCTCAGCATCACTGTAACCCTTTCTTTACTTGTTAACTGTTCCTCACAAACCACAAATGCTGTACTGCACAGTTAATGTTGCAAAAAATTGGAGTTACACAGTATTTTTTGCTTCAAGGGAGGACATGTTCGTTTCGAGAAATCAAGAAATTTATGTAACCAAATTTCGAGTAATAGGGAAATAAATACATGTGAAGAATAGGTCAAATGGTCAGGAAACTCAAGTTACTTAGAAATACTGAAAATTCAAGTAATGGAGGTTCGACTGTATTCCAAGTCATATTCTAATATTGTGTGAAATTTAAATTAGATGCATCAAGTTCTTCGGATGTGAAGTTCGACAAACATCCAAACACCTTTTTGAGAGTGACATTTATTAGGCCCTATATTAGATGGGATTATGACTATAACGTTAGACGTTTCCCCGGCGTACTATCGCCTGGCCATACTGAACTCCCTTATCCAAAGAAAATGCACATAAATATCTTTTAGGAACTTTAATTCTCAATCCTATACCTATTTTCCTTTTCTGGCAAGTCTGCCCATTATTTTATTTCTTATCAAGTAAGACATGTGCCTAAAAAAACTTTTTCCTGGAAAACAATTGAGTTAGGAAGAAAATGCCTATGGCCTAAGTTATTTATTGGAAATTAAATCTAACAAGGAAGGGTACCCAACTGTTGTTGCGCACATTCTGAATCTATCTAGTGTGTTGAATAGACAAAATCGAAGTATGCATACCATGCAAATTTCAGCTGCTATGAGCAAGAAGCATAGGAGCTACAAGCTGCCAAATACAGACTATAAAGACAGGAATCCACATGCAAATTAGTCCAAACGCAGCTGAATATTATAGATGGGCAAGCAAATGCATTCAGTAGCATTTAAATACTGGAAATTAAATACATTACGCACCCATGGCGGGTCAAGTGTAGTAGTCATGAAGGTCGATAAGTAATCCGTGGTCTAGAGATAAACATCTTTCACAGAACGCAGGCTGAACACAGTTATCTTTGAAACAATCCTCTCCCAAACCACTCTCGAAACTATTCGAAAGGTGTCTGAAATGATCCTGGATGTTCATCGGTGTAACCACACCAGAAGAAAGCAAATTGGATCAATTGTTTGAATCTATTAGCCAAAAATCGGAAGTTCACAAACACTGAATGCAAAGAAATTGTTCTCTTTGCCACACTTTTAACTGTGGACGATAACACTATCGTATCTGTGATAAACCGTACATATTTTTGAACAGACAGAAAAAGAAACGTCCACTGGTTGTACCAATCCAGTACATTTTGCAGTAATCAGCTTCTTGTGAAATTTAACATCTTCTGAAACTGTCTTATTGTGTAGAGCATCATCATTATTTGCTGTCCAAGAATCAAGCAAAAGAAGAATTTGATCTCTGCTGTGCAAACCCAGCCATAACACTTGTTTCAGGAACACTTCCAAATCCCATTTTGTCATGTTTGGTGATTTGCTAGCATGTGCTTTCACACTGGGTAATTCAAGTATCACGCTTGATGGAAATTTCCTACTGGGTTCCGAGACAAGAACATACATGTGTGGAAGAAGGGTGCCATCTTTTACAGTCTTGACTGATCTGCATTAGGCCTAATTACCTGCTCTGGTGTAAAATTATACTCTTCAATAAACGCCTTACTTCTGTAAAAACAATCATCACTTTTCTATATCAGTGGCATCACCAACAAATCTGCTGCCAAATTTATGCATGATCTTGCAAGAAACAATTTTGTTTTTTCTCTTGAATCATTGCAGCCATGATTTGGAAGCTTTGAATGTTAAGGTTTTGTTTGGATCAATTTGTGCTTTAAAAGACATCGCCCAGATTCATAGCGTTTGGTCGTGTATAATTCCATGTTGTTGTTTTGTTTTTTTGCTATTTACATTACGTCGCACCGACACAGATATGTCTTATGGTGACGATGGGATAGGAAAGCCCTAGGAATTGGAAGGAAGCAGCCGTGGCCTTAATTAAGGTACAGCCCCAGCATTTGCCTGGTGTGAAAATGGAAAATCACGGAAAACCATCTTTAGGGCTGCCGACAGTGGGGCTCGAACCCACTATCTCCCGAATACTGGATACTGGCCGCACTTAAGCGACTGCAGATATCGAGCTCGGTCCATGTTGTTTTCACATTGCAATGAACTGATCACGTATTCCGTTATTTATTCTTTCTTCTAGCACCTTGCTGTTTCTACCCTGTTGTTTCAGCATCTTTTCAAAGTTTTGCAAAACAGTCTTGCTTTTTAAAATATAGAAATAAATATTCAAACTGCATTAATGCCACATATATATTTAACCAAGCTGAGCTTTCAGCCAAATTACATTGGCCTTCATCAGGGCATGTGAAGGTTTGCCTCCGACAGTGAGCAAAGAAGTTCTTCGAAGAACTTGGAAGTCACCACCATACTACCCAAGGCTCCCCAACTATCTGGACTCGGGGATCATCGCACTGTGCTGTAGTGGTTGGGAGGGACGTTACTGATTCTCTGCCCTCTGTCAACAGTTTCTTGAGTATGTCGCACTGTGCCATAGTGGGGTTATGCATGTATTTCTGGAGTACAGGTCTCCATGTATTTGATCACTTGAAGCCATCTTCCCTGTTGATGTTATTTGGACGCAGCTCTATGTCTATGGCTTCCCTTACAAGTTGAGCATAGACGTCTTTTACAGGCACGATGACCTTCACATGGTCTAAGAGGATTTCATGGTCTGCACTGCAGAAATGTTCTGCTATGGCAGACTGGCTTATAGCATTTTCTGTGGAGGATGAAAGAGTGACATTCTTGACTGAACTGATGTGTTCTTTCACCCTGGTGCTAACAAGCCTTTTTATCATGCCAATATATTAGCAACCACAACCACATGGAACTTCCTAGATGCTCGAATTTCTTTACTCACTGTCAGAGGCAAATGTTCACATGCCCTGATGAAGGCCAATGTAATTTGGCAGAAAGCTCAGCTTTGTTAAATATATGTAAGTGGCTTTAATCCAGTTAATATTTATTTCTTTATTTTAATACAATGAGCCATGAAAACCAATGTTCATTAAGTCATTTTTTATTTATCTTTTTTTTGTTCCATTACAGTAGTGAATTTGACTCTAGGAGGGCACCATTGTGGAGGATCATTTCATCTTGGCTGCTTTGTCCAGATTGTCCAGCATCAGCCAAATAACCTTTAGGAAATTTTGTTCTATTATTCTCTGGTGGTGATGGATAATATGAGGAATCACTGATCTTGTCACTGCCACATAATGCTGCAATGCTTTCTGAAGTTGTCTCATTTTCTAGCTGTATCGCTGGATCATCCTGAAAATCACTTTAAATATCTTCTTCATTGGTTACTTCTTCGTCTACCATAAGAGTTCTATACTCTTCAATAAGAACTTCTCCATCAAGCAGCTGTGTTCTAATCTGTTTGAAAACTATCTGATCTACCCTCGTTGGCTTTTCCTCTGAAATACCAAAGAAATCTACCGACAACTTAACAACCACAGCTGGTTTCATTTTGTAACAGCCAATGCATACAATAGGTCACATTCACCTCTTATACGTGACTAGCAGACCGGTTCCATGTCTACTCCTTTCTCTGCGCTCCATAATCCCCCCCCCCGGACTTCCAGTGGTCCATAGCATGTCAAATTGCACCAAATGTTGTTTCTGATGTTCTGAAACATAAATAAACTGCTCTCATTGAAAAGTCAGTGACAACGGTTGGGTAAGTTGGGTACCCTCCCTTTAAGTATACTTGGTGGTCTCTATTTTTTAATAGGACCAACCGTTTAGGCAGAATACTGTATTAATTTTTAAAGAGTTCAAGGCATACATTTTCTTCTGGCTTGCATTGCATATTATTTTGCTGAATGCCCCCTTAAGAGACAAAACGACAGTAAACAACCTACATGTTATTCTAAGTCAGAATACTATAAATGTGTGTGAAATTTCACCTTTCCACGGCCAAGTTTTGATAAACAGGCAAGTCCTCTGGGCTGAGTTTTTTAATGGAAGAATCACTTTTATAGATAAATTTTTACAGACAATATTAATGGAATACATATCGACTCCTAAGCTCTGCTGCCAAATACAGGGTTGGGGATGAGGTGAGATGATAGTTTACAGTATGTTTTCAAGGCTGGATGCCCTTCCTGATGCCAACCTCAATTGAGAAGATAATGAAAATGTAATGAATGATGGTAAATGAAACTGGGTAAGGAAGTTGAAGGAATCAGCTGTGGCCTGTGAATAGGAACTGTCCCAGCATTTGCATGGAAGTGAAAAAAAAGAGAAAGCACAGAAGACCATTCTCAGGACAGTTGACGGTGGGGTTCGAACCCACTCGCCTCCTGAATGCAGAGCTTGGCTCCATAGCCGTAACATGTGATATTATTACTGAAATATAAGAAAATATTGTTGAAGGCTAGCAGTGCATGGTTTCCATTACAGGATTTGCAGAAAAAATAAATACAACAAACCAGACAATAAGTGTGTTTGTTCCTTATGCAAACAGAACTTCAACTTGTATCATGTAACAGTGTGCACAAAAGGAACTAAATCAATTAAAGACTACAGAAAAGATTGAACTTTCAAACATAGTGCACTTTCAGATGCTTTTTTTTATTTTTTTATTTATTTACATCAGCCAGGATTCAAACGCCCCTATCAAAACTGAGGCTTTGGATGGTTTACATACCAAAGATACAGTAACTGTTAGTATCTTCATCGGCCTGTTATACTGTACAGAACCACCAGTCAATGAGACCAAGATATCTTGTGTAACAGTAGTTATGGCACTATCATATTTTTCATTCTAGGCAACTGCTGGTCTACTCAGTTGACTACCTTAAGTTTACTGAATATAAAAGGACACTGCAGTTGTTCTCAAGACACAGTGGATGTATACCTTCATTATTAATGGGGGGCACATACCTAGTTGTCATCTTATCAAGAACCAGCTCTACACCATTGTCCAGAGGTACCATAGCCCAAGTGTTAACAATAATGCTCATCCGGGATTATTACATTCTAATCTTTTTAATTTAAGTACAAGGTATTTATCTTCAGCTGTGAAATAGACGTGAACACACAGACAGTCACAAAACAGGAGTAACGAGGAGAAATTGAGACGATACTACTGTAGACCTACATTATCAGTGTGTCTGGAAAAGGTTTTACATTTTTGAAAACCCGTATGTATTAGCCAGGATTTCAACTGCGGAAGCTTTGGGGACAAGTTATTTGCAATGTCACTTGGATATCACCCCCCCCCCTTCCAACTCCCCACCATCAAGGGCCCATTAACGGTATGGTATATCCGACGATAACACTGTAACACCCTATTTCAGGCGATGATTTTATTCACAGTTGTAAGTCTGCTCAGAAAACATTTTAAAACATATGATTACTCAGGTCAAGCAACAGGACAACTGATGGATTCTTACCCGCCGGCGTCAATTAGGCTACAATGACATTTACATCCAATTAAAAGACGGAAGGTAATAGTATTACCTTACGTATCCTACTTCGATGAGCCACCTTTTATTCTGAGCCATTGTTGATGTGAAGAGGGTGAACAATCGATAGTGTCTGTTAAAAATTGAAAAATTGAAATCACGGCCTACTAGATAAGAAAATGATGATTGTCAGATGTAGTGGGTAACTCCACGATAAGGTAAGCTTAAGTGCATCTTTAGAAAAGAATTATATACACTGACTGACAGAGCAAATGCAACACCAAGAAGGAGTGGTCAGAACTTTATGCCAATTGCAGGGTAGACTGACGTCACTGAGGTATGCTCATGATGTGAAATGCGCCGCTGTGCTGCGCACGTAGCGAACGATAAATGGGACACGGCGTTGGCGAATGGCCCACTTAGTACCGTGATTTCTCAGCCGACAGTCATTGTAGAACGTGTTGTCGTGTGCCACAGGACACGTGTATAGCTAAGAATGCCAGGCCGCCGTCAACGGAGGCATTTCCAGCAGACAGACGACTTTACGAGGGGTATGGTGATCGGGCTGAGAAGGGCAGGTTGGTCGCTTCGTCAAATCGCAGCCGATACCCATAGGGATGTGTCCACGGTGCAGTGCCCGTGGCGAAGATGGTTGGCGCAGGGACATGTGGCATGTGCGAGGGGTCTAGGCGCAGCCCGAGTGACGTCAGCACGCGAGGATCGGCGCATCCGCCGCCAAGCAGTGGCAGCCCCGCACGCCACGTCAACCGCCATTCTTCCATTCTTCAGCATGTGCAAGACACCCTGGCTGTTCCAATATCGACCAGAACAATTTCCCGTCGATTGGTTGAAGGAGGCCTGCACTCCCGGCGTCCGCTCAGAAGACTACCATTGACTCCACAGCATAGACGTGCACGCCTGGCATGGTGCCGGGCTAGAGCGACTTGGATGAGGGAATGGCGGAACGTCGTGTTCTCCGATGAGTCACGCTTCTGTTCTGTCAGCGATAGTCACCGCAGACGAGTGTGGCGTCGGCGTGGAGAAAGGACAAATCCAGCAGTAACTGTGGAGCGCCCTACCGCTAGACAACGCGGCATCATGGTTTGGGGCGCTATTGCGTATGATTCCACGTCACCTCTAGTGCGTATTCAAGGCACGTTAAATGCCCACCGCTACGTGCAGCATGTGCTGCATGTGCTGCGGCCGGTGGCACTCCCGTACCTTCAGGGGCTGCCCAATGCTCTGTTTCAGCAGGATAATGCCCGCCCACACACTGCTCGCATCTCCCAACAGGCTCTACGAGGTGTACAGATGCTTCTGTGGCCAGCGTACTCTCCGGATCTCTCACCAATCGAACACGTATGGGATCTCATTGGACGCCGTTTGCAAACTCTGCCCCAGCCTCGTACGGACGACCAACTGTGGCAAATGGTTGACAGAGAATGGAGAACCATCCCTCAGGACACCATCCGCACTCTTATTGACTCTGTACCTCGATGTGTTTCTGCGTGCATCGCCGCTCGCGGTGGTCCTACATCCTACTGAGTCGATGCCGTGCGCATTGTGTAACCTGCATATCGGTTTGAAATAAACATCAATTATTCTTCCGTGCCGACTCTGTTTTTTCCCCAACTTTCATCCCTTTCGAACCACTCCTCCTTGGTGTTGCATTTGCTCTGTCAGTCAGTGTATAAAAATGATTTGTATTCACTAACTGTGAACAAATTTATAGCAAACGAATTATTGAGTTGTTTGGGGCATTAGGTAGCCTATATAAGATATAGTCAGTAATCATTTGGTGAGTGAACTCAACGCTATTGTTGTTCGGTGCTAATAAAGAGTATATTTACATAATAGACAAAGAGAAGGAATCAAAGAAACATGACTGGGAAAGGCAACAACAATGCCCCTTGCGGCACATGCGGCAAACAAGTAACAGATAGCGATGCCGGTGTTTGTTGTATCGATAGTTGTAATAAATGGTTTCACAAAGATTGTGTCGGTATCAGCGCTGGAGACTATACTACTCTCCAGAAACCTAGCTGCACATTGTTATGGCTTTGTAAACCGTGTAAAAGAGAACTAGAATATCTCAAAGAAGCAGAAGCGAACTCAAAGATATCAGAAGAGAAATGCAAACATTACAGGAAACAATCCTAGCCGGAGTCAGAGAAGAAATGAGGAAATTCGTTGAAAACCTTACCTGCAAAGACAATCAAATCAACAAAGAGCAGACATCAAAGACACTTCCAGAGGTAGAATCAAACCAAACTCCACAGACCCCACCAGAGAAACAGAAAACGGACTCCTCTAAAGATCATACAACTTCAGATATACCGATCCAAAATAAGAACTCAACTACTAGACCCGGAAAAACCTCAAAAAAGAACCCACCTACGGACAACTTGACTGGACAGGAAGAAAATTCCAAAGAAAAGTGCGTGGATGGAAGAGCACAAGTCCGGAACTATAGACCTCTAGCTTGCTCGTATACTAACTTTGAAGACAAGGAGAAAACGAGTGATCTAAATGAATCTACCCTACCAACACTGACCGAAGACGTAGGACCCGATGAAAAAACACCCTGGAACACAGTGGTGAAGAAATCGAAACAGCATCGTAGGACCATCATCGGGACAAAACAAAGCAACGAAGAACTACAACCGGCAGCCAAAACAGCATGGCTATATGTGGGAAAGATAAAAGAAGGAACCACAGAAGATAACATCAAAAACTATTTATTAAGAAATGGCATTACAGAGATAAAAGCCTGTGAAATGCTTAATACAGTAGGGCCCATGAAAGCCTGCAAATTGGGAATTCCTTTCGAATTTCTACAAACAACAGAAAAACCTGATTTCTGCCCTAACGGTATTGTAATTAGAAGATTTTCTTTTCGAGGCCAAAGACGCAACATTGGAGTGTCCCTCGAATAATAAAATAATCAAGATTCTTCTCTGGAACATCGAAGGACTAAAAAACGCCTTACTATTAATATCCCCAAAGACAATGGAACATTTCGATGTCATCATAGCTACGGAAACTTTTCTTTTAGAACCAACAGACCTACCAAAATTCTATGGATACCACACATTTGCAACACCAACAGGAGGTAGACCGGCTGGAGGAGTCTCATGCTTCCTCAAACCAACTGTTGGAAGAGTACATGAAATCCAGAGAAGTGAAAACACAATCATAGTTAAAACCACTGACCTAACATTAATAGGAATATATATCGCACCAGATAATTCAATAGAAGATGTAGTAGAATCAGTACTTAATGCAATAGGGAAAGTAAATACTGCGGAAGAAGTGATAATCGCGGGTGACCTCAACTGCAGGATAGACAAGCCGAACGTAAACTCGGAGTTAGTTATTCAAATCCTGAGGGATGAAGGTTACACAATGATAAACAGAAAAGACCTTAAAACATACTTTGCTCCAAATGGCTCCAGTGCAATTGATCTTTTATTCTACAGAGGTGAAAGATTTATGATAAGGAAACAGGAAGGTCTATGGTCCTCAGGGTCAACGCCAATCAGAAAACATATACCCACCTGCACAGAAATTGAACACAAAGAGTCACGGAAAACACCAATCCCCGACGATAAGGGCATCACACTTTCAAGAAATATTGATGGAACGAAACTGCAAGACCACCCGAATATACAAAAAGCAAGAGCACTTGTAGCTCGAGGACACCTAGATGAAGAAGTAGAAGTTGCTACAAATCTGATACAGGAAACCGCTTTGCCTGTGAAAGAAAGGAGAGCACAAAAGTGGTTTGACAGACAATGCTACATAGCACGAAAAGACACCTTACGCGCGTTATGCTCAGCCAGAAAAATGAAGACCGCTGATTACTTGGAAGCATATGCCATCAAAAGAAGAAATTACAGAAAACTTCTAAAAGAGAAGCGAGCTGAATACCTGGAAGCAGAAGGCAAGAAGCTTGCAGTCGAAGCAGAAACAGACCCATTTCGGGCCCTCAAGAAAAAGCAAGAGTGTAGAGCGAGGGAAATACCAATGGAAACCTGGGAAAAACACTTCTCAGCGCTTCTAAACAGGGACAGCAGAGCAAAAGGTGAAACCGCAAACCACCCTATCGATCCAGAACACGAAATTAGACTAACCACAGGGGAAGTACAGATGGTAATCAGCAAAGGAAAAAAAAGGGAAGTCAGTAGGACCAGACAACATATATACAGAACACTTAAAAAGTACTCAAGACCATTTACTACAACTTTGGACAGAACTATTCAACAAATGTCTAAATTTAGGCAAAATACCGGAAGTGTGGAGAACGGCAACGCTGAAGATTTTGTACAAAGGGAAAGGAGAAACTGACAACCCCGACTCATATAGAGGTATAGCTCTAGAAAGCAACTTATACAAAGCATTTGCAACTATTGTAGCGAATCGCCTGAACAACGAAATAGACCCATTCATACCAGAATGCCAACTGGGCTTCCGCAAAGGAAAAAGCACGTTACAAGCCGCAGCATGCCTGAAAGAAAAAATTGAAGAGGCACTGAGGCATCCAAAAGGGAAGTACTACGTCGTCTTTGTCGACTATAAGAAGGCTTTTGATCTTATCGACAGAGATATCCTGATAGGAAAATTGAAACAAATGATTGGTGACAACATGCTCGTGAGAATCGTTGAGACCATACTAGACTACAACCTAATCCAAATTGAAGATGGATCATCCTCATCCGGGAAAGTAATTCAAACAAACGGGGTACCCCAAGGAGACCCACTAAGTCCGCTACTATTCAACGTAGCAACGGCAGATATCACACAAATAATGACGGACTCCCCTGAGACTACTCTAATAATGTACGCTGATGACATGGCTCTGGGATCGAGCTCAAAGGCAGAACTACAGTCGACAGTGATGAAGTTAGAAGCTTGGGCTTCAGATAACAAATTTGAAATTAACCAAGAAAAGACAGTACAGATGGTCTTCAGAAAAGGTGGCAAGGCGGCGAAGGACGACGCCATATCATTGAATAATAAACCACTAGAAATAGTCGAGAAATTCAAATACGTGGGCATCACGTTCCAAACGAGCATGACATCCTTCAATGTCATAGACAGAACGACAGCAGCAATCAGAGCCATCCACAATATCAAGAATATATCTATGCTATCCCTTAACACAGCGATGACTTTATTCAAGACCGCAATAACCCCAATTGTCTCATATGGAATCGAAATAATATGGGATAACCTGACAATCGGTGACTTGGAGAGGATAGAAAGGGTCAAAGCAAGGTTCCTGAAGAAGGCCCTAGGAGTAGGCAAACTGGCACCCTCCAGACTTGTTTATGCACTGGCACGGGAAACTTACTTCATTGGGGATCTACGAATCAATCTACCACTGCCATCTACCGGCTCATTCCAAGAGCTTCAGAAAAAAACTTCTTAAGAAACGCGCGGAAATAGACCCCGAATTCTACGAAAATGATGCCATGATCGATCGAAACTGGACAAATCACCTTCAAGAGCAAAGACATGTCATAACAAGATATGCAATACATGGCTTCCACCACAAAATATGCGCAAAGACAAAATTCCACAACCCAACAGATGACTGTGTTTGTACACTGTGTAAGGAAAAGTGCGACCGCTACCATCTGCTAAAGTGCAAGAACAGAATAAAGACTCTAACAGAATGCAGCACAATGTAAATTGGCACAACAAACTCAATACTCATTCGAGTGCTCCTTATATAATTAAAAGACTGAAGGTCCATCGAACTGGAATAACGATAAATGCCTAACATAGTGAAATGGCATGGGAATACGAAATAAAAGTACAGTTATAATTCATCTGATTACCATGACCATGCAAAATTTGCTTAATTTTTACTTCTCGATAGTTTCTTCTGCGTAAACTCGCTTGCCAATACAAAACGCCACCATTGCGCACATCCTTTGATATCTGATAGTGGCATTTCTTGGGCTACACAGTGTACTACGATAATAAATGGAACTCGAGCACTCCGGTGTTTTGTAGAGAAATTCTTTAAGGTTCATGTTGAAGTATTATAATCTTAAAAATTATATATTATTGCTTAATCTTTGCGCTGTAAAACCTTATAGTGGAATATAAGTCGTCCGTCAATTGTCACACCGGAAATTTACCTTTACTCGCCTTCACTTGTTTGCCAACTGTTTCGGAGCTGACGTACCGTCTCGGACTGCTCTTGACGAGCAGTAATCGTTTGCCTTCACGATTTGTGCACGCTTTTATACGCTTTTTTCTCTGTTCTTCTTCGCGCTTACAAATATTCAGGTATGTTTAAATGGACATTATATTTTCATGTCGTAGAAATATACCAATATCATGTAGCAAACTAAGCTAAATAGGGAGAGAGTTCTGAAGTTTATTTATTGCAGAGCAAGTCCTTGCCCTAAGCCGAATAAGCTGTCTGGATTAAATCTGGGCCTTATGGTCAGTAATTAGTCGTTCGCATGCACTTATAATTTACTTTCTTGTTTACAGACCCGTAGTCAGAATTTTCTCTATTTTCTCATTTAACTAAGATTTTTCGTTTGTTTTCCATTTTTAAGAGCATGATCATTTGCCTATGATCAGTTTAAAGAAGCTGAGTCATTTATGGACCTAAATGACAGGATTACCATACCGTTCAGCTTTGTAATCGGTTATATAAACCTGTGTTTCAATTTAATCATAGTGATGTGTATTTTAAAAAACTGTTAATCTCCCCTTTTCTTTTTTCAGTTAACATGTTCCTGTGGGACTGGTTTACTGGTGTTTTAGGATATTTAGGTAAGTTTTGTGAAATTAGTTTACTGTTATTTTTTCAACAGTATAGGTTATTGATTCCACTTAATAGCAGTCCATATGTTGTGTAAACTAGGAAACGAAGAGTATGTTCACTGAGCAGTCGTTTCATGTGAGGACTGTCTGTCATGCCTATTTGCTGAATGTGCCAGCATTACCTATATATACAGTGAAGAGATAGCATCCATCTTAATGATACATGTTTAATATAAAAGAATTAAACAGATTATTTACAGGTTGACTAAGAAATTACTAGGACCTATATTTTTCTATGACTTTCTAGTTTTTGTTGCTTCATGCCACTACCGGTACTAGATAGGTAGGCCTTGCAGAATTGGCACTCTTTGAGTAGACTGTTTTTGGTACAGTGACAACTAAATACCGTATATTGTGCTCTTTGTTACCCATTGGGATGATGTTGAATTCTGGACCTCCAGTTTAAAGGAAAGTGAAATACCAATGTACCAGAATTAAGAGCCATGAATAGGCCTAAATTTAAAAAAAAATTCTTGTGGTTAGTTATTGGTCAATCTTCTGCATTTATAGTTTGCATTTAATTCCTGTCATCACAGACATATACTTCCAAGCAGGATCCTCAGTAGATGTTGCATCAGCACAATTGTTTCCATGTGTTTTCTTTGTGAAAAATCCCTCTCTTTTCTGTAAACAGAATTGACCAGTTTCAGTTCAGCATGGATTGCCAGATGGTAAATGACACTGGAACCCATTGAGTAGCGTCTTACCCAGGTTAGGGACGGCTGCAAAATATGTCTACTCCATGTTACGAGCAGCCTGATCACCTGCTGGCAGTAACTGTAAAATGCCTGTGGGAGCGGCGACCCCCTTGTAATAACGGTCTGAAATCTCCCTCTGAAGAGGTTAGGGCATTCTTTGGAAGTAACGCAGAGTTCATATTACCCACACACTTTTTAGTGATGGATTTGTGTACGGGAGTGAGGAGTAAGGAGGGAGCTCTCCTGGTTCTGGTAATACTCCCAACTGAATGGAAATTAAATCTGAATTGAATCGATAATATGATCGATTGATATGAATTTATAATATGATCGATCGATATGAATTTATAATATGATCGATCGATATGAATTTTCTAAACCTTTATTATCTCAAACCAACAACTGTGTCACACATATAACATTTCTCGATGCAAATCTTGTTCCTAGCTTGAAGTCTATAATTTGGCTTTGCTGTGTAAACAACAGCAGCACTGGTACGTAAAGTGTATGCCAGATGTCGCACAGCAATTCATAAGCGATTCATAGTTTGTGTTTCAAAGGTTGCCAGTACGAATCTTGAAAATTGCCGAGGTCGATCGATTCAGCACTAGGGTGTCCATCTATCACTAAAAAGTGTGCAAATAATACACTAGGGGGAACTGTGAGAAGTGGGTAACCAGTAGGGAACGTTATGAGGGTGGTACTCACTCGACTGGAAAGCTAGAAGAGGTGATTGATTTTATGGAGAAGAAGAGTATAGCTATGGTTAAGTGGAGAGAAAAAGGAAAGAAGCTGAGGAAGGGATACAAGTGGAGGACAGAAGGCAGAAAATGGAGTGAGGATAATAACCAGCAACATAGATAAGAGTGGACTACATAAGTGATAGAATAATGTCCCTTGATGGAGACTGTAGAATAGTGGTAGAAGAAAATGAAAGTTTAAAAAAAAAAGTGAAAATTAAGTAAAAGATTTGTTTTGAGTCTTGATTTTCCTTCATAATAATACATCAGAGCTGCATGACCCTATAACACATTAGTAATTTGCTCCTAAAAGTTATCAAACTCAAAACGGCTCCAAGAAAGCCAGGATGAAAGGCCATCACAGAAGATACAGGTTGCTGGGAAAGGCTGACATACAACAAGGTGCAATTCCCACCAAGACTGATGGTGAAATCTATCTTGTCTGTGAGATTATCTTTGCCATCACAGAATATCATCAGCGGTGAACAGATTTTTGTGTAAATACATATGTTTAGGAAACTAAAATTAAATATATTTTATATTACCTTTACGAATCATGATGTGTGAAGTTGAAAAATGCAATGCCTGTTTTCCATATTTTGGAGTTTAGCACATATGTTCCATATTCTTAGTCATTAAAATCAATATAGTCCATAATTACGGATAAAAGTGTTAAATTAACAGACTGCCTGGACCATTATTTCATAACTCGGGAAGTCTCATTCATCTGCAGTATGTCTGTGGTTTTCTGATTATTTCATAACTCGGACATTCCCTTTCATTGTTTGATGCCTCCATCTAGTTCAGTTACCAGTCATTCACATTTCGAATTAGCAGTAAGACTGATCATAGTGTTCTTCTACGTATACATTGTTACAATATGCTAAAGTAGCACAATCAACGAGTTTAAAATTAAAATGTTAACCTATCAGAATTTAGGGTTGATGGTTTGTCAACTGACGGTAAGATACTATGTAATTTGTGTCACTGTAGCTTATAGTGGCATCTACTCAAAGGTTCCTGGTGCAGCAACACATTTCAACCAGTAAATATCAAGTTAACAAACAATGAAATTTCAACTGAATAATCTGTGGTTCATGTAATCCCTAGAGGAATATACTAATCGAAAAATTCCAAATGAGTACAACGTTCAGAAAAACCTATTGTTCAGCCATATACGATGGAACTGTTCAGAAGATAAGGCTGTCTAAGGACAGTCTAAATTGGGTTTCTATTGACGAGAACACAAAGAATGCAGGCTACTACTTGGCAACATAATCATTGATTTGTTAATTTAAGATTATTGTAAACTGATTCTTTTACACTGATGTTCTAGAAAAGTGCAATAAAAAAAGCTATAGCAAAACATTTCAGTGCACGCCTAGCTGTGGGCTCCCTGCAGCCACAGGACATTAAGAATGATAAATATTGTTACTTTTTATTAGCGATGCTGCACCTTATATTATAAAAGCTGAAGAAGCAACTTATGTAACACATGCCTTTGATCATGTGGCAGAATCATTCAACCGAGGAGACTGACATTATTGTAATGAAATTGACAGGAAACCACACTACTGAGAGAGAACCTCTGCTAAGTCTACTTTGCCAAAATGTGTGCCCCAATCTTTAATCCAGAATACAGTTCAATAAGCATCTGAATACAACTGTATTGCCACTAGTTATTTCTCTACACATTTCTAAAACTGAAATTTTTGTTTGTCTTATTTCAAATTCTCAATTTCACAACCTGATTTATAATTCATACTTGCAAACCCTGCCCTTATGTACAGTGCCTTGCAAGAAAGATACTAGTCAAATTAACTATTTGGTTTACCTCATGTTTTGTGTGATGCATGATAATTATTTTGCTGTGTCACCTTTCATGAGACTTGAGTGTTTCTCAGTGATATAAGCTTTGATAAGTCTTATGGTAATTCCTGTAAAATAATGCTTTATTGCATCAGCAGTATTATAGAGTGAATTGCAAGAAATTTGGAAAATTATCGAACATTTCCCTTGGTAAGTTATTCCAATCCCTAACTACCCTTCCTATAGGCCTAAATGAATGTTTGCCCCAATTTGTCTCTTGAATTCCATCTTTATCTTCATATTGTGATCTTTCTTACTTTTAAAGACATCATTCAAACTTATTCGTATACTGATGTCCTCCCACGCCATCTCTCCACTGACAGCTCGGAGTTTAATTAAGTTTATACTGATTTTTCTGTTTAGAAAATACTGTACATCGAAGGTGGTGGTGGTGATGGTTCTGTCAGCTTCTAGACTGATTTGATCGCTTTTTATGCTAACCAACCCTCTAGTTAACCTTTCCACCCATTCATAAATATTCCATCATGTATCTAAAAGAAAATTATCTTTCTCTATATCATTAAATCTGCCTGCATTGGAGTCTGAATTAGATTTCAATATGGTTAGTAACAATAGTGAATAGCCCAATAACAACTTAACCCCTGAACACCCTTTCTGTCAAATTCCATCATTCGTTTCAGCCTCTATGTCGATTAGGATGTCCAGGGCTATAGCCTGCAAATGTTACTTGTTCTAGAACCTGTATTTCTAACAAATTAAGCTATGTGTTCTCTTTTAAGGGTCACAGAGACATCAGTTTCCTTTGGTTTGCTCCACTTTTTCTTTCTTTGTCCCTGCCTTCCACCTTATACTTTCTCACAGCGAGAAGTATAATGATTGTTGGACTTGCTCCACTAATGGATACAGATAACAATTTTCACCCTAAACTACCTGACTGTACCATGCTCAACGTCTGAGCTTTGTGGGTCATATGCTCGAAGAGTGACATTTTTTGGCAGACCATTAGAGTTTGGAACAAATCATATGTCTTATTTTAATTCAGCAGCCCTGAAGATGGTTTTCTGTGGTTTCCCATTTTTACACCAGGCAAATGCTGGGGCTGTACCTTAATTAAGGCCATGGCCAATTCCTTCCTCCCCTCAGGCCTTTTTTTTTAAATTCTTTTTTTATTTCATAGTAATTTGCTTTTGGAAAAACTGGAGAACCTAGTAGGGCAGTCAGAGCTGACAAGACCAGTTACAAATATACTGGCTGAAAATCAAATACAGGTGTGGGTTGGGCTATCAAAATCAAATTGGATAAGTCAAACAATTGGTGTGCTACAGGGCAATCCACTCAGCCCAATTTTATTTAACATCTACTCGAGCGAAGTAGTCACCAGAATCGAGGAAGGCGCACTGAACACAAGCGTCTACATTTATGCATATGATATGGCTCTCGCCTCAGAAAACATAGATGATCTACAAAAAGTGATGGACCTCGTTGCAGAGTGGACAGAAGATAAACTAAAGACAGACAGAATTTGTAACTTATAGAAAAGGAGATAGGCTTCACAGAAGAGAAGCTATAACGTGCAAAGGACTAGTGCTGACTCCAAGGAATCACTTTAAATACCTGGGCATCACCATCCAAGTAACTGCATCAGCCTTTACAATCCATATAAGGGAAAGACTAGCTGCTGCTAGGCCTATATCGAGAATGTCCATAGGCACGGCAATGAAATTATTTGAAGTGAAAGTGATTCCCGTGCTTACTTATGGACTAGAATTAATATGGGAATACCTACCAAAGAAGCAATTAAGGGAAAAGTGAGATGCTTGAAAAAGGTGCTAGGACTCTCAAAATACGTGGAGTCTTGTTACACTTATGTACTGGTGAGGGGAACATTTCTAGTAGAGGACCTGAGGCTACAATTCCTCTTGCCAGCTACAGCTGCATACACAGATCTCCTACAAGAGTTGCAAATGAAAAGAACATAGACGAAGAATTCTACACCACCACGACTATGCAAACCAAAGACTGGATGGAAGCAGAATATGAGCTGAGGCACTTAATGATACGTTTGGTGGCAACCCATCAGTTCCACTACCAAATTTACAGTCTGAAGTTGTTCCACGAGGCAACGCAAGAGTGTTTTGTAGTTTATGCGGTAAAAATTCTGAAAAATATCACATCATGAAATGTGCCAACAGAACAGCATCACTGACACAATTCTGTTTAGAATAAGTTGAAATGAACTCCTATGCCCATTGGGTGCACCTTCATTATTATTATTATTATTATTATTATTATTATTATTAATTCTAAATCCTACACCGGGCAATTTGGCTGTGCGGTTAGGGACGTGCAGCTATGAACTTGCATCCGGGGGGTAGTGGGTTCGAACCCCAGTGTCAGCAGCCCAGAAGATGGTTTTCCGTGGTTTCCCATTTTCACACCAGGCAAATGCTGGGGCTATATTTTAATTAAGGCCACGGTCAATTCCTTCCTACTCCCCGGCCTTTCCTCTCCCATCATCGCCATAAAACCTATGTGTGTCGGTGCGATGTAAAGCAATTTGTAATTATTTTTATTGGAAAATAATTCTCTCCTAAAAAAGAAATGGTAGTTGGGAGGAAATTACACATTGAAGAAAATTGCATTCTCACTTGGTGAGATCCATATTTAATAACACTAACAGTTCCGGAGATGTGTTCTTTTTTTAAGCGTCCCAAACACACAATGTCTCAGACTTGCTCCAGTTTTCTCAACTGTCTGCTCACCTGATAAACTAGTATATTATTTCTTGCCTGTAATAACATGAAAGAAAGAATTACTGAAATCAGTTAATTGGTTTCCGTTATTACTCTCCATGATAGAAACCACTTCACAAACTCTCTTTTTGTAATATTAGTTTAGTAATTTTTTAAATTGTTTAGTGTGTAATTCTGGTGGATTGTACAGAAATCAAATATATTACAATCCTACAGTTATCCTAAACAAATTGTTACTACATTTAATGATGGTCCAATTAGCTTCAGTATTGCTGCACCGAGCTCGATAGCTGCAGTCGCTTAAATGCGGCCAGTATCCAGTAATCGGAGATAGTGGGTTCGAGCCCCACTGTCGGCAGCCCTGAAGATGGTTTTCCGTGGTTTCCCATTTTCACACCAGGCAAATGCTGGGGCTGTACCTTAAGGCCACGGCTGCTTCCTTCCAATTCCTAGGCCTATCCTATCCTATCGTCGCCATAAGACCTATCTGTGTCGGTGCTACGTAAAGCAAATAGCAAAAAAAAAAAAAGTATTGCTGCAAAAGTATCGTGTCAGACTCGTTGGCTGAATGGTGAACGTACTGGCCTTCGGTTCAGAGGGTCCCGGGTTTGATTCTTGGCCAGGTCGGGGATTTTAATCGCTTCTGATTAATTCTTCTGGCTTGGGGACTGGGTGTGCTTACAATCTCTATATAGGGTTGGCGCCAGGAAGGGCATCTGGCCGTAAAACAGGGCCAAATCCACATGTGCGACACAGTTCGCACCCACGACCCGACAGACGTGGAAAAAAAGCAGTAG
The DNA here is from genome assembly GCF_040414725.1 of Anabrus simplex. Classification (NCBI taxonomy): domain Eukaryota; kingdom Metazoa; phylum Arthropoda; class Insecta; order Orthoptera; family Tettigoniidae; genus Anabrus; species Anabrus simplex. Next base: position 120,051,728 of record NC_090272.1, read on the forward strand.
GACAAGAAGAAGAAGAAGATTGCTGCAAAAGTATCCTAGCTAACCTAATGGCAGATAAAATGGTTATAAAAACTCAAGATTGGAATGTATGTGTATGTTTAGTCCTCAACCTAAAGGCTGGTTCGGCTGTCATAGATGGCATAAGCATCACTGAAGAGGAGTACTAGGAAAATGAGGAGTGAGGTGGTTTCCTGTTGCTTTCCTCACCGAGCCAGAAGTTGCTATTACATATTAGTCTGCCAAGCCAACTGAAATGCCTGCGCCAACCAACCCTATGAGCAACATTTTCACACCATTCATAGCAGGGACTGGCTGCATAAGGAATGGCATTACTAACATCACTCACTCATATGTCACTTTCATTTTGTCAAAGCCAAGGATAAGACAGAGACAGATCAATGAAACAAAATTGCTCTAGCCTATACCAGAAGGCATAGTGCACTGTAAACACTGGGTCCCGCCAGCAAAGGCATAAGATTTGAATAGGTACTTATAAATCAGAAGAGTGCAGTGGATTATTGATGAAAGGAGACAATGTAAACCAATTCATGAAATTAGTGGGTCAGATGCTGTGCCTATGAAAACATCAAAAATGTAAATCTTTAAATGTTGTGTTAATTTTTTTAGGGAAAACGTTTCAGTCTGTTAGTTGTTTGAAACATGCACATATATTGAAGAGTGCTTGTCCTAACTGGGGAAACAGGACAACAAACTACTGTATGTAGCATTGCAATGGGGATAGAGAGATGGGTGGTGATTTATTTTTAAACATTCGTCCATTAGGTAAGCAGCTGTTGCTGCTACAGACCACTTTTTGTGCATGTTTTCTGAATATGCTTGTATTTCAGTAATGAATAGTAAGTAGACAGGGCTATAAAAATATTGATCTGTTACTGTACCTATAGAGTTCTGTTTACTGGCCTTAATACCCATGAAATTTAGAATTCTTCTCTTATTATTGTTTTGATGTAAAATGTACCTTCCTTTTGTTTGTATTTCTTTAGAATTACTCTCATTTTCTTTTGTTTATTTTTATCAAAGGTTGGCATCCCACTAAGGGTAGATACGCATTCTTAGGGCTGGAAAATTCTGGCAAGTCCACATTAATGAGGGCATTATTAGAAGAGGGTAGCATCGATCCTGTTCCTTACACATGTAAGTTTATGCATTGTTTGTGCTGCATGCTTGTTTGTGATTTTCACAGGCTTGTGGAAAAAATCTGGAAAGCTGCTGTTCTTAGGATTGGATAATGCTGGCAAAACTACTCTCCTTCACATGCTCAAGGATGACCGCTTAGCTCAGCATGTACCAACCTTGCATCCAAGTAAGATATTTGTCTATTTTAAATTGTATCTAACAAACTCTTTCTGCTATCTATTATATGTTGTATAACAATAGTTATTCTTAATAATCTTCCAAAATTGCATGCTTTGCTGTAGGATAAAATTCTATATAAACCTAGTCTGTACATATTGTTAAGGTCGTATAAAATGTACATCTAACAAGAATTAAATGTTATCGTATTGAAATATAAAGAAATTATATAAAAGGCAAAGATTTAGCTGGTGGATTCTGTGGTAAGCCTGTAGTTAGAATATTAGGATACCATTTGCTATGGAATAAGAGTGGGCAACTTGAACATATTCTAAGTCATGGCCCTCCTTACGTTCAGGCAGCTAGGACTACTGTATACAATCCACAAAAGGTCTCTAATCTGTTAGTGGAGAGATTCTCACTGGGACTGTGTGAGTAAGGTAGCATCCTGCTTTACTGAATTTTTACAGAACACGCTCAGAACATTTTAAGCAAGCCTTGAACCTAGGGGAGTAACGGAGGCTCACTTTTATTTGACAAGCAAGAGACTCCTTGGGAACAACGTGGCAAACAAAATGGAATTCAGTGTGCAGCCATCACTATTAATGGAGCTTATAAAAGAAAGTAGAACTGGTGAGTCAACAAAGAGGATGTATTTGAATGTGTTAGGAGTTAAGGAGAAATAACAAAGATAGAGGAGGTTATAAAAGGCTCTTAACATGTTTTAAAATGGGGAGGGTAGAGTGTGGGGTGGAACTGTTCACCAGGAATACTATTACTCACAGCATAGTTTCTGTTAGGCACGTAAATGAGTGAAAGATATAAGCAGATTTAGCAGTTGGAAGAATTAGGACGAAGAATTGCCTTGGTACCTCTGAATGTATCTTAGAAAGGGAAGGAAATATAGTGTTTTGGTAAATCAGGTGAACTCATAATTGATCCCTGGGAATCACTGGGCAGGTTAAAGGAATATTTTGAAAATTTTCTCAGCATAAAAGGAAATCTGTGGATGTCATGAAAAACCAAGCCCATAAGGAGGAAGACGATATTAGTGAAATTACGCTTAAGGAAACGTAAACGATAGTTTATATACTCTGTCGCAGCGTACTTGTGAGATGGAGTAAACATGAGCAGCTGTCTCGCTCTACTGCCGCAAACTCGTGCTGGGAACGCTAGTAACATTCGTGTAAACATGCTGGCTCGCCGAGGCAAGCTCTGTTATATGAAATAAATACATATGCAAACAAGTGAAAATAATTAATAATAAAATAAATAAATAAACTATGTTAATAAGAAATAAAATAATAATGAAAGAAAATCGCCCCGCTGTGGGTGGGGGACACAGATGAATACACCCACAGTATCCCCTGCCTGTCTTACGAGGCGACTAAAAGGACCCAGGGGCTCTCAACTTGGGAGCGTGGGTTGGCGACCACAGAGCCCTTAGCTGAGTCCTGGCATTGCTTCCATTTACTTGTGTCAGGCTTCTCACTTTAATATACCCTGTCTGACCTCCCTTGGTCAACTCTTGTTCTTTTCCGACCCCAATGGTATTGGAGCATTAAAGACCTAAGGAGTCTTTCATTTTTACGCCTTTCATGGTCCTTGCCTTTCTTCATCGGTTAATTCCTATTTCGAAGTGACGGATTCCTTCTTTTTTCTCTCTCTCTCTCTCTACCCTCTGTGGGTGGGGGATGCAATGACTACACCCACGGTACCTCCTGCCTGTCGTAAGAGGCTACTAAAAGGGGCGACCAAGAGATGATTGTATTAGAACCATGGAACTACTTGTGATTAGTACCGTCACCATGGGTCGCTTGCTAGTAGTACCACTATGTTAGGTACACAATAGGTTTGTGATTAGTAGCAGCAGAGAGCAGTTCACTGTGGGTTTCCAGTACCTGTGATTAAAATAGTACCACTATAAGAGCTACACCATGGGTCTGTGTTGCATTTGATTTGTGAGGTGCACTATGGGTTTGTGTTACCTACTAATGGCGCCATTATGTGCGAAACATCATAGGTATGCGTTACCTGTGTGACAAACAATACTTGTGAGTAGTACGGTAATATTTGGAACATCGTGAGTTTGCGCAACTTTTGATTAGTACCACAATTTGAGAAACACCATAGTTCTACACTACTAGCGATAAGTACAGTACCATTATGAAGGACCATTGACCTGGATTTTGAACCCGTTTAGACAAACATTATTGATTCAGGTTTGTGCTTTGGAAGCAGTCGCTTGGTCAGTAATATAGTTTCTGGGAAGGTGAGGCATTGCAGGTCGGATCCACTGATTGTTTTAAATTCATATTCATTCATTCTTATCACGTTTTGAATTCTGGTCAGTGGATGAATTTCAGACATTTCAACTGCCCTTGCATTTAATCTCGTTTCGTACCATTAGGGGCCGATGACCTAGTTGTTAGGCCCCTTTAAACAACAAGCATCATCATCAGCGAAAAAAGATCAAACTGAACATAGCATAAACTGACTCCCGGTTAGTCACTGTCTACGATGACGTCAATCTCTTGCATAGTGTTGTCACTGTCGGTGTCGTCGCCCAGATTGACGACAAAGCGTTCCATGACATCCTCTGCAAGGTCATAAAAGTTTTCACATGTTGGACACATGACTTCCACCGATCAGGCGTGACATTTTGTAACCCTTCCATCAGCAGCACTTCATTTCACCAATCGAAAACTTTACGTTATTCCGTGCCACGTGTCATTTAACCTGGATCCACAAAAGTTCTATATGATTTAAAGAACAATGTTAGGGTGGCAATCTCAGAACTTGTCTTCCAGGTTCTATTGCAGCTGTATCTACGCAGTACTCATTACAAGCAGTGTGAATGTGCGGTGGAATTAAAGACAAAAGCTTTAATTTTACGCTATTTACTTCATAGTGAATGCCTTTCATTTCTAGCCACTTTTGTATGCCTTAGTCCACGATTTATTGGGCAATCTCTCAACTTAATGGAGTGATAAGGGGCATTATCTAACACAATCACGGCATTATTTGAAGTTTAGGCAGAGCATGTTTAAACCACTTTTCGAACTCGTTACCATCCATCCCCTCATGATAATCCTTTATGGATTTTGATTTGAATAGGAGCAGTCTGCCTTCAGCGAACCCATTTTCATTCCCAGTCAATCAATACTGAACTGCATTTAGGGCAGTCGCCCAGGTGGCAGATTCCCTATCTGTTGCTTTCCTAGCCTTTTCCTAATTGATTTCAAAGAAATTGGAAATTTATTGAACATCTCCCTTGGTAAGTATACCAATCCCTAACTCCCCTTCCTATAAATGAATATTTGCCCCAGTTTGTCCTCTTGAATTCCAACTTTATCTTCATATTGTGATCTTTCCTACTTTTATAAACGCCATTCAAACTTGTTCGTCTACTAATGTCATTCCACGCCATCTCTCCGCTGACAGCTCGGAACATACCACTTAGGCATAGATATCAAGGATAATTTAATTAAAAAAACCCTATTCAATACTTTCCACGTTTAATGTGGTTATTATCTACATGATTTTATGTAGACTTATTTGGTCAGGTACATGTTTCACCCATTATTTGGGCATCTTCAGCCTGTAAACAACCTTTAGGTCAAGGTTTGGGACCTTTTTAACCAATATAAACATACCTATATATACACTATATACAACATATACATTATATACAATATATACAAACATAAGTTAATACAGTTAAGTTTTTTGGTCCTAATCTATCTAATATGGAAAATGTCCAAAACTAAAATGGATCTTCTTTTAGGTGAAGAGGATTGCATATCGGGGTTTATGTGACCCCTGTAACATATTAAGTTCTTGACGTATCGTGTCTGGTGACAGGATGTGTCGTCAACAATAAGTGGAGATTTGAACTGATTGTAGGTTGGTCAAGATTGAAAATATAAATTTAAATGTGTTCTAACTTGGCAGTTCTATTCTGGTTAACTTAAAATGTTCAAAACTAAAAATAAAATGAAACAGATCTTCTTTTTTTGAGAAGGGGTTGTATTAAAACTGGAGCTTGTTTGACCCACGATTTTCATTTTCATGTTCTTGACGTAACTAATATTTAAATGTGTTGTCATGCACAAGTGGAGATTTAAAAGCCGATTGTTGTAGGTAGACTGGTCAAAAACGTTGTGAATGAAACTGTTAGCGTCTTGACTTTGGGTCTCATGTAACGTCAAGGAATTGACAAGAGTACAATATTTAGCTGTTTCATAGTTTTTGGCTGCTGCTTAATTGGGAAGAAACATCCTAGACACTTGATACAGTCTTGTGTGAAAATTGTTCCCGTTGATGTGTTGCTTGGTCTTTGGGAGGGATCTTAAGAATATCTGTAATGAAGTAGAAAAATAATTTTGAATTAAAAATTTTGAGCACGCGTTGTGATAAAATGTATTAAATTAACTCCTCTTAACTGTAAAATGACTTACTTGTTCAGTTAATACTAGATGGACCTGTCTGTTCCGGCAGCGCCTGTCTTATCACCATTTCTACTCCTGGCGTTGTACTGGTGCGGTAATGGAGGGGCGGGGCATGGAGGGAGAGTGGGGGTAGGCTGGTCTATGGGCGTGTGTGCTGTTGCTGGAGGGGAGTTTCTAGAAGCAATATGGGCGGGTTTAACTTTTGGCATGATGGATGAAGCATTTGAGTATGGAGATTTAAATAATTGAGGGATTTTGTTTTGATCTGAATTCACGATATTAATTAATCTAGGTGTTAATTCGTACAAAGGATTTTTAATTTCATTGACGTCGTTGAGATTTTTATTTTTATTGTAAGTTTGGTCTAAAAAGATGTGTAGGTTTTCCAGTTCATTCATTAATTTCCCTTTACCAATGCTTCTAATGATGGTAAGATCTTTCTCTATGGATGTAAAGTGATGGCCCGTTTCTCTCATATGTTGGCTCATCGCTGAGTACTTATTGTGTTTTTGAGCGTTATAATGTTCCAGATATCTCGTGTTAAAGCTGCGGCCAGTCTGTCCGATATAAGAAAAATCACATTGTGTACATGTTAGTTTATATATGCCGGACCTGGAATAATGGTTGCTATTGTGATTGACCTTGTTGTGGTTAAAAAATATGTTTCGATTAGTGTTAACTGTCCTGAAGGCTATATTGATATTGTGCTTCTTTAAAGTATTTGCGATCTGATGGACGGCTGGGTTGTTATATGTAAATGTGGCGAAACTAGTTTTTTTAGGTTTTTCTGGGATGAGGTTAGTGGACAATTTAATTTTGATTTTATTAATCAAACGGTTGACCATATCTATTTTAAACCCGTTGAGTTGAGCAAGATTCCTTATGTACTTCAGTTCAATTTTTAAATTGTTGGGAGAAAGAGGAATTTTTAAAGCTCTATAAATTAAAGTATAGAAAGAGGCTTGTTTTTGGGACTTGGGGTGTAGGGATGAATTCATAATAGTTAAGGGAGAGTGTGTAGGTTTCCTGTATATTCGAAAATCGAAGGTATTATGTCCGCGTGTAATAGTTAAGTCCAAAAAGTTTAATGAGTTCCTAACCTCATCCTCTTTAGTAAACTTAATATTGGGGTCAATTTTGTTTAGGGACTCCAAGATCTCGTCACTATTAGTGACATTTTTGTCGAAAATTATGAAGGTATCGTCTACAAATCTCAGCCATAAACATACGCCTTTTATTTGTGTTATAATTTTTGTGTGTTCTATTGTGTCCATATAAATGTCTGCTAAGATGCCAGAAAGAGGGTCGCCCATCGCTAAGCCTTTTTGTTGGTAAAACTTTCCATTGAAAGAGAAAAAGTTGTTGCTTAAGACAAAATTTAACACCTTCATGAATTCTTCAATTTCCATCTTACTAAGGCCGCTGTGTTTATTGATATTATCACTGATAATTCTTACAGTTTCTTTGGTAGGGATGTTTGGGTACATATTTACGACATCATAGGAGCACATTGAGTGATTGGGGCACAGTTTAAACTTGTTTAAAATTTCGCAAAAATTGAATGAATTTTTTAAAGGGTGTTTATTATTGAATACGTAATGTTTTTTTAGAAAGCCGTGAATGAATGTTGATGCTTTATAGGTGGGGCTGTTGCTACAGTTTATGATAGGGCGTATTGGAATGTCCTTCTTATGAATCTTTGGTAAGGCTCTGGCTGTCGGAATACTAGGGTTCATGTTAAAAAGTTTTTGTTGTTCTTGTTCATTGAAAAGAAAGTTAGAACTTCTTATTAGAGTTTTTAGATTTCGCTGAATTCTCGTGGTTGGATCTTTGTTGACTATTGTGTATATTTTGTCCTTAAAAAAGTCTTCTGTTTTTTGAATGTATGTGTTTTGATCTAGGAGAACTGTGGATCCTCCTTTGTCCGCTTTTGTGACAATAATGTTGTTGTCGTCTATTTTCTTTTTTACGTTCTGGATCAATTTTTTGTGGTCGAAATTTGAATATGCGTTTATTTCTTCCGCTAGTTTTGGTAGTTTCTTTTTTACCTCAAATCTGGTATCATTTTGTGTTTCTAAAGGGAGTTTAGAAATGTTAGCCTCGATCTCAGCTACTGTGTTGATAATATCCGTTTCTTTAAAGTATTTGCGATCTGATCGACGGCTGGGTTGTTATATGTAAATGTGGCGAAACTAGTTTTTTTAGGTTTTTCTGGGATGAGGTTAGTGGACAATTTAATTTTGATTTTATTAATCAAACAGTTGACCATATCTATTTTAAACCCGTTGAGTTGAGCAAGATTCAACCACGAGAATTCAGCGAAATCTAAAAACTCTAATAAGAAGTTCTAACTTTCTTTTCAATGAACAAGAACAACAAAAACCCTAGTATTCCGACAGCCAGAGCCTTACCAAAGATTCATAAGAAGGACATTCCAATACGCCCTATCATAAACTGTAGCAACAGCCCCACCTATAAAGCATCAACATTCATTCACGGCTTTCTAAAAAAACATTACGTATTCAATAATAAACACCCTTTAAAAAATTCATTCAATTTTTGCGAAATTTTAAACAAGTTTAAACTGCGCCCCAATCACTCAATGTCCTCCTATGACGTCGTAAATATGTACCCAAACATCCCTACCAAAGAAACTGTAAGAATTATCAGTGATAATATCAATAAACACAGCGGCCTTAGTAAGATGGAAATTGAAGAATTCATGAAGGTGTTAAATTTTGTCTTAAGCAACAACTTTTTCTCTTTCAATGGAAAGTTTTACCAACAAAAAGGCTTAGCGATGGGCGACCCTCTTTCTGGCATCTTAGCAGACATTTATATGGACACAATAGAACACACAAAAATTATAACACAAATAAAAGGCGTATGTTTATGGCTGAGATTTGTAGACGATACCTTCATAATTTTCGACAAAAATGTCACTAATAGTGACGAGATCTTGGAGTCCCTAAACAAAATTGACCCCAATATTAAGTTTACTAAAGAGGATGAGGTTAGGAACTCATTAAACTTTTTGGACTTAACTATTACACGCGGACATAATACCTTCGATTTTCGAATATACAGGAAACCTACACACTCTCCCTTAACTATTATGAATTCATCCCTACACCCCAAGTCCCAAAAACAAGCCTCTTTCTATACTTTAATTTATAAAGCTTTAAAAATTCCTCTTTCTCCCAACAATTTAAAAATTGAACTGAAGTACATAAGGAATCTTGCTCAACTCAACGGGTTTAAAATAGATATGGTCAACCGTTTGATTAATAAAATCAAAATTAAATTGTCCACTAACCTCATCCCAGAAAAACCTAAAAAAACTAGTTTCGCCACATTTACATATAACAACCCAGCCGTCCATCAGATCGCAAATACTTTAAAGAAGCACAATATCAATATAGCCTTCAGGACAGTTAACACTAATCGAAACATATTTTTTAACCACAACAAGGTCAATCACAATAGCAACCATTATTCAAGGTCCGGCATATATAAACTAACATGTACACAATGTGATTTTTCTTATATCGGACAGACTGGCCGCAGCTTTAACACGAGATATCTGGAACATTATAACGCTCAAAAACACAATAAGTACTCAGCGATGGGCCAACATATGAGAGAAACGGGCCATCACTTTACATCCATAGAGAAAGATCTTACCATCATTAGAAGCATTGGTAAAGGGAAATTAATGAATGAACTGGAAAACCTACACATCTTTTTAGACCAAACTTACAATAAAAATAAAAATCTCAACGACGTCAATGAAATTAAAAATCCTTTGTACGAATTAACACCTAGATTAATTAATATCGTGAATTCAGATCAAAACAAAATCCCTCAATTATTTAAATCTCCATACTCAAATGCTTCATCCATCATGCCAAAAGTTAAACCCGCCCATATTGCTTCTAGAAACTCCCCTCCAGCAACAGCACATACGCCCATAGACCAGCCTACCCCCACTCTCCCTCCATGCCCCGCCCCTCCATTACCGCACCAGTACAACGCCAGGAGTAGAAATGGTGATAAGACAGGCGCTGCCGGAACAGACAGGTCCATCTAGTATTAACTGAACAAGTAAGTCATTTTACAGTTAAGAGGAGTTAATTTAATACATTTTATCACAACGCGTGCTCAAAATTTTTAATTCAAAATTATTTTTCTACTTCATTACAGATATTCTTAAGATCCCTCCCAAAGACCAAGCAACACATCAACGGGAACAATTTTCACACAAGACTGTATCAAGTGTCTAGGATGTTTCTTCCCAATTAAGCAGCAGCCAAAAACTATGAAACAGCTAAATATTGTACTCTTGTCAATTCCTTGACGTTACATGAGACCCAAAGTCAAGACGCTAACAGTTTCATTCACAACGTTTTTGACCAGTCTACCTACAACAATCGGCTTTTAAATCTCCACTTGTGCATGACAACACATTTAAATATTAGTTACGTCAAGAACATGAAAATGAAAATCGTGGGTCAAACAAGCTCCAGTTTTAATACAACCCCTTCTCAAAAAAAGATCTGTTTCATTTTATTTTTAGTTTTGAACATTTTAAGTTAACCAGAATAGAACTGCCAAGTTAAAATACATTTAAATTTATATTTTCAATCTTGACCAACCTACAATCAGTTCAAATCTCCACTTATTGTTGACGACACATCCTGTCACCAGACACGATACGTCAAGAACTTAATATGTTACAGGGGTCACATAAACCCCGATATGCAATCCTCTTCACCGAAAAGAAGATCCATTTTAGTTTTGGACATTTTCCATATTAGATAGATTAGGACCAAAAAACTTAACTGTATTAACTTATGTTTGTATATATTGTATATAATGTATATGTTGTATATAGTGTATATATAGGTATGTTTATATTGGTTAAAAAGGTCCCAAACCTTGACCTAAAGGTTGTTTACAGGCTGAAGATGCCCAAATAATGGGTGAAACATGTACCTGACCAAATAAGTCTACATAAAATCATGTAGATAATAACCACATTAAACGTGGAAAGTATTGAATAGGTGGTTTTTTATTAAATTATCCTTGATATCTATGCCTAACGTCATCTTCAGTACGGAACAATAATGAGAGTTGTTACTTGTAACATACCACTTAGTCGAGCAGCTCTTCTTCTTTCTCTCAGTTCTTCCCAACCCAAACATTGCAACATTTTTGTAACGCTACTGTGTCTCGTCAAAATAGTAAATAGGCCTAGAATCCTCACAAAACTTCCTTATTTGCCTCAGATGCTTGTGCCTCCACAACACTATTTCGTCCTTCGCATTTAATGCTCACTGGCGATTTCATGCAACGAACTTAGATTTTTAGAAGCCTATGCAGAGTTGAACGAGGGAAATTAGGCAAATCATCGTCCCTATTCACTGACGATAAAATTTTGTTCAGTGTGGGAATTTCATTCCTAAAATAGAATTCGTGAATATTTTACGAATGCCATCCTTTGTGAAATTGTCGTACTTTTCAGTAAGTTGTTTCACTTTCTGAGCTTTTGCGGTGTAACCATCTTCCCATTAGTTTTTGCCTCACTCCTTGCACGATAGATGCTGGCCTTAGAAATACCTGAAGCACTTGCAGCTAAATTCGTTACTTCATTAAGAGTACCTTCTGGGTAGTCTTCATAAAACTTAGTAAATATATTCAAAGCGCATTTCTTTTGCATTTCTTTTCACCACTGGTCAGTGGTTTTCTCTTCTGGTGCTTAATTATAGAAGGCCCAGGCTCAGCCATTGGATAAGAATTATCACAGATTCATAATTACGCTAAATATGTATACTGTAAATGAAACAAGTTTACATTGCATTGCACTAAACTGCATTACACAACACTATTATGGAAAAATTAAACCTGTACATATACACTAGGGTGTCCCTTATTTTTCAGAAAAACAAATGTATACTAATTTTTGGGGACTCTCACCGTAAATATTTCCATTGGGTCAGATTTACTCAAAAACAAAATTACCTCTCAATAAGCCGATATTAACCTGTGCCGACTTGAGCGCAAAATTTGAATGTTAGGAATTACAGGTTTTGTAGTTTTTAGTCAGTGGAAAAGCTATTGATACAGGTTTAATATCTAATTTTATATTACAATTTAATACATTTTCACTCTTTAGACTGTATTATGATTTTTAGTATTCTTGTGGATACTTTCTTTTCAGTGTTTCTTTCTTGCAACCTGGGTAGGCCCTACAGTGTACAATGTTCTTGAACACAGTACATATTGCTTCTGCTCCTCATCTACAGTCAGTAGTCCATGAAAATCCTGCATTAATTTAACACCCCCATTCACCATAGTCATTCACATCTTTCAATTCCATAACTATCCTTTGATCTTCTTTGATCACTCGTCCATGTCGAAAGACTTTCTGGAATAAAACTAGTGTTCATCTTCAGACAAGAGAACAGATCTCTGCTTTTTGTTGACACAAAGTCTATTTTTTTCACTGAAATGAAGATAAGATTGTATTACATGTATATACGAATTAAAAATTACAGAATGATAATCAGAATAAAATTAAACTTACCATATAATTGTCCATCTAATTCTTCACAAAGAGAAATATATCTCTTTTCCATGTGTTGATTCTCTCTGGGTAAATTTGCTACCTTTTTTTGTTTTCATTTGTATGTCTACATCAGGGTCAGCCAACTGCATGTACGTGTGATGTCAGGTAACATGGCACGCACTCTGCTCGGGCAGCGAAACAAATTACTTAGTACTGTAACTGAGAAGTGAAGGCTAGAGGGACGAGGGGAATCACAACGTCATTCCTAGGGGGAGGCCCAAGGGCTGCAGGTAGTACAATGCTGTTATGTGTAGTACATATTTCTCTCCACATAATTTATTGTAACGTAACTTTGTTATGAAGTAGCATAAAAGGTATAAAGCAACTTTATTTCTACATATACAAACTAAACTTGCTTTTTCCGGTGAATCTTCGGAACTTACATTGAACACAAAATTGCTGTGTTTGACAATATCGCCCACTGTAAAAATAGTGCTAATTGTAACAAACAGCACAGTTTTACAACAAAAATAGTACAGCAAACTCAAAACATAAGTTTTACCTCATGATATCGATACTCAGTTGCCACTCGTGGGTTTCCTTGATTTTTTGTAGTCTTGTTTCGTTGACTAGTTTTGCAATATTTGGAGTTAATGTTTGAGGAAACACTAAGTTTAAGAGCACACCTAAAATTGTGACCTGACAACTGGCTTCTCTGTTTTGGTTTTGTTGATTTAAAATAGAAAAGATTCGTTCACAGACATACGTGGAACCGAAAATACTCAACATTCTCGCTGCAAACCTATGCAATCGGAGAAACGTTTTTAAAAATATTACGAGCCCAACAACTCCAGAATTGTGCCCTACCATAGAAGGTGCACCATCTGTTGCTGTTGAAACTAGTTTGTTCCATGGCAAAGAAGCATTTTCAACAACACTTACAATGCAGTTGAAAATGTCGATGCCTTTCATGGTATTCTTCCAGTATTTCCTCCCAAATTGTAAAGTTTTTGTCAACCCCTCGTATGAAAACAGCTAGCTGGGCCGTGACAGAAATATCTGTGCCCTCGTCACTTGCTAAGGAGTATGCCCGGAAGCTTTTTGCCAGTTCTAATAATTGCAGGTTGACATAATCATATAGGTCTTGAATTTTTGTCGACACTGTGTGCGCGGACAAGCTGGTAGCTTCGAACTCTTGAATGATATTTAGATAAAACTCCTCACCTGCTAGAATTAAACATTCCTTTACTAATTCACCACCATTGAACGGTTTAAGTTTCTTTGCAATTAAATATTAAAAAACTCGTGTCCTCGTCCCAAGGTGGTGCAGCTCTTTTCAGGCACACCCCCATTGGAGGTGAGCTGCATGTACCATTTCAACCACATACCAGCCCTCCTGCCATTCTTAAATTTCTGGCAGTACCGGGAATCGAACCCGGGCCCCCCGAGGACAGCAGCTAATCACACTAACCATTGCGCTACGGAGGCAGACTGCAATTAAATATGAAATTTTATAATTCAATCGAACTGCTGACTCACCGATCGAATGCTCGACATGGTTATTTAATTTACCTTTTAGTTCTGTAATTACACGTACCCTTTCCTCATCTTGATACTGATCATAAACTGCAGCATGATACAAACTGTAGTGGTGTTGTAAATTATATATTTTTACATACTGTAGCTCTTTTCTACAAACTAACATTTAGCTGTAGCAATCTTATCATTTTCAACAAATAAGTATAGATCTTCCCATAAAGATAAAAAGATCGGAGGCGTAGATAGCTTCTCTCACCGTGATGTGCCCGGTTCATCCATACTTATATACTGTATTGTACCACTAACATCATACGGCTGAGGGTATTGATAGGTATGTCAAAATCATTAAAAAACCTTTATTCGGAATTTGATCCTAGATTTAACAATTTGGAGTATCTGGAAACTTATATTCAACTTTTAACCACGCCATTTTCAGTTGTTGCAGATAACGTTGATCTAGACCTACAATTAGAGTTATTAGATTTACAGTGTAATAGAGAACTAAGAGATCAATTTGTAAACAAGAAGGATTTGTGTGGCTTTTTGTGAAAAGTGTCGATAAAGGCCGTAGCCACCAGCATGTATGGCACTTCTCATGTTTACTACAAAGCGAGGTTGTCTCTTCGTGTCACTCTACGACAGCGGCTCCCCACCTTCTGCGCTCTTACGTCACATGGGCTCTCCGACGTCACACGGTCTCTCTTGCATCACACACCAGCCAGTTGGCCGACCCTGGTCTAGATCATCAAAGTGATAGGACACACAATTCTTCTGATAAATAACACATACGATTACTTCATTTCTGTAGATCTGCTTTTGAAATTAGGGAATCTATCCGTTCTTATGATTTTAGAGCTTTCAAGAAGCAGACATCGTGATAAGGAGCTATTACAGTTGCAGTGAACAGAGAGATTCTTAAGACATTTTCATTTATACCGGATAGTTTAAGTTGTGATCTTAGCAGAAATATTTTTAAACAATAAATAGATCTTGCCATCCATTGAGGATTTGAGTTTTTTTCCTGAGTGTCCTTCCAAAAACATTAGAGAGATGTATGAATTTGCAATAATCACCTCTCAGTATTGGTTGGTTTATCTAATTCACTTTCATAAAAGTGTAACATTTCTTTAAATTCCGACTCACTAAAACATTTCCACATTCTCCTTGCCACTTTAAAAATTATTGGCATTAACACTTTTTCAGCTTTCCCTAAAATGTGTAAAAAGTTGTATGTCTGGACTGCTTGTTACACTATGGACTTCATGTTCAAATACACATCGTAAAAAACAATTCCCTGTTCAATTTTTGTTTAAGTAGGCCTAAAACTCATGCTCCTTTAAAACGTCCAGTGTTTGATGCAGTTGTCACAGCAGAGAATTTGTACTTTGTCTTCTATACCCCAATATGTTAATGCATTTGAAACAGTGTTTGCTTGCTCTATACCAGAAGAATTCTGTAATTTTGGATCCCCAATGAGCTGCTTGCTGTCCCCAGATGTAACAACAATTAGAAGTCTTCTTTTGGGTCCCTGACATTCACTGCATCCCAAATGGCCAGTAAGAATTGCAGGTGCATATCATTCTTGAAAGTAGATTTAATTGTTTCAGAATGTTTCTTCTTCTGTCTGATTCGATGAATAGAAAATTTATTAATAGAGAGTTCTCCAGTATTGTGCCTTTGCTGTCGTCTGAAGGATGTATACGGAATCTCTTACACTCAGCTGGCATGTATCCAAAGCAACCACTAGTTTAGGAGTAATACAATTTTTCATACCACATCTTGCCGCATTCTGGATTGATGTACTCTCAGAAGTCTCTGCTAAAAATTCACCAATGTTAATTTCATCTGAACTTGGAAGTGCATTATCTGAATCTTCAGATGACGGAGAAGGCACAGCAGGTATGGCTGACACTGTTGTTTCTCTTATAATTTATTTGCCTCATCCTTTTTATCTGCAAGGTTTTTGTGTACTACATTTTCATCTTACTGTACTGCTGCAAGGTAGCCTTTACGTCGTAGCTCTCTCTGCTGAAGTAAAAACACCCTGTGTCTTCTTCCAACTTCATCATGTGTGCAGCATTTGCATGTGCAATATCAAATAGATTGTGCAAATTATGCTTTCAAATATCTTCACATTGTTTGTGGTTTTTGCAATTTCCTCCACCTGGAATACAAGTTAATAAGTTTTTTTAACAATGCTTATTAGCACTCACACTGAAAGTTAATTTTACCTCCTGTACGTTACAAAATGAAACTTCAAGCACTTGTCTATTTCATGGTAATTTGTATCCAGTTATTTGGTGTTTTATATCTCCTATTGAAAACACA
Source organism: Anabrus simplex (assembly GCF_040414725.1). Taxonomy (NCBI): domain Eukaryota; kingdom Metazoa; phylum Arthropoda; class Insecta; order Orthoptera; family Tettigoniidae; genus Anabrus; species Anabrus simplex. The sequence continues at coordinate 120,067,928 of NC_090272.1, forward strand.
TTCCCTGGCACTGCGTAATTGATGTGGCATTATGTTAGATTAGCGACTCGAAAACACGTGTGACATGGTGGGTAACAATACACGTACTGATAAGGCTCAGGCCTGACTCAGCACTGGGTAACACGTCCGGACTTGGTCTTCATGCAACTTCACGCTCAAGTCGGAGGGTTAGAATCCTCTGATCTCAACAAAATTTTGTATAGGCACGTTTTAATCATTCAAATAAAATTGTAGGGTGAGCGGTTAAAAATTTTGAAGGCTGAAAATGAGACACCCTAATTATTGGAGTAAACTTTCAACTTATTTAGAATTGAGAGCCCATACTAACACTATATCCTTTAAAATTAATTAGTAACCTGAATAGGTAAATGAAATTAGAATGAAGGACAAAAACATAGAATGGAATGTATTCCCTTAAAGCATTAACTTGACCTAGCCTAAGTTAGGTTATTAAAGAACAGAATACTGTAACACTAATGTAAGTGACCCACGTAAAGAAATGACATTCTTGGACAGAGTTAAAATTGTACATCAAACACAGAACATTTCTAACTCTTTGGTTCTTTAGTCTTCCGAAACTTCATTACGATAAGTTCCAGATTTCAAGTTTAAGTATTTAAACAGAAATTAACATAAATATTTGAGTGAGATTTGATAGAATCTCGTATTCTTTTAAGAACGAGACATGTCATTCTTAAAGTATTTATACTGCACCTTACTGCGTCCAGTAGAGGTATGTTAAAATTCTCCGACAGCTCAGATACCAATGTAAATGGTCCGTTATTGGACATTATATCAGATCAGATGATCTCAGGGTATAGTTAATGTAAATATCTTTGTTTAACGTGGAGTCTGAAGAGTGGTGCGGTGCTCCTAAAAATAACGGCCTATCAATACCTCAGATGGACGTCTCCACCCTACGCACCAGGTTTGACAACGTGAAGAGATAAAAATTGCATTTTACTTAAACCTATAAAATATTCTGCAACTCCTATCTATAAATAATTTCAACACATATGGTTATTCTTAACTATATGGTTCATTAAAGCAAAATAAAATGTTTAGGAAAGAGAAGATTAGAATAATGGTTCATTTCACAAGTCTTAAAATCAAATAAATTACATGGGAACAGTTCTATTTACAACTAGGGTACATTTTTGTTTTCCAGTTGTGATCATCACTTGCTTGATATGAGCTAACCTAAGATTATGACATTCTATTCCAGTGACAACTCAGCTTTTTTCAAATAATGTCCACAGACATGCTGACTTTCCTTGAAACAAATTTTATTTACAAAACATCCATCAGTTTCCTCAATTTGAAATTATTCTTGACCGCTAAATTGTTTTCCCAACATGATTATTTATCATGACTACCTTTGAATGATATGCTAAGTTTGTTTTCCTTACCAAGCAAAATTTTGCATCTATTAGCCTAACCGTATTTTGACTACTTCAATCATATGTCTTAATCTCAGAAAATGAAAATTTTAACAGAATTCCAATTCTATTCATTCAGTCTCTCTTTTATTTATAAGAGAGTTAGATTTGGATAATTTGCTTGTTTTCTGTCATGTTATTTTTCCTTATTCTTCTTCCATCCTGAATTTATAATTTGAAATTAATTTGGCAATCTTGGAATTCTGCTGGTAACTGCTACTTCGGTTCTCGTATGTCAACTTGGTTCGCTTATTTAGCTTCTTTCTTCTTTTACCGTGAGAACACTGCTTCTTTATAATAAATGTACTTCGTTGTCATATGTTTTCTATTTTTCATCTTACTTGAAGAATACCTATATAGATATTTGTTTTATTTTCTTGCGATTAAATGCCGTTGACAACCTTTTTTCTTGGTAGTGAGTTACAATACCATTTTTTTAACAATCTGCCTCGTATTTCCTGTTCTTTTCCTCCATTGCCATAGCGATTATGCTCCTTTTTTTTTTAAGTTCAACCCCCGTGGACTTCTGAATCATATTATTTGCATTCGCTCTACATTTTTGTTTAACGTAACTTTATTCATTCAACTTGGCGACATTTTTTTAACATTACGGAAAATGCAATGGCACAATACAAACACAAAAAGTTAGGTATTTGATTCTTACCATGAGGTGTAAGGTGGTGATGATGATGCTTGTTGTTTAAAGAGGCCTAACATCTAAGGTTATCGGCCCCTGTAATGAGGTGATGTATAAGATGTGCTACTGTCCAATATTGACATATGCAGCAGAGACCTGGATACTGACGAAAATACAGGAAGAATAAAATTCAAGTCATTGAAGTTAAATTTTTAAGATGTATGATAGGAATGACAAAGGAAATCGGAGTGGAAAAGCTTTACGACAGAATGAAGAGGGATACACTTAAGAGGATTTGTACATGTTAAGAGGACGGAAGAGGGAAGAATGCTGAAGCGGGTGATGGAGACCCAGATAGGAGGAGGGTGAGAAAGAGGAAGATTCCTGCTTAGGTGATTGAAAATTACCAAGAATAGTATAATTAGAATCGGAACACAGTTAAGGAGGAGCGATGGTAGTTGGATAGAGGAAGATGGAAAGGTGTCAAACATCCGTACCTGGCAGGAACTGGATGAGGGAAATTGTTGATGATGGTGATGATGTTTACTCCAAAATCTCTGATTGTCGGAATGTTTTCTAATTCTAGTAAGGCGCATTCCGAGTAAATGTTGCATTAAATTAAAAGTTAAGAGTAAAATATTTCCACTTTGTCAACACATTACTTGATTTTGTATTGAAAAGGTGGAAATATTTTACTCTTAATTCTTAATTTAATTGTAATCACAGTTCAATATGGACCGTTCAAAATGAAATTCAGATCTCTTAATAAATGTTGCATACTTACATTCCTTTACGTTACAGGACAAGATTCACATTGCACAATAGTACAGTACATGATCAGTGTCCTGCTGTAGATCATCTTTTTGTGTTATTTATAATTTTATAAAGCTTGACATCAGCAAACTGCAAGCAATTGGCATGACAAAGCTTATTAGATCGGTCGTTTGTCAATATTAAAATCAGGAGGCCCAAATTGGGTCCTTGAGGAACACTGGAAAAACGAATGAAGTTGGCAGAGTTTGCCCTTTGACAGACACAAAATACCGTTGAAGTATGTACCCTCAGCCTCGCAAAAATTTGACCGCAGCTAAAATCAAAGTATTATTCGCATTAGATCCCATCAGTCAGTGTAAACCTCTATGGTACTGGCCGTGAAACAGAAGCAGGCATAGTATCTGGCTTGTAGACATCACTGAGATCCAATTTTTAGATCGCTTGCATACACACAAACAGCAAGTTGTGCAGAAAATTGTTTCTAGAAGGTAAAGGGGCAGTTATTTTCTGACAAGGTTAATTGCTAAGTGGAGGTTGAATTTATTAATTTGACCATGTTTGTGGTCTCTTTTCATCCATATTGACTTTTGCTATTATATCATTACGCTGAAAACCAGGAGTATGAGTCCAGAGTTATAGGAAGAGAGATGAAATTTTGTACACAGTTCGGAAAGGCAAATACAGTACGTGGATATCTTGAAAAAGCTACTAATTTATTTAATGCAAAAACAACAAAAATAATTAAATCTGAATGAATTATTGTGCAAAGAGAATTAGTTATATTACCAAGTGAGTTGGTGTGCAGCTGTGAGCTTGCATTCGGGAGAAGTGAGTTCAAATCCCACTGCTGGCAACCCTGAAGATGGTTTTCCATGGTTTGCTTGGTATAATTAAGGCCACGGCCAATACCTTCCCAGTACTAGCCCTTTCCCATCCTTCCACTGCTGGAAACCTTTTGAAGCATTGGTGTGATGTTAAACAAATAACAAAAAAAAGTTCTTATTTGAATTGGCAAGCTCTTATGCATTAGGAAGAAGAAACATGCATAATAAGGAACGAATAACCCTTTCCTTTCATTTCTGTGCCCAGTTTGAGGTATTAAGTCTTCATCGCTTCTTCTCTTTTTTTTTTTTCCACTCCAGTTTTTCCTCTTCCCCACCAACTCGGGTAGGCCAGGCCACATTTGTTTGAGACTCTGTTAGCTGTGTTTATCGAGTTAAAGTGGCAACACCCTAAGTGTCTTGTTATCGTTATTTTTAATAATCTATAGTCCTTTCATTATCTTACAGAGCTCATTGCATATTCCAACTTGGCTCGCATGGTAAAGAAATTCGTCCCACACAAGAATAGATTGTTGGAGCTGCACTGTGAATAATTTTTAACAAGGTTTTGATGTATTTTATATGTTTTTAATCATAATATAATGTGTTACTTATCAAGTTCAAATATTTTTTAGGGAATTATTTTCACTGAGGAAGAGAATGGACTATTTTCTCCAAACAGATACGAGTAGTTAAATGTAATAAACAAAGTATTTAAGAATGTATAGTATCGACATGGTAGCCTCCTGTTAAACCCCTGGTTTTCAGTATGATGCTATTAAATGGAGATTATGTGACCTGTTCTGACAGTGGGATGTAGTAGCTTACAGTAGTAGAGATAGGCAATAGGGTATAAATTGCAGTGGTTCAAATCCACCCAGTGATTGCTACCTTGTTTTTTTCTCTATCACTAACTGGAACAACTTCTAATGGCCGGTTTCACCAAGCTTCATTTATGAATTTTACAACTGTTTAACTTTGACGATTTGTCATCCTTTTTTTCTTTCGTTTTTTCAATGTCTGTTTACTTTAACGATCGTCAAACACACCATCTATTTTGACGCGTTGATTTTCGGCCTTCAAACCTGATGATTCGTTTAAAATGGTGTCTGTGTTGTAAACACTGCAGTGTTTAAGCGTTTTGGCCTTTTACGGAAAGTGTTAAAGCATTTCACAAAAGTTATTTAGAAGATCATGAATGTGGGAGACAATTTTGATGCTGAATTGCTGTATATAGAACTAGCTGATGTACCCGTGCTTCGCTACGGAATTCTACATTGTATACAGAATTCTAGGTTAGGTAGTGTACACGTTGTGAGCAAGATTGTCTTAAATTGTATAGCTCTTAACGTCACCCTAGAAATGCGACGGACCAAGCTCGATAGCTGCAGTCGCTTAAGTGCGGACAGTATCCAGTAATCGGGAGATAGTGGGTTCGAACCCCACTGTCTGCAGCCCTGAAGATTGTTTTCTGTGGTTTCCCCATTTTCACACCAGGCAAATGCTGGGGCTGTACCTTAAGGCCACGGCCGCTTCCATCCCATTCCTAGGCCTTCCCATCATCGCCAAAAGACATATCTGTGTCTGTGCGACGTAAAGCAAAAAAAAAGGCGGCGGAAGGTCACCAAACATCTTTTCTCATATGAAGACTGAGGGAATTTCCCTGTAATGGTAGACCCAATTTCATACCATCAGTCACAATCAGGTTGGGATGTTTTCATTATAATGCCTTTTTACATCCTCAGAAAGACTGTCTTAGTGGTTTTCCCAAGTGAAATGAACATAGTGACGTCAATAGGAATGGCGTGATTAAAAGCAATGCTTTCATATTACGAAATACTCGTTCAAATGAAACACCACGCGTTTTCTCACTTTTAATGAACATGGCTACACTGCCTATCTAACGGTCCAAAGTTCCAGACCTGGAATGACAAAACCGCAGACAGCCGTGATCCGTGAACACGCTTCGGCTTTCTTCAGCGGGGAGAGGGTCGAATAGTGGAGACTCCCAGGGCAAAAATTATGCCCAATTACTATTCTGTTTCCTAGGAGTATCCTCCAAGCCAGAAGAGAAACCCCCTCTTTACTGCTAGTTTGGAATAAATTGAATGTAGAATTTAATAAAAGTGAAGAGAAAGAAGCTTTTCTTAAGAAACGACTCTTTTCAGAGTTGAATTTTGAGTTATTTAGTGAATATTGTGGTGCTATAATTTGGAAAAAGCCTAAATTGTTCTTCTAGACCAGGCCATACTACTACTACTACTACTACTACTACTACTACTACTACTACCACCGCCACTAAGTGAGGCTCTGCCTCAAGTATGCACACTGCTCATTCAAAACAGTGCATCAGAGTAAGGATCGAATAGCTGAAATACTATGATGAACCAGTGTGTTACGCACTAGCTGTATCAGAAAATGTATGAACCAGAGGAATGGCATGCTAAAGAAGAAAGTTTTCTAACTCCCCGGCTATTTCCCGCCAGTATTCAGTCAGGCTGTTATACTCGGTACGCAGCAGTAATCCCATCTATCGGAGTTGAGAGGCAGCATAAGAGACAAAGAACATCACAATAAACAATGGTCAATGTAATGTTATTGTTGATCAATGTTATGCACTTTCGATATTATAGGCCTTCACATTTCGTTTTCGTCCGACTCTGAAGTACCACTCTTATCATTGTCGGTACGGTAAAACTGAATAAAAGATAAACGATCGGAAATTGTATTCTCTATAACTTTTTAATAGTACTTTTCGATAGGACCAATAACATAGGTATTTAAAAATTGCATTTTAGGCACCTTCCCCTTAACTACACCTTCATCCACGATGAATAACATTGTTTATATCTTAGACTGTAGTTTCTTATTCCCCGACTCTATATACTGATTTTCATTAAATTCTGTTAACCCATTTTCTCGTGGCTCGGCGTTGATATGGAATTAGCAACAAAAATACAAATTCATGAATACCTGTGTCATCACAGGCGGTACGGTAAAAATGTATGACATAAATGGTTGGAAATTGAATTCTATATAACTTTAGTTATGTAGTATTTATCGATGAGACAACTAATAATATAAATATTTTAGAATTACATTTAGGCCTTCCCTTAAACTACCATTTCACTCAGCGTAAATAAAATTGCTTATAGCATAAATTTTAGTGGCTCATTCTCCGACTTTGATTACCAATTTTCAATGAAATAGGACCACTAATAATGTAAATATTTAAAAATTAAATTTTAGTCCTTCCCTAAACTACCATTTCACTCAGCGTGAATAAAATTATTCACAGGCTAGATTGTAGCGACGTATTCCTCAAGTTTGCACACCAATTTTTATTAAGATAGGACTACTAAAAACAAAAAAATATTTGAAAATTAAATTTTAGGCCTTCCCCTAAACTACCATTTCTATCAGCGTGAATAAAATTATTTATGGCCTAGATTGTAGCAACTTATTCCCCGACTTTGCATACCGATTTTCATTAAACTCTCTTTGGCCGTTTTCTAGTGATGCGTGTACATACAGACAGACAGAAATTATGGAAAAGTAAAAAGTGCATTTCCTGCTTACTGTGGACATGACCAATACAGAAATACCATTCTTTTCAAAGTCTGACCAATGTACAGACAAAACTCTTATTTTATATATATAGATTACTGGAAAACCTGGCACCTCAACTTGCAATTCCTGACTGTACTGATCATTTCTTAATGGATGACTTCAATTTCGTAACTAGGTACAGACTTTCCAAAGGCTAGTACTGAAAATTTTAGAGCAAATTGAAAATAGAATGGGATATCCTACTAACAAAAACCGTCCGTTAACACCCATACTACTTTCAACTGTACGTTAATTTTGAGTAAATTAATGTACCTAACTTAGCAGATCAGTAGGGTCTTCCAGTTGTTAATCTGAACAGAATCGTTGAAAACCACTTCCATTAAGACACTGCTTTGAAAGTGGAATAAATTTAGAACACACTAGTTCTTTATCACTATTATATAAACAAGCACAAATTTTATTGTTTTCTATAGCACACAAGATGTAGGTAATATTTAATGTTACTATGTTCGTTACTAAGAGTTATGTTTGTGTGTGTAATGCTTCTGGGTTTTTTAAAGAATAGAACCACATTAATATGTTTTTTTTTTAATTACATATTATAATTTGCCAGAGATGTCCCATTCCCCACTACCTCTTCTGAGATTCACAGAACTGATGACCATCTTTGTAGGGTTGGGCAGACCGGAACATTCAGTTGTTCCGCAACATTGGGAGCTTGAGGCGGAGTGTTTCAGTACAGTGTGCTAGGACACGGGACACAGGACTGTAACTGCGTCATAGAGAGAACTCCGAGAAGCAACATGATATGCTCCGCATCAGCTGGAATGTGCCTGTACCGAACGTGCTGTGTCAAGGCCGCACTAGATAGATTAGTTCGCCTTGGCTGTGTCTGACTGTCGATACCAGCTGTGTGCCGCCCTGTGCTGGAGTGTAAACATTTTTTCATCCAGTTATATCTTTAATTCCAAAGCGATGACCTATATTTTTCTTGGGCTAAAAAGTTTCCTTAAAGTCCAAATTAATTTTTAACGTCAATCCCCGAGAAAGTGTTGAGGGAAATTTTCAAGATATTAAAGAAATAAATGGAAGTTGAAAGGGAAGGAATTCGAAGTGCAGAGAGCTTAACAGCACGAAAGTACAACGTTTTCATCCAGTTATACAGTATTTCTAATTCCAAAGCGATGACCTATATTTTTCGTGGGCTTAAAAGTTTCCTTAAAGTCCAAATTAATTTTTAACGTCAATCCGCGAGAAAGTGTTGAGAGAAATTTTCGAGATATTAAAGAAAGTAAATGGAAGTTGAGAAGGAAGGAATTCGAATCGCAAAGAGCATAACAGCACGAAAGTAATTAAACCGTACGAAAGACGGTAAACTTTGCATAATGTCACATTGGAGTCCTGTTCAGGACTTTTTTACTAGAAGGAAACCGGACAGAGTGAAATGCAATTTATGTTCTATTTTGTCTGCAAAGGGGCACTTCAACCAGCACAATGACAAGACATTTCAAACTTGAAAACATCCCACAGTTTTTATTTTTGTGTTCCGCTTGTATATTGTGTACATGAATTGAGCACTGACGAATGTTTCTTCAACTGTACGAGTATACTTTTAATTGGTGAAAATAACATTGTGATATTTATAAACACCTGTACTGCCACTGTAAACGTGACAGGTGCATTTCAGAATGAATGAAAACATTCTTATCCTAAAAAGAAAATTTAAGACATGATTTTTTGGGTGAGTATTTCATTCAGAGTTCCGACTGCTTTCTCACGTGCCGTGAAGTTTTATCCTGGCCCTAATTACTCACAATACAGGCCAATACATTCAACTGACGCAAATATTTTTGAATTAGTTACTTTTAATCACCTGTACTGCCATTGTAACTGTGTTATGTGTATTTCATATTGACCGGAAAAATCTTAACCTAAAAGCAGCCTTTAAACGTGATTATTGGGCGCGAATTTCAGTGTTCCGACTGTTCGTTCACGTTCCGTGCAGCTTTATACTGGACATGGCTATAACTACACACAGGCACACAGCATGTTCCGTACAGGCACATTCCCGCTGGCGCGGAGCATGTAATTTTGCCTCTCGAAGTTCTCTCTACACTGCGCAGTTACTGTCCCATGCGCCCACTGCACAGTTCAGCTAGGAGGTGAAGGGCAGTGCGCTTCAGTGTCTCAGTCTCGCTTGAGAATGTTTCGGAACAATTGACACTAGGTGTTCTGGAACAGCGTAACATAACTGTGCACCGGCACAGTGTGCCGAAACAGGGACATAGTCCCCAACCCTACAACTTTGAAGGTTGGCATTTTTGGATATTAAATAGATATGACACTTGTTAATGACAGGTGGAATATCATGTGATTTCAATAGATGATTCATTATTTTAGAGATTCTATCAGGGTGGCACAAAAGTGAATTTCTCTTAACATATTATGCAACCATTAAGACAAATGTTGTTGTTGTTGTTGTTGTTGTTGTTGTTTGTGCCAAATGAAGTGCTGAATTATGGTTTTACAGCTCAGGTACTGCTAAGTTCTGCAGCATTTCTAAATAGGCTATTGAAGTAGGTTTCTTTTATATATTAATCCAATACTTAAAATTCCTCCCTAGACACCAAAACTTAAAGCTTTTTCTCCATTATCTTACAGGGGTTTATATCGCACCAATAAACACAATTGTGGTAATTAAAACACCACCATTTTGTTTGAAGTGTGCCCCATCTGTCAATAAAATTGACTGCCAAGTTTTTGAGTATGCTTCATTCCAGATGACAACTCACAAAACTAATGTCTTCTCTCATAATTATCTTGTAATACGTGAAGTAATTTTGGGTGAAAATCCTTTAATTTTAAATATTTTAGGATTCTGTACAGGCTGTGAGATATGCCCAACCAAGTAGAAGTCTTCCTAGTTGACTTAAGACTTGCTGCAAATGCTTGAGCTACCAGTTGAACATGTCTTCATTTCGGACCTGACATCGAGCAAATCTTGATACATCGCTAATTTTTTCAAACCATTGAGGTTATGTTTTTTCAAATGTTTTAGTGTTGGAAACGGTACATCAGGGAACCTCATACTAAAACAGCAAATTTGTGTGCCATTGCAGAACACACATTCCACTCAACAAAAACAACAGCTGACTCAAGACTGATTCACAAATTAATTGAGGAGCTTTCTTGCAAACACCACTAGTCATTTTTAACACTTTTCTCTGCTTTTCTGTAAATTCTTATTAGAATGATGTGCTCACGCAGTTTCAAATGTAAATTGGGCTTGAATTAAATTTTTTTTGCACGGTTTCATACTGGAGCACAAAAAGGTCATTCTAACTAGAATTTTATTTTAAAAACAAAAATATTTAAAAATTACTTCAGTGGTATTTTCAAGAAAGCTCCTAAATTAGTTTATGCAGTGCTGCAGTCTATTGTCACTGAATTAAAAGCTAAATCTAGGCATATATTTTCACCTTATTTAGCCTACTGCAAAAGAGGAAACTAACATTTGCAACACCTTGTATTTCCTTAAATCCAGTCCAGATTTCCATTATTGTGGCATATTTTGAGTAGTATTATTTAAATGATTTTCCTTGTTTATGATATATTATTTGGTTTCAAAATTTGATTATGTGAAGGACATGAGAACATTTATTCACATGTTTCCTTGTTTTTCATACAGCATCAGAAGAACTGTCGATAGGAAATATGCGGTTTACGACTTTTGATTTGGGAGGTCATCATCAAGGTATGTTACACTCTCAAGTGATTTTATACTTTCATATCCTATAAACAATAATAATACTACTACTGTGTTACTTGTTTGTTCATTTTTACCCAGAACTTGTATTAACTGTCAGCCTGTCACTCCAACTGTTCTCGAGTTGTGTAGTTTTATTTTTCAAAACTTTCCTAATTGACCCAAGAGACTAGTCTTTGGGCACCTTCCAGTTTGTGGAATGTCTATTTTATCTAAGAATTTGAGGTTAAAGCCATCTGAATATTTCTAGATTGATTACCAGGACTTCGATTTATATGTAATAAAAATGCCTAAATATGTACATACATATGGACTACACACATGCCTCGCAACAATTTAAAGGAAACTCGCGAAGGTTTAACAATCTTACATATATAACTGCTGTTGCTACAGTTTTTTTTTTTTTTAGAGAAGGGGTGCATATTTTAATTTTTTCATGAGAATTGCCTATTTGCAAGGCAGTGGGTTACAAAATGCTGTTCACCATCTGTAGATAGTCCTCCTTTCAAAAATCACTTATTGTACTTAGTCTTAAGTTTACAGATGAAGACATACAATCTGGTGACATTTTCATTCTTTATTGCACTGAATGAGCACAACACTCTCTCACCGTTCACCACCCTCTAGGTCCCTGGTACGACCTAGGGATGATGAGGGTCAATAACCTTACCCACCAGGGTGAGAGTAGAAGAGAGATAGATAGAGACCCTGGTGAGAAGGTTGCTAGCGTGTCCGCCCCAAAATGGGAGTTATAGCGAACACGAGGGAGAATGATGGGCACAAGAAAAACGACAACAAAGGTCCAAGAACAATAAAAAAAGAGAAACCATAGGAAAAAAAACAAAGGATGTAGTTACCACACTTACCGGAAGCAGCGGAGGAAGACGACTTAAGGCCGTGGAAATTAATACACAAGAAAATCGGTGGCAGTGCTCCACCGAATGTGGCGAATGAAAACCAGCACTTAAATGAAGTTAAAGAACTTTAATTGAAGGGCGAATTGGAGGTAACAAACCAAATCATTAAGTTGATAAAACCTATGTTTATTTTAAGAAGTAAAGCCAAAATGTAAATAAATTCAACGTAAAGTTGAAAAGCAGAAAAGTAATTAACAATAAATAAAATAAATCAGAATATACCCAGGTATGGTTTAAAAGAAAAAATAATTCATTATTAATTAACAATTAATGGTAAATAAATACTCTGTAACAGATAATAAATTGAAATTTTTATGAAAACAACAAAGAAAAGAAAAGGATGACCTCCGTACCTAATAAAATGTGATCAGAAAACAACGGAAAACCAATTGACTTCCTTACATAAATACTACCTTGAAATAAAATGTGATCGATCACGGATAGTTAATTAATTTAAAAAAGCATACTCAGTTAACAAGTTTTCAATAAAATGGATCTTCAACGCGGCCGCTTCTCATAATTACCAAAATTAAAAACGTTCAGTTTCCACCAAGGACAGTTTCCAAGACATATAGAATTTTACGTAAAAATACCCACCACCCGGGGCAAGAAAATGGTAACACAACTTTAAAGGGTGGTCAAAATTAATAAATTAACATTTAAAACAGTAAACGATACACTCAACTCAGAAATATATAATTCAAGATGCACACAGGCTCCATGCGCCAGACAACAATAAAACCCGACAACAATCCCCATCAAAACCGTTGCCAAGGTAACCACAAAACAAAAGCAACGCCTCCAAAAACAAGGAGGAAAACAGGCAAGAGAAAATTTTAATTCACCAAAAACCCCAGAAGGGGGAGGGGAGAAGAAAACATACCAAACGAATTGGAAAACAAAACACAGGAAAGCAAACAGAAAGCCGAAGAAAGAAAAGCCCGTTACCTTGGAGACTGTACCTTGGTTCACAAGGAAAGTTACAATTTAAAGTGCCAAAAAGAACTCATTTAAATTTTAAATTAATAATCCCAATTCAGTTCACTGTGAACCCTCCACATTACTGTGATTAGTTGCCGAAACTGTTTTTCAGATTTTCACAACTGCACACGCCAAATAGGTACCAATTTAGCGACGAAGTTCAAATCGTTATTCTTCTTCCTTCGTTATGCCCATTCATAGAGCGCGTTTGAACTTGATAGTTGGTTTGATGGTTTGTGCCTTCTTATCCTCCCAAAATCTCTTCATGAATGCACTGTGTTGCATCTTGCGTTCTGTCGACCACTTCCTACCAGTTGTCTTTTTTGGTTTCTCCCTAAATTTATAGTTAGCTACTTTGGTTCTAAAAGCTCCACGATTTTCCATGATGTCGTCTGTAATATTTATTTCTTGGAGGTCCGCCTTAGTTTCTTCTAGCCATTTTATTTTGACCTTCTTTGAGTTGATTACTTTGAATAATCTTTTAGTTAGTCTGTCGCTGTTCATTCTGTAGATATGGCCATAGAAATTAAGGCGCCTTTTCCGTACAGCATCAGTAAACCTGTCGGTGAAGGAGTAGAGGTCCGCTGTTTTCCTCTTAATCCACATTCCATTTTCTCTCGTAGGACCATAAATTTTCCTGAGAATTTTCCGCTCCTGCTTTTCAATCGTTATTATTATTATTATTTTTCCTGAAATCCTCGAAAATATCAAAATCCTCTTCGGGACGACGTTTAAAATGTTTCAAACACTGGTACATACCTTTGGTGGTGAAGAAATTGTGAGAATTTCAAACCTGGCCATTGTTGACGAAGAATGCAGTCACACGACCAGCATCAGACCTTGTTACCGAGTATCCAGACGAAATATAGATCCAAAAATATGATCAGAGGAAATGGCAGGAGGTCTCCAACTGGTTCCACCGGGGAAAATCCCCGTTAATGAAGTAATTAAGGAGGTTTTCTGGTAATCCACCACTCCATGGCGCCACACACAATTACACAAGCGCTCGCCATGGCTGCCTCAAGCGAACTGCTCTCGCGTCAGACGCGAGGAAGAAGCAAGTCTCTTGGTAGTAGGCCGGCGCATGCGCAGTTATGCGCAACCAGACACAAGGCCAGACGATGGCGCGCTAGATACATTAGCTTAAAACGGTATATAGCCGAGCAGCCAATTGACACAGATATTCTAGGGCGCAAGGCCAGTCCAAAAGTTATAAGAGGGAGGCTCACACTATTTAATATTGTCTCAACTCAAAACTCATACACAACTGTTATTGGGTCCTGAAGTACAGTATAGAACGGATGTAATGGTTAGTCCACACCAAAGTTAAACAATATTAAGGGAACAAAGTTAATGAACAATGTTATTGAAAACATTTCTCAACAGGTCTATAAACTTTTGTTAACAAACTTCAACATTATGTCCACACCGAAATAGTTGTTTGCGAGGTTACAATTGATAGGGTCAGGAAGACGAAAATACTTACACCTCAGCTTTCATTATTTTAGTAATTACAATTAGAGAAAATTGCAGGCGCGAAGTGTGGCAAAGAAAAATACTGTAAAGGTGAGTAGAAGTAAGTTTAGAAAGAACACTTATGTCAAAACTTTTAATTCATGATGCAGCAGGCTTTCAAAATTCTCTTGAGAATGCCCCCGCATGACTCAGTTCTTGTTGACAGTAATTGGGTCTGAAATTGCAAATAATGATCCAGATTATCGAAAAGCCGGCTCCACTAATGACGGGCTATTTTTATATATATATGCTATAACTTTAAGGTTCCTAGCAACTGGTGACATTTCACTTATATACCTATTTGACTATGCCCTAGCTGGGGAGATGTATTGTTTAGTGCCCTATGTCTTCTGGTACGGGCTAGAATAAATTTGTTACTTTTATTGACCTGTCTGTCTCATTCTTGGCTTTGACAATATGAAAGTGACCGAGGGATGGGTGATGCTAGTAATACCATTCCTCATGCAGCCAGTCCCTGTTATGAATGGTGTGAAAATGTCACTCATAGGGTCAGTTGGTGCCTGCATTTCATTGGGCTTGGCAGACTGATATGTAATAGCAACTTCTGCCTCGGTGATGAAAGCAATGGGAAACTACCTCACTCTAATTTCCCTAGTATGCTGCTTCAGTGACGCCAAGGCTATCTACGACAGCTTTTGGCGAAACTGTGGAGGATCAAACCAGCCTTCAGGCTGTTTACCCAACATACACCTATTTGACTAGAGTGTCAAAAACGATCAATTTCAGTTATTGTGTCTTAGGTGTTTGGAGCTTTGATGGTGTTTATACAACAAGGAATTGGGAAAGATATGAAATAAAGAAAATCTCCATTTAACCTAGTTAGGATAATATTATTTTGATGATGTACAGGCGGTTAGGTAATTCAGCGAGGAGCGAAGCTGGAAATGAAACTACATTAGAACACAGCTAAAAGAATATCTTACAAAATTAAAGGTACTGCATATTAGAACTTTCGCTTGTGATTTGATGGTCAATTTTTAGAAGTAATAAGAAATCATTGTATTCTGCGCTACGAATTTGCTTGCTCTGATTGTGTCCTTTTGCATGTGCGAACTGAAATGTTAACGAAAATACAAAAAGTTATTGAAAAGTTTCATTCAAAAAAGTTCTAAAAAACTTGTTTATAAACATGCTTGAAAAGTTAATGAACATGCTATTTCGTTTATTAACATCCAGAAATGTTCATGAAAATTGTTCATTAACAGTGTTTATTAACAAAGTTAACAAGAACATCTTGGTGTGGACGCACCTTAAGGAATCCTATTGTCACAGGTGTTGACTGACAAGGGCAGAGTCAAGGCCCAGCAATAAACGATAGACCGGGCGAGTTAGCCATGCGGCTAGGGGCACACGGCTGTGAGCTTGCATCCGGGAGATAGTGAGTTCGAATCCCACTGTTGGCAGCCGGGAGAGGGGAGTAGTATTTGATAGTGCTGAATGTGAGAAATTGTGCAGAGGAGACCATAGTAATATGAATGAATTGAGATAGCTTGTGTAAGGGGCTAGGCCTATAATTAATTATATGGAGAATAGGGACATCGGCCTTATCAATTTTTGGCAGCGCTTTTGCAGTCAGTAAACTCGGATTCATGTTAGTTAATCAAAGTTTTTCTTGTTTTGTAAAAAGAAAAGAAGTATTCTTCAAAGTCTGTTTTACGTTACGTTGGATTGATCAAGTTGGGTCCTTCCTAATACCATAACTGAAAAAGAATATCGCTAAAAAAGTTTTTTGTTTTTTCAATGTACTCAGTTTTATTCATGATAACCGTTGTATTTCCCTTGTCTGCTTTTGTGATGAGTTAATTCTTTGATGTTCTTCTTAAGTTTGAGGATACATTTTTATTTCCTCTAAAGATTCATTGGTGTTGTTAGAGTTGGAAGAAGTAAATATTTTATTTAATAACCTTTTTACATCCATTCTTACTTCTTTCAAGTCCCGCAGCATTTTACTAGTGGCTACTTCTGATTATTTAACATGCTTGGAAGCTGTATTAGTTACGTTAGAATTAGGCCAGTTGTGTTTCAGACCTATCAAAAGAATTAAATTCTCATCATCTAGGATAGTGTTAGATATATTAATTAACGGAGTATGAAATTGTTTAATTAAATTGTCGGGAGTACTGGGTTCTTTAGTTGTTTTTGAGAGGGGTTTGAGAGACATAGTTTTTCTCCGTATCTTACAGCAAACCAAACGAGGTGAGTCTCTTACTAAACGACATCTTGTCTTATTTTCCTCCTTTAAATCTTCTCTTTTTTTTAATGGGTTCCTTATTTTCTTACATGCTTTAGGTCCCGCATTGGACTGGGAAACTGGTCACACAATATCTTTAATGACCTTGCTTGTAACATGCTCCACCTGGCCAATTACGATTCACTATAATTCTAGAAAATTCAATTCAACATGTCGCTAATCATAGCTGTGTTTTTCCACAATTAACTCATTTTTCCACAGAGGAGCTTTTTAAAAAATCTTATATTCAGCTTGATACTAAAACCTTTATACAAAGGTCAATTTGACATTGTGACTAGTAACGTCACACATGACCTCAAGTTTTTAAACATGGCAGAGACTTAATCAAAAATCAACATTTAAGTGTTCTAATCTTCATGATATGATATGGTGATGACATTCATTGATATTGAAAAGGCATATGACAGTGTCCCTAGGACGAAAGTTTGGGACAGTCTGGTGCAAAAAGGAATTGGACAGGGATTAATAAAAATGATCGTGGCATTGTATAAGGAATGTTGTAGTTGCGTGCAAACACAAGTTGGCAGGACAAGTTGGTTCAAAATAACTAGTGGGCTGAGACAGGGAAGTGTTTATCACCAATCCTGTTTACAATAGTAATGGATGACATCATGAGAACAGCAAAAGCAGCATATGGAGGAAGAGAAATTAACATGATGTTATTTGCAGATGATATTGTGATTTGGGGAGAAGACGACAGGAAGGTTCAAGAACAGTTGAATGTGGTGAATGGGAAGATTGAAGAATGTGGATTGAAAATAAGTGTAGAAAAGAGTAAAACTCTCGTTATGACTAGAGGGGAGAAAGAAGGGAAAGGTCAGATTAGACTTGCAGACAAGTCCCTGGAAGTAGTGGAAACGTTTAAATACCTGGGAAGTGAATTAATGGAGAATGCTCGACTGGATGCTGAGATTAGTAAAAGGATTCAAGCTGGAAGTTGTTTCTATCATAGTGTAAGAAATATGTTATGGGACAAAGATGTGCCAATGGAAGCAAAGGATACTATGTTCAAGATGTATTACGTACCCATAACAACTTACGGAACAGAAACTTGGACAATGACAAAGAAGGATGAGAGTCGAATACAGGCAGCCGAAATGAAATTCTTGAGGAGTATGATACAGAAGAGTAGAAGAGACAAAATAAGGAGTGAGAAAATCCGGGAGGAAATTGGAGTGGAAAAAATTAATGATAGAATAGAGAAGAGCCGACTAAGATGGTTTGGGCACATAAAGCGAATGAGCGACGAAAGAATGCCAAAAAAGGTGATGGAAATGCAAGTCCAAGGAAGGAGAGGCCATGGACGACCACGATTGAGATGGAAGGATACCATCCAACGCAGCATTATAGAAAGAAACCTGGACTGGGACACAGTGTTGGAGGAGGAGTGGTGGAAAGACCGAGGAAAGTGGAGAGGAACCATATTTGCCCCTACCCAGCTACAGCTGGATAAAGGGAAATGATGATGATGATGATGTTTTACACTGACTGTCAAGATTTTATCTTGTTATAAATAGAGGGCCTTTGCCTTCAAGCACAATCATTTCTTGTATTTTATCTAATTATTGATCTTTTAAGTGTAAAGGGTTATGTATTGTATTTTATATTGTGAATATTTATTTTCCCTATCCGAAGATCGGCTGATGACTTCTAACAACGTCGAAACCGGTACAGAGTAACCAAATGAAAATGTTGCAATTCAAACTGAACAACATAATTATTTTGTATTGAAAAGGTGAACCTTTTGCAATTTATATTGCTTCTTATGTTATTACTATATGCAGATGATATTGTGGTCTGGAGGATAAACAGCAAAGTAGTACAAGAATAACTTGATGCTCTGAGCTAGAAAGTTGAAAGATATGGTATGAGAATCAATGCAGTGGCAAGACCATGATGATATCAAGAGGGGAAAGACAAGGGAAAGGTATTGTGAAAATTGGTGGTCAAAGCATTGAAATTGACATTTTCAAATATCTAGGGAGTGAATTCGTATAGAATACAAGGCTGAACATGGAGATTAGCAAGAGGGTGCAACAGGGCAATGCATTCTACCGTAGTGTTGGCTACTGAGTGTATGATTCGAAGCAGTGCATCGATTCATGCAAGTTTCCAAGTGGATCAAATCACAGGAAAGGCGAGCTCACGGCACAATTCAGTTGACTCGCAGTGGACAGTGCTGAATGGCTCACTCACGGATCATAGCTGAGGAGTGCAAGTGTAGGAACTGTGGGTGTGGCCAGGCATTAAGGAGTATGAGGGAGGAGTTGGAGAGTTTGAGGGAGATAATTAGGATTCTCTCAGAGGACAGGAAGGAAAGTAGGCCTCCCTCAAACAATGTAGGTGTAAAGACGGATGGGAAGGAAAGGGGGGTGGGAATAGTAGAAGTCAGGTGGTCTAATGTTTTAAGGGGAAGGAGATTGCAGGCTAAGGGCTCCATTCAGGATCAGATTTCAGGACAGGTGTCTGTGAGAAACTTTTATGAGTCACTGCAGGTAGAACAACCAAGGAAAGAAAAGGGTAGAAAGGGAAATGTGGAGTAATGGATAAGAAAAGACAGGTGGAACAGGGTCATGGGAGGGAGAAAAGGGAGGAGGAAGTAGCTTCTGTAGCTGTCAGGAAAGATAGGACTGACCAGGAGGAGAGGGGATCAAATAAGGTGGGTAAGGTTGAGGCACTTGTCATGGGAGATTCCATTGTTAGGCATGTGGGAAAAGTGTAGATGCAAGTATAATTGGTGTATTTTGTTACCTGGAAAGGGATGCAAAGAGGAAAGAAAAGTTCAGAGAATTTCAGACTTTACACAACAGAGATTAGGGAAATTCTGAAGCATGTGCCTACTTCGATGGTTATCACTAAGAAGGTAGGAAGAAGATAGGATTTTGCTGCTGTGGGACCCTTCGGTTACTTTATTCAGGAGTGAAATTGTTAGTAAGGATTTCAGGTGGGAATTTTGAAGACTTAAAAAATTCCTAAGTACAGTCTAAGTGCAGATGTGTCTTGTCTGAAAAGATAAAAAGCATTGTCATCACATTTCACCACACTCCTCAGTTAAAGGGAAAACCCAGTCATCAGTTTCACCAAACAAAAGAAATGAAACTAGTGATGACACTAAGGGTACGTTTATGCTGCAGCTTCGCTGCTGGCACATGGATGCTCGCCCTAGCATCTCGCTGCTGACTATAGCCAGGCTCCTGACCATGGAGCTTTTACCGTGCAGCAGCACCGCGCGCGCGCTGCCGGCAGCTCTCAGCTGTAGTCGAAAATTCAAAACAGAGGAACTGATAGTTAAGGAGGTTCTTATTTTGCATGATTTGATTATAGATATAGAGGGGATGAACACAGGCTACGAAGTCGTACTTCGAAGAGCTACCCCGTTGAGGAGAAACAACACAGCTCCAGTTGAAGCTTTTGAAGTGCGGAATAACTTCAGAGTTTTTTTAACGAGTGAGTCACAGTTCTGTTGGCGAGTGTATCTTACAATAATTTGGTGTACTGAATGTGAAATACAAAGTGTAAAATGCTTCGCCTGGATTTTTCAGTGTATTTCTACTGCGGGAGTTGATTGAAGAATGAAGCTACAAATGCTTCATTTCGTAATTTAATAGTGTACTTTTGAATAATGTAAAATAAAGCATTATGGAGTATCTCATTTTGACTTTAGTTAGATCTCCTAAACAAAATGTGTTTACAGTTTGAAAAAATAACTGTCGAACTTTCCATGAAAAACGAGGTACTTCATACAAATCGCCTGCTTGTAATGATAGAGGCCCCCTAAATAACATGAATAAAAGAACAAAGTTGACATAATCGTTCCGCATTCTTTTGCCACGTCATTCCATAGTTGGTGATGACGATGATGCTTGTTTTTTAAAGTGAGCTAACGTCTAGGTCATAGGCCCCTGATGGTACGAGATGAGACGAATTGTATTAAAAGTTATAATTAACCCATTGACTAGGATTAGAAAAATAATGTTGAGGAAAATTATTATGAATTTAAAATAAGTAGTGGATCTAATTCGCAATGCCGTACTTTCTTCTAAAATTAAAGAGTAAAATGTAATCATATTGAATAAGTCACTGATGTAGAAGTAAAATAATTTATTTAATTCAAATTAAAAATACACAAAGTTAAACACATATTCAATAGAATAAAATAGTTTTTTGCTATTTGTTTTACGTCGCACAGACACAGATAGGTCTTATGGCGACGATGAGATAGGTGAGACCTAGGAATAGGAAGGAAGAGGCTGTGGTCTTAAGGTACAGCCCCAGCATTTGCCAGGTGTGAAAATGTGAAACCACGGAAAACCATCTTGAGGGCCACCGACAGTGGGGTTCGAACCCACTGTCTCCAGGATGCACGCCCCTAATTGCACGGCTAACTCGCCCGGTAGAGTAAAATAGTAGTTAGTAATAAAACAGTTAAAACACAAATAGAAACTTCACTTTTAAACACCATAAAACAGGCCACTCTCCCTCATAAAACATAGAAAAAGATTACTGGCCACTCGTCATCTCGTCACTCCTTTTATCCCATATGAACCTCTTATGATGATCCGCATGCCGCTGGTTCCAAATCGCATTGCGTTCGAAGTCAGGTTCGTATAGCAAGTGATCACTGAACGTGTGTATAGAGTGCGAAGAGTGGAAGAGTGGGTGACCTTGAAATAACCAATCACAGTCAAAGTTACAGGATATTGGCGAGGATAGCAGCCAGCAGCGCAGCTATGAGCCGGACTCCAGTGTAAAAGCACCGATTGAGATCCATTGATTTGTTTCATCACCACCTAACATCGAGCAGCGAGGCTTGGCGATGTGCCAGCAGCCTGGCTGCAGCATATACGTACCCTAAGAGCCATGCTTAGTCACATGAAGAACGACTGTGTTCCTTTCATCAAATTTACATACATATTTTTGCCTTTCTCTATGAAGTTTTATGGATATATTTGAGAGTCGAAGCGTAGCTCTTCAGGTAAGTATAATACCAATATAAATGGTCCGTTATTGGACACTCCCTATGGGAATCAACATCTATATCAGTTAAGTATGACGCACATCCACTCATTGAAGCCGATTTTGGAGGAACTATTGAAGAATGTTATGGCAAGATTTGTGAAACCACGCATTATTAAAAGCTCCTCTCTCCTTGGTGAAGATTATTATACTCCACTAAATTAAAAGGATGATTGTGATCTGATGGTAGGGAACTCTGCATTTGTTTTGGTGAACGCTTTGAAGTCTGAGGAGAAGAGCATATTCTTTAAGTCTGTTAGAAAGTGTTTCTCTTCATCAGGTGACTACATGGTACACAAATTTCCATTCAATGATGTTTTAATTAATGCAGAAGTTGCAAATATTTCTGTTCTAAGTAAGGCATTTTCTAACCTTAGATTTTTCATTAACAAGTTTCCAAACATTTTGACTATTGAAGCGAAAAAAGGAACTGATATTCTGCACTCCCAGTTCTGTAACTTTCAGCTCAAATAAACAGACAAGGCAGAAGGAAGAATTGATGTTCAGTGGGCGTTGGTAGGTCAGATGAAATCAGCTGATGGTGTACTTAAGTATGACACTCTCTAAGGTGCTGCTTGCTATTTTATCAAATCCAAATAGCAGTGCAGAATATGAAAGGATTTTTAGCAGAGTCACAAAGACAAAAACACAGTTCAGATCCTTGCTGTCTGAACAAACTTTGGAGAAATTTTTACCCGTAAAATCAGTTTAACAAGCCAAGTGCTTTGAGCAAAAATTTACTTCTGAGTTTCTGAAGAGGGCTAAGTTGTCTACAGGTGTGTTGAACTTAGTTGTAATGTGTTCAGCAGGTTGAAGGATGAGAAGTCGCATATTCCTAAAGTTCAGGTATGTCCGGTATTTAGTATTCACATATAAATAACGGAAAGTGTATATATATGGGAGGGCCAAAAAAGAGTTGTTCATCATCATCATCATCATCATCATCATCCTTTCATGTATTAGTCCTATAGAAGAACTGTTACGGTCTATACAAAAGATTTGCAATTTCCTGCCATCTCTTCCTGGGGTATCCCAGAGATCTCTTCCCACCAGGGCAATAGTTTGACTGCTTTGGGGATCCTGCTTCTGTCCATCCTGTTTAGGTGTTCTGGCCAATTTCTCTGGTATTCATAGATGTATTCCAGTACAGGTCTGCTTTTAAGGTCATTCAGCACTTCCGTATTTCTTTTGTGTTCCCACTTAGTGACTCCTGCTGTTCGCCACATGTAAAGGGTAATGATGTGCCTTCCATAAACTCTCCTACCCAAATCTCAACCTCACCTGCCCGTGGTGCAGTAACCTTCTTTTACAGACGAGGCTCTGGGGATTAGTCATGGCAGTACAACCATTCCATCTCAGTACTGAGGAAATGCAGTACCAGGTACCTGGTTCAGAAGCTGAAAGGTGACTGATCCACCACTGAACTTACCTCCTTGCCAGCAACTAGTTGGGGGGGGGGCATTTCCTTGCTTTTAAGTCTATCAAAGATACAATTGCAGAATGGAAAAATGAAAGAGTTGTTAATGTACTGAATTATAATGAATTAGTACATGTTCTGCAATCAGTGATGTCATAATACGTTGCGATTTGCTGCCAAATTTCTCCTGATTTTTACTTTGAAAGTTGGCATGTCTGCAGTATGATGCAAGAAAACCTCTCCCTCCTCCTCGTAGCGACGCAAGAGTCTCTGACAAACTTCCTGGCATAAAGTTTTTTGTTCTTGGTTGAGGAGACGAGGAACCTACCTGGCAGACAATTTTCTGAAATGGAATTCATCTCGGATGATGGTTTGATCACTTCCTTTATTCCTACGGTTAAAATAATTTGCAAAATTTTTATTCACCAATCTTCACCGATATCACAAATGGCAACAATGTTGTATGCGGTCTCCTTTCATGAGGTTCATTTTCCACAGCTTCTCTTCCCGCCACTAATGTTTTAGCCCACTCATAATCAAGTCTGTAAAAGTGTTTCTCCCCCAAACCGTGCTTGGAGCCATTTCAAAATTTTGGAAAGTTTGGTGCTGTCTTTTGCAAGAAATTTGATGATGGATTGTGCATAAGACGTGTGCATCTCTTGCTCACTCATGGTGTACTGAAGCAGGCCTGCTCTCCACCGTCATTCGCCCGCGCAAACCCCTTCTGGAGACACCCCCATCAACATCCTGGCAAAGCCCAGCCTCAGAATTATTACTAACAGCAGCGGTAGATTCAAATTCCCATTTATATTTGATCCGCCTTCGTACCAAAGTAGTGTAAAGAGTTAACGTACAAAATGTGTTATGCACCCATGCTGATCTCTGGGGTTGAGACCTGGACAATGACAAGTAGGGAGAGTAGAATTCAAGCCAGTGTAATGAAACACCTATGAAGTAGGATAGGAAAGACAGATTGAGAAATGACAGTGTGAGAAAGGGGGTCTGAATGGAAACTCTAAATGAGGGAATTGATAGGAATAAACTAAGAAAAACCCCTGTTGAGGGGGGGACGCAGATTAATACACCCACGGTATCCACTACCGGTGGCTCCAAGTAGCCACGCAGTGACCTCCACACTATGCACTAGCCATGCATCTTGGTAGGTGTACTATTTACCAACTGATGAGCCCAATTTAGCACACCAGGGCAAAACACTGGCAACCAGGAATGAGTTGGCTGGAAAATTTCTAATGTCCAGTAGCGGACCAACTATATTGGTATTCCCTGCCTGTCGTAAGAGGCGACTAAAAGGATTTTAGAACCATGAGACTACTTGCGATTTGTACCACACTATGAGGAACACCATGGATCTACGTTACCTCTGAGAAGTACCTTTATGTGAGAAATAAGTTACCAGAGGTCTGTGGTTAGTACCATCGTGTGTATTCCATCGCGGGGGTCATTCGGCTGCACGGACTAATATCCATGTGCCGTACGCTGTGCTTGAATTTGTTGGTTCCCGTGTGTTCAGAATGGGTCTGCGCTATCTATGAGTAGTAACATTATATGATAGACACCATGGGTCTACATTGCCTGTGGTTAGTACCACTATGTGAGAAACACCATGGGTTTTGCTGGCACCCGTGATTAGAACCAGTATGTGAGGAAAACCCTGGATCTGCGTTACCTGAGAATAGTACCATTATATGAGGAACACCCTGGGTTTGTGTTACCTGTGAGTGAGGCCATTGTGTTTGACATACCCTGGGTCTACATTACCTGCAATTAATACCACAGTGCGAAAAACACCATGAGTCTATGTTACCTGTGATTAGTACCATTATAGAAGGAACACAATGGTTCTGCTTTAGCAGTGATTTCTACCATTATGAAGGGCCGGTGACTTAGATTTTAGACCCCTTTAGATAATAAGCATCATCCTAGTAATTAAGGCATTGTGAATTGGATCCACTTATTGTTTTTTTTTCATTATCAATATTTCATCATTCATTTTAGATTCTAGTCAGTGGATATATTTTGAAGTTTTAATTTTCATTTCGTTGCACCTCGTACCATTGGAGACCGATGACCTAGCTGTTAGGCCCCTTTAAACAACAATCATCATCATCAAACTAAGATAGTTTGGACATGTAAAGAGGATGAAGGAGGAAAGAATACTAAAACAGATTTAGATGAAGTTCAAGGGAAAGAGAGAGAAAAGGAGACCCAGAACAAGGTGGATCTATTTGATAAAGAGTAGTGCAAGAAGATGCCTTTGCTGGTGGGACCTAGTGTTTACACTGCACTAAGTCTTCTGGTATGGGCTAGAACAACTTTGTTGCTTTCATTGATCTGTCTCTGTCTTATCTTTGGCTTTGACAATATGAAAGTGACTAAGGTATGAGCGATACTAGTAATGGCATTCCTTACGCAGTCAGTCCCTGCTATGAATGGTGTAAAACTCTTGCTCATGGGGTCAGTTGGTGCATGCATTTCATTGGGCTTGGCAGACTGATATGTAATAGCAACGTCTGACTCAGTGAGGAAAGCAACGGGAAACTACCTCACTCCTCATTTCCCTAGTACGCCTCTTGAGTGATGCCTAGGCCATCTATGACAGCTCATGGTGGAACTGTTGAGGATCCAACCAGCCTTCGGGCTGATGACTAAACATACATACAGTGCAAGACGAAGAAACTTGGACTGGGACGAAATGATGGAAGAGGAAACTGCAGAAGTGTCGTAAATGCCCCGACCCGGCAGGAACTGAATAAGGGGACAGGAGGATGGTTTTACAGAACACAACCAATATAACAATAATAAAATTGTAAAAGGAAAACGTTGCATGCATTGGTGACAAAAATATGAAGACTCTAAATTTGTATGCCATTGTTAAAAGTGTAATAACACTTATACTACTCGCCATGTAAGCACATACACTAAGGGTACTACTTTACTCTTTCTCCTCTATTAATACTGATGTATAGTTATTTTCTAACTGTTGGGTTAGATTCAGTGTCACTAATACAATTTAGGGACCCTACTCGCCAATACGATATCTTCCAGTTACCGTTCATCTTGCATGTTGATGGTTTTTTTACATGACTCGAAAGATTTTACGTACCGCCACTACCATGTTGTATAATCACTACTGTTACATTTGCAAAAGGAAATAAAGCATATTTTCTTTTGCTTTAGTATTGTAAATCTATTTGGTTAATACCAGATAAGTAGAATTGTGGCATGTTCAGATAATGCATTTAATAACGTAGTTGGTGTGATGTGACGAATGCAACATTTTATTAATACGGTCTTATTTTGTCCAATTCTTAGGTATAGAATCCAATTACAGTGTCTAATAAGCAACTCCTCTGAAAAGGAAAGAAGCATTACTTTCTCTATTCTCTGATAAGTTTCCAACATACTGAGAATCAGTTGAAATGGAAGGAAGTTTAGTTACCAATCTAACCTAACCTTGTCTCGACTTTGGTACAGTTTGCAGGCTTAGCCTTTACGTGTTCTTATTGTCTTACGGCATATATGTATGCAATATATTTGTTTGTGTGGCTTCACTTTGAAGCTTACCGCAACGCACTGGCTGCCAGTCCTGTCCCACATTGCTCCACCAAGCCTGCGACATTCAAGAGCCCCTTGTTCAAGAATATGATAAGATCATGTCCAATCCAACTCTACCTATCCACAGAGATGTTGCAGATCTCTGGAGACAAAGGCTGAAATCCCGTAACCCACCAATGAAAACAGCTAAGAATCTAACGGATGCTGGTTTCAGTTTAAAAGAGGAATGGAAAGAGCAATGGTTTCGTACAGCTCCGGAGTGGCCAAGCCTCTTTAATCCAAACCACGCTGCAGCTGGTTTCAGTTTGCCAAGAAGAACGTGGGCATCACTAAACAGGTTTCGCACTAATTGTGGAAGATCTGCATTCTCCCTTCACCAGTGGGGCTTCGAGGGACTCTCCAGCGTGTGATTGTGGTGCTTTAGTCCAGGCCATGCATCATATAATGGACGAATGCCCTCTGCGTGCTTATGATGGAGACCGAAAAGACTTTGCTGATGTCTCAGTATCCCTAGTGCAGTAGATAAACAATTTAGATATCTGTGTGTAATTGTTCCCTACTTACTTACCATGTATTCTTTGCAGGTTTTTCTTTTGTATAATATTGTATATACTTGTCCATTTTGTAAATTCCATACGCTTAATAATAAGACTTCAGTCTGACAAGTATTAGCAAATTTCAAGAAGGGAGGTGTAGTATTTACACCAGACAAGCACCAGAAGAATACGGTTAAGAGTAATGCATATATCAAAATAAAGTGAGGGTGAGAGAGCATGTTTATTTCCTTAATTCCTCGTTGAACTTGAAAACAGATTTATGGATATCGTGCTTTATCATTTACTTGGATATAGTTTGTTACGGTTATGCCTGGTGATTTCAATATGTTTCTCATCAAGTTGGCAGCATTGATGAGCCGTTAAAAAGAGGAGAATAGGGCAGCAATATTTGCTTTTTAGTGTACAGTTTTACATGCAGAATACTATAATAAATGTCATAACATTTAACTCACGTGATTGTAATGTTTTACTAAATGAAAATTCATTCACATGCATCTAGATCATCCATTCCGTAGCACGGTGGTCCAGAGACCCTGAAAACCTAGCCAAGACCTCTTTGTACTTGTTAAGAGTTAAATCCTTCAGTTTTTGGGACGAGAATGGTTGCTTTTTTCCCCTCCTCCCTGAGAATTTTTAAGTTTTATCTGCATATCTGCAAAACAGAAGTAAAACTATTTAGAGTAAGTAAACTGCATGCTCAGTAGCAAGGCATTGGAAGTAAATTTTCATGAGGAGGAAAAACAAGCAAGTTTTATTTACTGATTTGAAAAGAGGAGGAATTGGGCATCTTTTAGAGAGAGAGAGAGAGAGAGAGAGAGAGAGAGAACTGACAGAAGGTGGCAGTCAAATTAAAACTCGTAGAAATATGAACTGCATGGATGTTCTTGCACAACCTTCTTGTGTGTAACAGTCTATAGCAGCGGAAAACTATATTTTAAATTCCTTGTTTAACTTCAAAATATATAATTCACCCATCCAACCTCATTGGTGAGAAGAGAGACCTGTCTTGATTTGTGAAATTATTCAAGGTTTTGAATGCATGAAGCTCCAGCAGTTATGCAGTCCTGAAATGTTCATTAGTAATTCTGGATCTAAAATTATTTTTCACAAATTCATATTGGAAAACAAACTTTCACACACATGTTGACCCAAACATTGTCACCATATATTTCAAAAATTTACGTGTGTTAGGTTAAGAATCTCTATCGAGAGATCCAGAATCTAACCGGTCACCACCCTCTAGGACCCCGGTAACATCCTAGCGGTGATGAGGTTAATAACCTTACCCACCAGTGGAGGGAAAAGAAGGAGATAGAAAAAGAGAGAGAGAGAGAGAGGGAGAAAGAGAGAAACTGGTGTGAAGGTTGCTATTGTGTCCGCCCCAAGAGGGTAGATTAAGCGAACACAAGAGAGAACAAGGGCGAAAAAGAAGCAACAAGTCACAGTACATCAAAAAAATACAAGGATAAAACGGCACCAGCCAACAACATGATACTAAAATTACCCAAAAGGAAGAAAAGAGAGACACTTACCCAAAACGTGGAGGAAAAGCGACTAAAGGTCCGTGGACACCCAAACAAAGAAATAGTTGCAGCGCTGCACCAAATGTGGTAAATGAAAACCAACTTTTAAGTGATATGAAAGAAAACTTTAATAGACATTTAAATGAGAGGTAACATTTCAAGATAATATCAGGAGTGGACCTATGTTCATTATTAATTCAGATAATACCTTGAACCATATTGTTTAAAAGAATGTAAATACTCGATTAACAATAATTGGATTAACCTGCAAGAAATTAATATGATTAATAAATAAATACCCAATGAGACAGCTTTAAATAAGAAAATGCAGACTTCATTTAACAAAATAAAGGAACTAAATCGTAAAAATCAACAAGAAAAAAAGAAACAACAGTGACCTCCATACCGTCAAACAAGATAATTAAATATTGATTTAAATGTGATCGATCACGCGTTTAAGAGAAAAAAACAAATACCATGTTTAGAAAACAGACCGTAGTGCCATGACCTTCAGGCCGGTTGCCTTTTAACTTTACCACAATTCGTTCCAATTTCTACCAAGGGCAATTTCCAAGGGCACACGAAAATAAAGGAAGAAGTTACACTTTTCGCCCAGCCAAAGAACGAGACGAAACGACAAAGGTAGGCCGAAATAAATCACTTTATATGAAAGAAATGCCAACGATACCAGCCAACAAAAATATATTCATCCCACAAGAACACACCAACCAACAACAATCGCGGTAAAAAAACCAAAGCCACAACAATTACCCAAACACACGTTGCCATAGTAACGGACAAGCAAAGCACGGTCTACAAATGAGAAGAAAACCAACGGTTTTAAATCAAAAAATAAAACGGAGATCCCATAAACAATGCAAAAAGAACAAAAAGGAGAAATAAATCCCAGAAGGCAAGGAACCCGAAGGAAAGCTAACCCCGCTACCTTGGAAACTGCGCCTTGGTTCACACCTTATTGTACAATCAAGTGCAAAAAAAAACTTTTACAGAATTTTACGATAAACATACTAATTTTTTCCACCGTGCGAACTGCATTCTAAAATGATTAATTGCCGAAACCGTTTCCTAAGGTTCACAGACGCACACGATATCCAGCACAATTTTCGAAGAGGAAGTCTTAATCCAAATATTATTATTATTATTATCATTACAGTTATCTTGAAGTACGCCGAAACACATAAATCTTCTTGCTTCCCCAGAATTACTTTAATCCAAAACAGTTACATACCTTTTGAGTCCAGAAAAATTGAGAAGTTCAAACCTTGGCCATTGTTATTGAAGACCGGCAACCACGAGGCCGTGAACTAAAGTTGTTCACCAAGGATCCTGGAGGATTATCGTAGCAAAAACATAATCCAATGAAACAGTAGGAGGCCAGCAACTAATAGAATAAGGGATAATGCCTCTTAAGTTGGTTTCATGGGGGTTTCAGCACCACCACCCGCCGCATAGCGGAACACTCACATACACGTCTATCCATGGCGGCTACAGCACGCCGACTCCCCCGGAAGTAGTCGCTAGGGGTCAACACTAGACTCGCCTCACCACTCGCTCACGCGCAGTAGGCGCAGACCAAAACTCCGTTCAACAGCGCGCGGCATATCATAACAAAGGAGATATTGGCGAAAGCCGATTGACATAGAATTTCCAAATGGCAACACACATGCCAGTTCGAAAAGGTTATGGGGCGGGTCACAAACTACTTAATACTGTCTCAGTCCTCCTGCCCCGAAAGACGACAAATCTGGAGCATAACACGATGATGATGTGGTGGTCACATGTATACTAAATTTGGGCGAAGTAGTCCAACAGGAAACGACCACCAAGATTAACTAATTTCAGTTAGGAGTTCACATGACCAGGTTAATAGTCCAAGATACAGTTCCATATCACATAGTTTTTAGAAATAATTGGCGGGGTGCGATCAACATCAGTGTCCAGAAGCGTTAACCGAGCACTCGGAAAATCACCAGAGTAAAGTTTGTCATCAAATAGAGAGCACAATGACCAGAGTTCGCCAAATAATCAGTTTCACCCAATACACATTGTTTCAATGCATCACACAATGATATAGTTTATGACAAATGACGCAGTTCACCTTGAGGTTCGGCAACTCTCACACTAATCACAGATATACTGACCAAAATTAAACGAAAACCACATAATTATAAGTCCACGCATCCAGGTTATTTTCTCAAGCACGGTGGTAAATTAATTTTTAATGCATGAATACCTTTACAAGTCTCCTATGATATTAAGGGAATGCATGATCTCGAGTTACCAAAGGTGACACCAGGAGAATCAAACGCACAATGGAATCAGGGGAGGACCAAAGGAAGGCGCAATTGGTGAATGAAATCTTCAAAATAAGTGAACCGTCAAATCTAGATCAATACAGTTTTGTTACGCCTGATTGAGTCAGGGCCACGGTACACCACTCAAAACACAGCAGTAGGTAGTCAACGAGGTAAGCACCAGTTAGTACACGGAGTATCCATAATACCAGAATGGAACGAGCAACCACACCCATCACCATAACCAAACAAGACCTCAAACTTCAACCCTCGGTCCGGTTAGCAATCAAACACCCAGGATAAAAATTACCGCAAAACGACAACCCATAATCAAGAGCATCAACCACAACATAAGGTGCCATAACCCCAGTGCCAAATAGCAATATTCCACAGAAGTTCAGATCAGAAGCTCTGAGTGAAACAACACCTAGCCCACAAGTACCATCACAACAGTACAACGGCTTACCACCACTAACTAAACATAAATAAATATGACATAGGTCAAGAAAGTTTTTCATCTAGACAAAGATCATTACACAGGCATACTCCAATGAAAGCAAGTTAAGACCAAGATTTTGAATTTAGTAGATACAGGGCTACGACATAGTGAAGAATCAACCACTAGCAGATTCCGAGATCCACAGACAAGAGCATTAGGAGAAGAAAATTTCAAATACAGGTTCAACTTCCCACATCAAAATACACCACCTAGTTGAATAAGAGAGGGGACAAGCAACCAAAACGCAATAGGTAAATCCAGCTTCAAGAAGTCAGTGTTAGGATATTAAATATGGAAAATCCAAGGCTTAAAAGGGTAAACATGTTTAGAGCAAGGTAAGGATTGACTGGACCGGTTGGAGACTTCTTAAGGTATCCAGATGGAGGGTTCGCGAACAGTCTGTCATCGACAACAGATCAGCCAAGCAACACCAAGCAACCGCACACATCATTAGTCACAAATAAGCAACCTGGAATTAACGGAACAGAAATAGGGATAGAAGAATCACAGGAGGGAACACAATCTGGAATCAGTAACCAACCTACTACACCGAACCTTAAATACAATTAATTTCACAATGGCCAGCCAATCAAATTAAAAGGCAAAATAAAACCTCAGATCGGAAGACCAAAATGGAAAATATCGAGCAATGACGCACACAACGTACACCACCGGATACCCAATAGGGTCTCGGCATTACCCGGTCTACAAATACGTGACTTTCCCATCACACTGTCCCAATACGGCCACAGGTACTTTCTCCTATCCACCAGGAGAGCAAGCAAATAAAACATAAGTGGCGGAATACGAGGCGGGTCCATGGAAAATGCTCACAGTAGCATGAAGAAGGCAGTACTCTACAAGAAGACCCCATAATCTACTCGCAGGAAGATTCCAGTACCGACCAAGGGAGCACTACTCCGTCCCATACCAGAGTAGCCAACCTAGAGCACGGTAAGATGACAAACACCAAAGTCAACAGACACAAGAGATCCACTGTGAAAAATGAAACACCATAGAGTGGTAGGTAAAATTAAAATGAGCATTACAGTAGAAGAAGTTACAGACACGACATCAGATCAATAGGAAATGCATGGGAGACAGGGAAAGAAAACCCGAGCAAACCAAACAGACACATTACTGAAAACCAACAAGCTAATTCTGAGAGTAGTAGATTCATGTAGAAGAAATGGCCATATCCACAGAACACGGAGGTAAATCAAAGACAGATACTAACACTGCCCATACCAAGGTGCCAACATCACCAAATAATACAACACAAAAGAATAACCCAACCATGACAAACCACACCGGACATGCGTCAGCTCCACAAAGGGATTAAAGGAACACAAACATCCTCAACAACATGCCGTGAAGTTCTCATGCCACCCCAAAATAAATCCCCAAAAATAATCCACGGTACCGTCACAACACAACCACCTTACATATGTCCAAAGCCATCCCAATGAAGGTTCAAAAGGGCATATACCACCCCTCAGGCAGAGGATCATCAATAACACAACACAAGACCCGACAAGTAGATATGGTAGGGAATACTTGAACCCACAACTCAAAGGAATTAGATAAGTACCGATAGGATAACAAAATTTTGACAACACATATTCTAGGCCTATAATTACCACGGTAGTGCACGATACCAAAATGGAGTGAATAATCGGGCATAAGAAACACTAAACCACCAAGTAATGTTTACAGCAGGATGAAATCCAAAGCAGTAGTTCAGAAAAGGTCAGTCAGATTAATTACTACACAGCAAGGCAAGTTACGAGTAGCAAAACTTGAAGTGGCCCGGACACCAGATAAATATCCTTGAACTAGTTGATAGGTTACACGAGGAAGATGGTTCACGACACACCAGAAATAGTGAAACACGCTCGACCAAAAATCAGGAAGGAAAAAACCAGTTAAAACTATAATAGCTCAGGCACAAGGCCATCCAGTTATCCCAACCTAATACCGGCCAACATGGCCCAACCATAACTGATGACTGCCTCTCGAGCAGTTGACAGAAAAGATAACTCCAATCACAAACCAAGACCAGACATACATACATATTCACGGGTGGGATGATGAAATGAAAGGACACACAAACCGACAACACACAGCACTCAGCCAAGGCACAAACACACAAAGCTCGGTAATGATTGAGGCACTTCATATGGGCAGATTCAATATACCAAATTCCACACAAGGATGGGAACACCTCTCTAGTAACAGGTCAAATAAACCAGACATGATCTCACAAGGGTGCATATTTAACGCCACACTAAAAGCCAACTACACTTCAGATAAGAGAAACTTAAACCAAATTTAAAGAAATAATAAAAGACAAGTAAGGTTAAGCAACTTCCAAATTAAAAACCAACCAAAGAGCACAGAAACATTACAGGCTTGATAAGTTTCAAAATACCATGATGTTGCCCACTAGATTATCAGATACTAACAGCCAAGAACGGTTACTGGCATGGAAACAACAGAGGTTAGCCATAAGTTAGTAGGGGCAAATAACTTTACCCACACAGCCCCAATTAAATGAAAAGCACATACAACCATCAATGCCATAACACCAGGTCACATTTCAAAACCATGAAAGGGCATAACACATCACCGTACACTACAGCACATAACCATTTACACATATAAGTAGGCATATTTGGACATGCTTAGTGGCCAGGTCAAATTATAATCAGAATCACACACCAGAGTTAACGCAGTAAGAAGGTATTAAATTTAGAAGACCAATAAACGTGTACACCACCGAGGTACCATACAGGAAATATGCTAGAAATGATAATAACAACACTAAATCTCGGAGCCCAAGGCTAGGCCAGAACAGATAACACAATAAGGTGATCCCAGGACACACTATGTCACTCTCCAAAAGCAACCGAGCAACCTTCACATAACATAATGATCAGAAAAGCTCTCCACGATAAAACCAGATTAATTCCCACCGAAATCGCAACCACAGTATGCAGGTAGGCAGCAAAAATACAAGGTTGACAGCCAGTACACATAATACAGGACATGTACTAAGCAGTAGTATACCAGTAGCCCTGAGTCAACCAAGTCATACTCCATTACAAGTTGTTCAATTATTACAACTTCCACCAACCCAGAATAATTAATTACATGCAATCACTCACCAAATCCGCCAGGAAAAAGGAAGAAAAATTTACAGGTCACCTCGAAACAGCAAGGCAGAAGCAGAATTCACAGCACAGGTACCCAAAGGGTTTCAAAATCATAATCAGCAAGTAGATAAGTCCATACAGCTCAGCATAAACACAGTTGAAAGCAACATGGAACTCCAAAACACAGGTACATGAAACAAATAACATAGGGAATTACACGAGATCCTTGCATTTCCTTTTACAATAGTTATTGACAACAACACTTTTGTTTCTTAAGTCTTTGATTTTCATCCACCAACATTCGCCAAAGCACTGCACCAAGCAAGGATAGAAAGGGAGGAAAATTAGGCTGCACAAGGCAGAAACAACAGAGATTAGGCAGCAGAGCAACAACAGTGGAACAACAAACAACCACCGCTCTGATACCACTCTAACCGGTCACCACCCTCTAGGACCCCGGTAACATCCTAGCGGTGATGAGGTTAATAACCTTACCCACCAGTGGAGGGAAAAGAAGGAGATAGAAAAAGAGAGAGAGAGAGAGGGAGAAAGAGAGAAACTGGTGTGAAGGTTGCTATTGTGTCCGCCCCAAGAGGGTAGATTAAGCGAACACAAGAGAGAACAAGGGCGAAAAAGAAGCAACAAGTCACAGTACATCAAAAAAATACAAGGATAAAACGGCACCAGCCAACAACATGATACTAAAATTACCCAAAAGGAAGAAAAGAGAGACACTTACCCAAAACGTGGAGGAAAAGCGACTAAAGGTCCGTGGACACCCAAACAAAGAAATAGTTGCAGCGCTGCACCAAATGTGGTAAATGAAAACCAACTTTTAAGTGATATGAAAGAAAACTTTAATAGACATTTAAATGAGAGGTAACATTTCAAGATAATATCAGGAGTGGACCTATGTTCATTATTAATTCAGATAATACCTTGAACCATATTGTTTAAAAGAATGTAAATACTCGATTAACAATAATTGGATTAACCTGCAAGAAATTAATATGATTAATAAATAAATACCCAATGAGACAGCTTTAAATAAGAAAATGCAGACTTCATTTAACAAAATAAAGGAACTAAATCGTAAAAATCAACAAGAAAAAAAGAAACAACAGTGACCTCCATACCGTCAAACAAGATAATTAAATATTGATTTAAATGTGATCGATCACGCGTTTAAGAGAAAAAAACAAATACCATGTTTAGAAAACAGACCGTAGTGCCATGACCTTCAGGCCGGTTGCCTTTTAACTTTACCACAATTCGTTCCAATTTCTACCAAGGGCAATTTCCAAGGGCACACGAAAATAAAGGAAGAAGTTACACTTTTCGCCCAGCCAAAGAACGAGACGAAACGACAAAGGTAGGCCGAAATAAATCACTTTATATGAAAGAAATGCCAACGATACCAGGCAACAAAAATATATTCATCCCACAAGAACACACCAACCAACAACAATCGTGGTAAAAAAACCAAAGCCATAACAATTACCCAAACACACGTTGCCATAGTAACGGACAAGCAAAGCACGGTCTATAAATGAGA
The DNA here is from genome assembly GCF_040414725.1 of Anabrus simplex. NCBI lineage: Eukaryota > Metazoa > Arthropoda > Insecta > Orthoptera > Tettigoniidae > Anabrus > Anabrus simplex. Next base: position 120,104,233 of record NC_090272.1, read on the forward strand.
AGAAAACCAACGGTTTTAAATCAAAAAATAAAACGGAGATCCCATAAACAATGCAAAAAGAACAAAAAGGAGAAATAAATCCCAGAAGGCAAGGAACCCGAAGGAAAGCTAACCCCGCTACCTTGGAAACTGCGCCTTGGTTCACACCTTATTGTACAATCAAGTGCAAAAAAAAACTTTTACAGAATTTTACGATAAACATACTAATTTTTTCCACCGTGCGAACTGCATTCTAAAATGATTAATTGCCGAAACCGTTTCCTAAGGTTCACAGACGCACACGATATCCAGCACAATTTTCGAAGAGGAAGTCTTAATCCAAATATTATTATTATTATCATTACAGTTATCTTGAAGTACGCCGAAACACATAAATCTTCTTGCTTCCCCAGAATTACTTTAATCCAAAACAGTTACATACCTTTTGAGTCCAGAAAAATTGAGAAGTTCAAACCTTGGCCATTGTTATTGAAGACCGGCAACCACGAGGCCGTGAACTAAAGTTGTTCACCAAGGATCCTGGAGGATTATCGTAGCAAAAACATAATCCAATGAAACAGTAGGAGGCCAGCAACTAATAGAATAAGGGATAATGCCTCTTAAGTTGGTTTCATGGGGGTTTCAGCACCACCACCCGCCGCATAGCGGAACACTCACATACACGTCTATCCATGGCGGCTACAGCACGCCGACTCCCCCGGAAGTAGTCGCTAGGGGTCAACACTAGACTCGCCTCACCACTCGCTCACGCGCAGTAGGCGCAGACCAAAACTCCGTTCAACAGCGCGCGGCATATCATAACAAAGGAGATATTGGCGAAAGCCGATTGACATAGAATTTCCAAATGGCAACACACATGCCAGTTCGAAAAGGTTATGGGGCGGGTCACAAACTACTTAATACTGTCTCAGTCCTCCTGCCCCGAAAGACGACAAATCTGGAGCATAACACGATGATGATGTGGTGGTCACATGTATACTAAATTTGGGCGAAGTAGTCCAACAGGAAACGACCACCAAGATTAACTAATTTCAGTTAGGAGTTCACATGACCAGGTTAATAGTCCAAGATACAGTTCCATATCACATAGTTTTTAGAAATAATTGGCGGGGTGCGATCAACATCAGTGTCCAGAAGCGTTAACCGAGCACTCGGAAAATCACCAGAGTAAAGTTTGTCATCAAATAGAGAGCACAATGACCAGAGTTCGCCAAATAATCAGTTTCACCCAATACACATTGTTTCAATGCATCACACAATGATATAGTTTATGACAAATGACGCAGTTCACCTTGAGGTTCGGCAACTCTCACACTAATCACAGATATACTGACCAAAATTAAACGAAAACCACATAATTATAAGTCCACGCATCCAGGTTATTTTCTCAAGCACGGTGGTAAATTAATTTTTAATGCATGAATACCTTTACAAGTCTCCTATGATATTAAGGGAATGCATGATCTCGAGTTACCAAAGGTGACACCAGGAGAATCAAACGCACAATGGAATCAGGGGAGGACCAAAGGAAGGCGCAATTGGTGAATGAAATCTTCAAAATAAGTGAACCGTCAAATCTAGATCAATACAGTTTTGTTACGCCTGATTGAGTCAGGGCCACGGTACACCACTCAAAACACAGCAGTAGGTAGTCAACGAGGTAAGCACCAGTTAGTACACGGAGTATCCATAATACCAGAATGGAACGAGCAACCACACCCATCACCATAACCAAACAAGACCTCAAACTTCAACCCTCGGTCCGGTTAGCAATCAAACACCCAGGATAAAAATTACCGCAAAACGACAACCCATAATCAAGAGCATCAACCACAACATAAGGTGCCATAACCCCAGTGCCAAATAGCAATATTCCACAGAAGTTCAGATCAGAAGCTCTGAGTGAAACAACACCTAGCCCACAAGTACCATCACAACAGTACAACGGCTTACCACCACTAACTAAACATAAATAAATATGACATAGGTCAAGAAAGTTTTTCATCTAGACAAAGATCATTACACAGGCATACTCCAATGAAAGCAAGTTAAGACCAAGATTTTGAATTTAGTAGATACAGGGCTACGACATAGTGAAGAATCAACCACTAGCAGATTCCGAGATCCACAGACAAGAGCATTAGGAGAAGAAAATTTCAAATACAGGTTCAACTTCCCACATCAAAATACACCACCTAGTTGAATAAGAGAGGGGACAAGCAACCAAAACGCAATAGGTAAATCCAGCTTCAAGAAGTCAGTGTTAGGATATTAAATATGGAAAATCCAAGGCTTAAAAGGGTAAACATGTTTAGAGCAAGGTAAGGATTGACTGGACCGGTTGGAGACTTCTTAAGGTATCCAGATGGAGGGTTCGCGAACAGTCTGTCATCGACAACAGATCAGCCAAGCAACACCAAGCAACCGCACACATCATTAGTCACAAATAAGCAACCTGGAATTAACGGAACAGAAATAGGGATAGAAGAATCACAGGAGGGAACACAATCTGGAATCAGTAACCAACCTACTACACCGAACCTTAAATACAATTAATTTCACAATGGCCAGCCAATCAAATTAAAAGGCAAAATAAAACCTCAGATCGGAAGACCAAAATGGAAAATATCGAGCAATGACGCACACAACGTACACCACCGGATACCCAATAGGGTCTCGGCATTACCCGGTCTACAAATACGTGACTTTCCCATCACACTGTCCCAATACGGCCACAGGTACTTTCTCCTATCCACCAGGAGAGCAAGCAAATAAAACATAAGTGGCGGAATACGAGGCGGGTCCATGGAAAATGCTCACAGTAGCATGAAGAAGGCAGTACTCTACAAGAAGACCCCATAATCTACTCGCAGGAAGATTCCAGTACCGACCAAGGGAGCACTACTCCGTCCCATACCAGAGTAGCCAACCTAGAGCACGGTAAGATGACAAACACCAAAGTCAACAGACACAAGAGATCCACTGTGAAAAATGAAACACCATAGAGTGGTAGGTAAAATTAAAATGAGCATTACAGTAGAAGAAGTTACAGACACGACATCAGATCAATAGGAAATGCATGGGAGACAGGGAAAGAAAACCCGAGCAAACCAAACAGACACATTACTGAAAACCAACAAGCTAATTCTGAGAGTAGTAGATTCATGTAGAAGAAATGGCCATATCCACAGAACACGGAGGTAAATCAAAGACAGATACTAACACTGCCCATACCAAGGTGCCAACATCACCAAATAATACAACACAAAAGAATAACCCAACCATGACAAACCACACCGGACATGCGTCAGCTCCACAAAGGGATTAAAGGAACACAAACATCCTCAACAACATGCCGTGAAGTTCTCATGCCACCCCAAAATAAATCCCCAAAAATAATCCACGGTACCGTCACAACACAACCACCTTACATATGTCCAAAGCCATCCCAATGAAGGTTCAAAAGGGCATATACCACCCCTCAGGCAGAGGATCATCAACAACACAACACAAGACCCGACAAGTAGATATGGTAGGGAATACTTGAACCCACAACTCAAAGGAATTAGATAAGTACCGATAGGATAACAAAATTTTGACAACACATATTCTAGGCCTATAATTACCACGGTAGTGCACGATACCAAAATGGAGTGAATAATCGGGCATAAGAAACACTAAACCACCAAGTAATGTTTACAGCAGGATGAAATCCAAAGCAGTAGTTCAGAAAAGGTCAGTCAGATTAATTACTACACAGCAAGGCAAGTTACGAGTAGCAAAACTTGAAGTGGCCCGGACACCAGATAAATATCCTTGAACTAGTTGATAGGTTACACGAGGAAGATGGTTCACGACACACCAGAAATAGTGAAACACGCTCGACCAAAAATCAGGAAGGAAAAAACCAGTTAAAACTATAATAGCTCAGGCACAAGGCCATCCAGTTATCCCAACCTAATACCGGCCAACATGGCCCAACCATAACTGATGACTGCCTCTCGAGCAGTTGACAGAAAAGATAACTCCAATCACAAACCAAGACCAGACATACATACATATTCACGGGTGGGATGATGAAATGAAAGGACACACAAACCGACAACACACAGCACTCAGCCAAGGCACAAACACACAAAGCTCGGTAATGATTGAGGCACTTCATATGGGCAGATTCAATATACCAAATTCCACACAAGGATGGGAACACCTCTCTAGTAACAGGTCAAATAAACCAGACATGATCTCACAAGGGTGCATATTTAACGCCACACTAAAAGCCAACTACACTTCAGATAAGAGAAACTTAAACCAAATTTAAAGAAATAATAAAAGACAAGTAAGGTTAAGCAACTTCCAAATTAAAAACCAACCAAAGAGCACAGAAACATTACAGGCTTGATAAGTTTCAAAATACCATGATGTTGCCCACTAGATTATCAGATACTAACAGCCAAGAACGGTTACTGGCATGGAAACAACAGAGGTTAGCCATAAGTTAGTAGGGGCAAATAACTTTACCCACACAGCCCCAATTAAATGAAAAGCACATACAACCATCAATGCCATAACACCAGGTCACATTTCAAAACCATGAAAGGGCATAACACATCACCGTACACTACAGCACATAACCATTTACACATATAAGTAGGCATATTTGGACATGCTTAGTGGCCAGGTCAAATTATAATCAGAATCACACACCAGAGTTAACGCAGTAAGAAGGTATTAAATTTAGAAGACCAATAAACGTGTACACCACCGAGGTACCATACAGGAAATATGCTAGAAATGATAATAACAACACTAAATCTCGGAGCCCAAGGCTAGGCCAGAACAGATAACACAATAAGGTGATCCCAGGACACACTATGTCACTCTCCAAAAGCAACCGAGCAACCTTCACATAACATAATGATCAGAAAAGCTCTCCACGATAAAACCAGATTAATTCCCACCGAAATCGCAACCACAGTATGCAGGTAGGCAGCAAAAATACAAGGTTGACAGCCAGTACACATAATACAGGACATGTACTAAGCAGTAGTATACCAGTAGCCCTGAGTCAACCAAGTCATACTCCATTACAAGTTGTTCAATTATTACAACTTCCACCAACCCAGAATAATTAATTACATGCAATCACTCACCAAATCCGCCAGGAAAAAGGAAGAAAAATTTACAGGTCACCTCGAAACAGCAAGGCAGAAGCAGAATTCACAGCACAGGTACCCAAAGGGTTTCAAAATCATAATCAGCAAGTAGATAAGTCCATACAGCTCAGCATAAACACAGTTGAAAGCAACATGGAACTCCAAAACACAGGTACATGAAACAAATAACATAGGGAATTACACGAGATCCTTGCATTTCCTTTTACAATAGTTATTGACAACAACACTTTTGTTTCTTAAGTCTTTGATTTTCATCCACCAACATTCGCCAAAGCACTGCACCAAGCAAGGATAGAAAGGGAGGAAAATTAGGCTGCACAAGGCAGAAACAACAGAGATTAGGCAGCAGAGCAACAACAGTGGAACAACAAACAACCACCGCTCTGATACCACTCTAACCGGTCACCACCCTCTAGGACCCCGGTAACATCCTAGCGGTGATGAGGTTAATAACCTTACCCACCAGTGGAGGGAAAAGAAGGAGATAGAAAAAGAGAGAGAGAGAGAGGGAGAAAGAGAGAAACTGGTGTGAAGGTTGCTATTGTGTCCGCCCCAAGAGGGTAGATTAAGCGAACACAAGAGAGAACAAGGGCGAAAAAGAAGCAACAAGTCACAGTACATCAAAAAAATACAAGGATAAAACGGCACCAGCCAACAACATGATACTAAAATTACCCAAAAGGAAGAAAAGAGAGACACTTACCCAAAACGTGGAGGAAAAGCGACTAAAGGTCCGTGGACACCCAAACAAAGAAATAGTTGCAGCGCTGCACCAAATGTGGTAAATGAAAACCAACTTTTAAGTGATATGAAAGAAAACTTTAATAGACATTTAAATGAGAGGTAACATTTCAAGATAATATCAGGAGTGGACCTATGTTCATTATTAATTCAGATAATACCTTGAACCATATTGTTTAAAAGAATGTAAATACTCGATTAACAATAATTGGATTAACCTGCAAGAAATTAATATGATTAATAAATAAATACCCAATGAGACAGCTTTAAATAAGAAAATGCAGACTTCATTTAACAAAATAAAGGAACTAAATCGTAAAAATCAACAAGAAAAAAAGAAACAACAGTGACCTCCATACCGTCAAACAAGATAATTAAATATTGATTTAAATGTGATCGATCACGCGTTTAAGAGAAAAAAACAAATACCATGTTTAGAAAACAGACCGTAGTGCCATGACCTTCAGGCCGGTTGCCTTTTAACTTTACCACAATTCGTTCCAATTTCTACCAAGGGCAATTTCCAAGGGCACACGAAAATAAAGGAAGAAGTTACACTTTTCGCCCAGCCAAAGAACGAGACGAAACGACAAAGGTAGGCCGAAATAAATCACTTTATATGAAAGAAATGCCAACGATACCAGGCAACAAAAATATATTCATCCCACAAGAACACACCAACCAACAACAATCGTGGTAAAAAAACCAAAGCCATAACAATTACCCAAACACACGTTGCCATAGTAACGGACAAGCAAAGCACGGTCTATAAATGAGAAGAAAACCAACGGTTTTAAATCAAAAAATAAAACGGAGATCCCATAAACAATGCAAAAAGAACAAAAAGGAGAAATAAATCCCAGAAGGCAAGGAACCCGAAGGAAAGCTAACCCCGCTACCTTGGAAACTGCGCCTTGGTTCACACCTTATTGTACAATCAAGTGCAAAAAAAAACTTTTACAGAATTTTACGATAAACATACTAATTTTTTCCACCGTGCGAACTGCATTCTAAAATGATTAATTGCCGAAACCGTTTCCTAAGGTTCACAGACGCACACGATATCCAGCACAATTTTCGAAGAGGAAGTCTTAATCCAAATATTATTATTATTATCATTACAGTTATCTTGAAGTACGCCGAAACACATAAATCTTCTTGCTTCCCCAGAATTACTTTAATCCAAAACAGTTACATACCTTTTGAGTCCAGAAAAATTGAGAAGTTCAAACCTTGGCCATTGTTATTGAAGACCGGCAACCACGAGGCCGTGAACTAAAGTTGTTCACCAAGGATCCTGGAGGATTATCGTAGCAAAAACATAATCCAATGAAACAGTAGGAGGCCAGCAACTAATAGAATAAGGGATAATGCCTCTTAAGTTGGTTTCATGGGGGTTTCAGCACCACCACCCGCCGCATAGCGGAACACTCACATACACGTCTATCCATGGCGGCTACAGCACGCCGACTCCCCCGGAAGTAGTCGCTAGGGGTCAACACTAGACTCGCCTCACCACTCGCTCACGCGCAGTAGGCGCAGACCAAAACTCCGTTCAACAGCGCGCGGCATATCATAACAAAGGAGATATTGGCGAAAGCCGATTGACATAGAATTTCCAAATGGCAACACACATGCCAGTTCGAAAAGGTTATGGGGCGGGTCACAAACTACTTAATACTGTCTCAGTCCTCCTGCCCCGAAAGACGACAAATCTGGAGCATAACACGATGATGATGTGGTGGTCACATGTATACTAAATTTGGGCGAAGTAGTCCAACAGGAAACGACCACCAAGATTAACTAATTTCAGTTAGGAGTTCACATGACCAGGTTAATAGTCCAAGATACAGTTCCATATCACATAGTTTTTAGAAATAATTGGCGGGGTGCGATCAACATCAGTGTCCAGAAGCGTTAACCGAGCACTCGGAAAATCACCAGAGTAAAGTTTGTCATCAAATAGAGAGCACAATGACCAGAGTTCGCCAAATAATCAGTTTCACCCAATACACATTGTTTCAATGCATCACACAATGATATAGTTTATGACAAATGACGCAGTTCACCTTGAGGTTCGGCAACTCTCACACTAATCACAGATATACTGACCAAAATTAAACGAAAACCACATAATTATAAGTCCACGCATCCAGGTTATTTTCTCAAGCACGGTGGTAAATTAATTTTTAATGCATGAATACCTTTACAAGTCTCCTATGATATTAAGGGAATGCATGATCTCGAGTTACCAAAGGTGACACCAGGAGAATCAAACGCACAATGGAATCAGGGGAGGACCAAAGGAAGGCGCAATTGGTGAATGAAATCTTCAAAATAAGTGAACCGTCAAATCTAGATCAATACAGTTTTGTTACGCCTGATTGAGTCAGGGCCACGGTACACCACTCAAAACACAGCAGTAGGTAGTCAACGAGGTAAGCACCAGTTAGTACACGGAGTATCCATAATACCAGAATGGAACGAGCAACCACACCCATCACCATAACCAAACAAGACCTCAAACTTCAACCCTCGGTCCGGTTAGCAATCAAACACCCAGGATAAAAATTACCGCAAAACGACAACCCATAATCAAGAGCATCAACCACAACATAAGGTGCCATAACCCCAGTGCCAAATAGCAATATTCCACAGAAGTTCAGATCAGAAGCTCTGAGTGAAACAACACCTAGCCCACAAGTACCATCACAACAGTACAACGGCTTACCACCACTAACTAAACATAAATAAATATGACATAGGTCAAGAAAGTTTTTCATCTAGACAAAGATCATTACACAGGCATACTCCAATGAAAGCAAGTTAAGACCAAGATTTTGAATTTAGTAGATACAGGGCTACGACATAGTGAAGAATCAACCACTAGCAGATTCCGAGATCCACAGACAAGAGCATTAGGAGAAGAAAATTTCAAATACAGGTTCAACTTCCCACATCAAAATACACCACCTAGTTGAATAAGAGAGGGGACAAGCAACCAAAACGCAATAGGTAAATCCAGCTTCAAGAAGTCAGTGTTAGGATATTAAATATGGAAAATCCAAGGCTTAAAAGGGTAAACATGTTTAGAGCAAGGTAAGGATTGACTGGACCGGTTGGAGACTTCTTAAGGTATCCAGATGGAGGGTTCGCGAACAGTCTGTCATCGACAACAGATCAGCCAAGCAACACCAAGCAACCGCACACATCATTAGTCACAAATAAGCAACCTGGAATTAACGGAACAGAAATAGGGATAGAAGAATCACAGGAGGGAACACAATCTGGAATCAGTAACCAACCTACTACACCGAACCTTAAATACAATTAATTTCACAATGGCCAGCCAATCAAATTAAAAGGCAAAATAAAACCTCAGATCGGAAGACCAAAATGGAAAATATCGAGCAATGACGCACACAACGTACACCACCGGATACCCAATAGGGTCTCGGCATTACCCGGTCTACAAATACGTGACTTTCCCATCACACTGTCCCAATACGGCCACAGGTACTTTCTCCTATCCACCAGGAGAGCAAGCAAATAAAACATAAGTGGCGGAATACGAGGCGGGTCCATGGAAAATGCTCACAGTAGCATGAAGAAGGCAGTACTCTACAAGAAGACCCCATAATCTACTCGCAGGAAGATTCCAGTACCGACCAAGGGAGCACTACTCCGTCCCATACCAGAGTAGCCAACCTAGAGCACGGTAAGATGACAAACACCAAAGTCAACAGACACAAGAGATCCACTGTGAAAAATGAAACACCATAGAGTGGTAGGTAAAATTAAAATGAGCATTACAGTAGAAGAAGTTACAGACACGACATCAGATCAATAGGAAATGCATGGGAGACAGGGAAAGAAAACCCGAGCAAACCAAACAGACACATTACTGAAAACCAACAAGCTAATTCTGAGAGTAGTAGATTCATGCAGAAGAAATGGCCATATCCACAGAACACGGAGGTAAATCAAAGACAGATACTAACACTGCCCATACCAAGGTGCCAACATCACCAAATAATACAACACAAAAGAATAACCCAACCATGACAAACCACACCGGACATGCGTCAGCTCCACAAAGGGATTAAAGGAACACAAACATCCTCAACAACATGCCGTGAAGTTCTCATGCCACCCCAAAATAAATCCCCAAAAATAATCCACGGTACCGTCACAACACAACCACCTTACATATGTCCAAAGCCATCCCAATGAAGGTTCAAAAGGGCATATACCACCCCTCAGGCAGAGGATCATCAACAACACAACACAAGACCCGACAAGTAGATATGGTAGGGAATACTTGAACCCACAACTCAAAGGAATTAGATAAGTACCGATAGGATAACAAAATTTTGACAACACATATTCTAGGCCTATAATTACCACGGTAGTGCACGATACCAAAATGGAGTGAATAATCGGGCATAAGAAACACTAAACCACCAAGTAATGTTTACAGCAGGATGAAATCCAAAGCAGTAGTTCAGAAAAGGTCAGTCAGATTAATTACTACACAGCAAGGCAAGTTACGAGTAGCAAAACTTGAAGTGGCCCGGACACCAGATAAATATCCTTGAACTAGTTGATAGGTTACACGAGGAAGATGGTTCACGACACACCAGAAATAGTGAAACACGCTCGACCAAAAATCAGGAAGGAAAAAACCAGTTAAAACTATAATAGCTCAGGCACAAGGCCATCCAGTTATCCCAACCTAATACCGGCCAACATGGCCCAACCATAACTGATGACTGCCTCTCGAGCAGTTGACAGAAAAGATAACTCCAATCACAAACCAAGACCAGACATACATACATATTCACGGGTGGGATGATGAAATGAAAGGACACACAAACCGACAACACACAGCACTCAGCCAAGGCACAAACACACAAAGCTCGGTAATGATTGAGGCACTTCATATGGGCAGATTCAATATACCAAATTCCACACAAGGATGGGAACACCTCTCTAGTAACAGGTCAAATAAACCAGACATGATCTCACAAGGGTGCATATTTAACGCCACACTAAAAGCCAACTACACTTCAGATAAGAGAAACTTAAACCAAATTTAAAGAAATAATAAAAGACAAGTAAGGTTAAGCAACTTCCAAATTAAAAACCAACCAAAGAGCACAGAAACATTACAGGCTTGATAAGTTTCAAAATACCATGATGTTGCCCACTAGATTATCAGATACTAACAGCCAAGAACGGTTACTGGCATGGAAACAACAGAGGTTAGCCATAAGTTAGTAGGGGCAAATAACTTTACCCACACAGCCCCAATTAAATGAAAAGCACATACAACCATCAATGCCATAACACCAGGTCACATTTCAAAACCATGAAAGGGCATAACACATCACCGTACACTACAGCACATAACCATTTACACATATAAGTAGGCATATTTGGACATGCTTAGTGGCCAGGTCAAATTATAATCAGAATCACACACCAGAGTTAACGCAGTAAGAAGGTATTAAATTTAGAAGACCAATAAACGTGTACACCACCGAGGTACCATACAGGAAATATGCTAGAAATGATAATAACAACACTAAATCTCGGAGCCCAAGGCTAGGCCAGAACAGATAACACAATAAGGTGATCCCAGGACACACTATGTCACTCTCCAAAAGCAACCGAGCAACCTTCACATAACATAATGATCAGAAAAGCTCTCCACGATAAAACCAGATTAATTCCCACCGAAATCGCAACCACAGTATGCAGGTAGGCAGCAAAAATACAAGGTTGACAGCCAGTACACATAATACAGGACATGTACTAAGCAGTAGTATACCAGTAGCCCTGAGTCAACCAAGTCATACTCCATTACAAGTTGTTCAATTATTACAACTTCCACCAACCCAGAATAATTAATTACATGCAATCACTCACCAAATCCGCCAGGAAAAAGGAAGAAAAATTTACAGGTCACCTCGAAACAGCAAGGCAGAAGCAGAATTCACAGCACAGGTACCCAAAGGGTTTCAAAATCATAATCAGCAAGTAGATAAGTCCATACAGCTCAGCATAAACACAGTTGAAAGCAACATGGAACTCCAAAACACAGGTACATGAAACAAATAACATAGGGAATTACACGAGATCCTTGCATTTCCTTTTACAATAGTTATTGACAACAACACTTTTGTTTCTTAAGTCTTTGATTTTCATCCACCAACATTCGCCAAAGCACTGCACCAAGCAAGGATAGAAAGGGAGGAAAATTAGGCTGCACAAGGCAGAAACAACAGAGATTAGGCAGCAGAGCAACAACAGTGGAACAACAAACAACCACCGCTCTGATACCACTCTAACCGGTCACCACCCTCTAGGACCCCGGTAACATCCTAGCGGTGATGAGGTTAATAACCTTACCCACCAGTGGAGGGAAAAGAAGGAGATAGAAAAAGAGAGAGAGAGAGAGGGAGAAAGAGAGAAACTGGTGTGAAGGTTGCTATTGTGTCCGCCCCAAGAGGGTAGATTAAGCGAACACAAGAGAGAACAAGGGCGAAAAAGAAGCAACAAGTCACAGTACATCAAAAAAATACAAGGATAAAACGGCACCAGCCAACAACATGATACTAAAATTACCCAAAAGGAAGAAAAGAGAGACACTTACCCAAAACGTGGAGGAAAAGCGACTAAAGGTCCGTGGACACCCAAACAAAGAAATAGTTGCAGCGCTGCACCAAATGTGGTAAATGAAAACCAACTTTTAAGTGATATGAAAGAAAACTTTAATAGACATTTAAATGAGAGGTAACATTTCAAGATAATATCAGGAGTGGACCTATGTTCATTATTAATTCAGATAATACCTTGAACCATATTGTTTAAAAGAATGTAAATACTCGATTAACAATAATTGGATTAACCTGCAAGAAATTAATATGATTAATAAATAAATACCCAATGAGACAGCTTTAAATAAGAAAATGCAGACTTCATTTAACAAAATAAAGGAACTAAATCGTAAAAATCAACAAGAAAAAAAGAAACAACAGTGACCTCCATACCGTCAAACAAGATAATTAAATATTGATTTAAATGTGATCGATCACGCGTTTAAGAGAAAAAAACAAATACCATGTTTAGAAAACAGACCGTAGTGCCATGACCTTCAGGCCGGTTGCCTTTTAACTTTACCACAATTCGTTCCAATTTCTACCAAGGGCAATTTCCAAGGGCACACGAAAATAAAGGAAGAAGTTACACTTTTCGCCCAGCCAAAGAACGAGACGAAACGACAAAGGTAGGCCGAAATAAATCACTTTATATGAAAGAAATGCCAACGATACCAGGCAACAAAAATATATTCATCCCACAAGAACACACCAACCAACAACAATCGTGGTAAAAAAACCAAAGCCATAACAATTACCCAAACACACGTTGCCATAGTAACGGACAAGCAAAGCACGGTCTATAAATGAGAAGAAAACCAACGGTTTTAAATCAAAAAATAAAACGGAGATCCCATAAACAATGCAAAAAGAACAAAAAGGAGAAATAAATCCCAGAAGGCAAGGAACCCGAAGGAAAGCTAACCCCGCTACCTTGGAAACTGCGCCTTGGTTCACACCTTATTGTACAATCAAGTGCAAAAAAAAACTTTTACAGAATTTTACGATAAACATACTAATTTTTTCCACCGTGCGAACTGCATTCTAAAATGATTAATTGCCGAAACCGTTTCCTAAGGTTCACAGACGCACACGATATCCAGCACAATTTTCGAAGAGGAAGTCTTAATCCAAATATTATTATTATTATCATTACAGTTATCTTGAAGTACGCCGAAACACATAAATCTTCTTGCTTCCCCAGAATTACTTTAATCCAAAACAGTTACATACCTTTTGAGTCCAGAAAAATTGAGAAGTTCAAACCTTGGCCATTGTTATTGAAGACCGGCAACCACGAGGCCGTGAACTAAAGTTGTTCACCAAGGATCCTGGAGGATTATCGTAGCAAAAACATAATCCAATGAAACAGTAGGAGGCCAGCAACTAATAGAATAAGGGATAATGCCTCTTAAGTTGGTTTCATGGGGGTTTCAGCACCACCACCCGCCGCATAGCGGAACACTCACATACACGTCTATCCATGGCGGCTACAGCACGCCGACTCCCCCGGAAGTAGTCGCTAGGGGTCAACACTAGACTCGCCTCACCACTCGCTCACGCGCAGTAGGCGCAGACCAAAACTCCGTTCAACAGCGCGCGGCATATCATAACAAAGGAGATATTGGCGAAAGCCGATTGACATAGAATTTCCAAATGGCAACACACATGCCAGTTCGAAAAGGTTATGGGGGGGGGGTCACAAACTACTTAATACTGTCTCAAGAACAACACATCAGCTTTCCCTGCCCTTTTTTTGTCAACTGCATCTGTAGCATTTCCACCTGTGATTCCACAGTGTTGAAGTTCAACAGTTCGGTTGCTTTGGTACATTAGTTTCCTCGGGAATTGACATAAAATGTTTTTTCCACAATCGGAAAAATGTCTTCCAATTTCTTGAACCCACCGAGGAAAGTTTGGGAAAATTAATTCTTTCCTCCTCCAAGCCTTGAATAAAGAGATCTAAGCTAGCTGTTGCTTCCTCCGCTCGCAAATTCAAAAATAATGCTAACTACTAACTGAAACGGAAGAGGCTGCAGTATAGAGAAAATCCAAGTAAACATTCACCATCATCTACAGAGCAAATATTGTTCTAGGCTAGGGAATGTATATCATGCATTACTCTCTAAAATATCTTTACTGTTTTAATCATAATTTAGCTTTCTTACTCTTGACAACATATAAACTGTGCAGGTCTAGGGACCTGAGTCTGCCATTTGAAGATTCCTGGTCTGTAACACAGAAAATTGAAACCAAGAAAATTCTAGGTATAAAAAGAAATTTGTTAAAAAAAAACTGTGTACTGCCTGGAGTCTCCAAACTTTGCTATTGCCAACTTGAAGTACACTGATGATTTTTCAAAGTCTCCATTTGACTAAAGACTAGGAATTCCATGGCTACCCGGGTAGTTTGGAATACTCCTGGGCATTAACTCCTAAAATTATTAGCCTGTTGACTGGTTTTGAGAGGTTTGCATTTGCAGGTTTTGATTAAGTCTTCAGAGTCTATGGACTACTGTCATCGTCATCATCAGTTTTCCACTCCAGTTGCCCGGGTGTGGTTTACGAGCACTCTCCACTTCTGTCTGTCCATGTACCACTCTTCTCTCAAGACGACATCCCAGCTGACTCCTCTTGTTCCTATGTCCTCTTTGACTTGGTCCAGCCATCTCTTCCTAGGTCTTCCTACCGGTCGTTTTCTGGCCACGACAGTGTGTAGCCATTGTTTTGCTGTCCTTCCATCGCCCAATCGTTTGACATGGCCAAACCATTTCAAACGGGCCCTTGTCACGTTTTCATTCAGGGATGGGTACACACCAGCTTCCTCCCTTATTCTTTCATTCCTTACCCTGTCCCTTTTTGTCTTCTGTACCATAGTACGTAGGAACTTCATTTGTGCGGCTTGTAGTTTGCTATCCACTTGTTGGGTTGTTGTGCAGGTTTCTAGGCCATATGCTAGTATGGGGGTGAAGTATGATTGGAATAGAATCTGCTTTGATCTTAAGGGAACTTGTTCGTTCCAGAGGAGGTTCCGAACTTGATGGTAAAACTGAGCTGATTTTTGAATGCGGTTGTTAATCTCATGCTGTATTCTGTTATCACTTGAAATGATGCACCCAAGATATTTATATTGGTCTACTGTTTCCAGCTGTGTACCTTCCCGCATTATTTTTCCTTTCTTTTTTCTGCCTGTTGACAGACATAGTAACAGTTTTTTATTTATTCATTGTTAATCCGTGTGCTTTCAAATGTTCATTTCAGGTGTTCAGCCTCTCTTGGACTTCCTTCTCTGTATTTTCCCAGATTACCACATCATCTGCAAATGCAAATGCATTGATGTCCATATTGTTCTTCTGCTTAATTTCTTTCATGACTTCATCCATGACAGTGATAAAAAGTAAGGGTGAAAGGGTACTGCCTTGTTGCACTCCTTTAGTGGTTTGGAACCAATCAGAATTACCGTTTCCTATTTGTACGCAACTGCAGCAGTCTTCGTAAAGCATTTTAACTTTCTGGATAAGACCTTTGGGTACATTTTTCTTTCTTAAGCATTCCCATATAGTCTTCCTTGGAACACGATCAAATGCTTTTTCGAGATCCAAAAACACTAGTGTTAAGTCTTTGCCCTTCTCCCAATGCTTTTCTAACAGTATTCTAAGTGCAAATATGAGATCGGTAGTCGATCGGTGTTCTCTGAATCCATATTGTTCTTCCTGTAGTTGTGGTTCTATTCTTTTCCTTAGCCTTTTTTTCAAGTATTTTCTCAAATATTTTCAAACCATGAGACAATAAAGTGATCCCTCTATAATTGCTACATTTCCGTGAAAATACAGCAACTCCATCTCATTATCTTTGATCTCTTTGAAGAACTTCTGCATCACAAAATTCTCAGCATATTTTGCTCTCGGAAAATACTGTATTTCTTGTGAGGTAGAGCTTTTTAAGATTTTTGCTGATGACTTATTTTTTCAAATGTCATTTTGAAAATAGTAAATCTTCCTAGTGACTAACATCCTGTTGTTTATAATCTGCTGGAACAGCAGTATATTGTCTGCTTACAATTTTTTTTTTCAAAGCTTTCAGTGTAATGTTTAATTTATAAAAATGTAAAAATGTATAG
Organism: Anabrus simplex; assembly: GCF_040414725.1. NCBI lineage: Eukaryota > Metazoa > Arthropoda > Insecta > Orthoptera > Tettigoniidae > Anabrus > Anabrus simplex. The sequence continues at coordinate 120,120,932 of NC_090272.1, forward strand.
TATTCTTGATATTGCAGTGGACAACGCCACAATCTGTGTAATGAATTTTATTGAGATAAGCTTTATTCTCATTCTGTTTTCTTGTCCGAAAGTATATGGCAAATTTTGCATTCCAGTTGATACATTTCCAACCTTCATGTAAAATAAAAGCAAGATTTGCTTTCAAACTTGACACAGTATGAGGACACTGTTTTAGTATTCATTGCAGTGCAGTTCTTATTAATAGATTGTTATTTTAATTAATTTTTAATGTTTCCTGTCTACTAAGATTCTAACTTACTGGATTAATCATTCATATTGGTTGTATCTGTGTTTCAGCGAGAAGGGTATGGAAAGACTATTTTCCAGCTGTGGATGCAATTGTATTTTTGGTGGATGCCTCCGACAAGGGTAGATTTAAGGAGAGCAAACAAGAGCTTGACTTACTGCTAACTGATGAACAGTTGAGTAATTGCCCTGTCCTTATTTTGGGTAATAAAATTGACCGCTCTGGAGCAGCGTCTGAGGATGAACTGAGGAACTTTTTCGCCTTGTATGGCCAAACAACAGGCAAGGTAAATATAAAGTCGCTTTCTTTTTTCAGTACTTCTTCATAAAGAACAACTAACAACTTAATTCAATCATTGTAACAACTACATATGTTACAAAATCTATAAATTAACAAATAAAGACTGAAATTCAATAACTTTAAGATGTTTTAACTTATTTGTGATTAGAGTTACAGGTAATACACCTTACATACATGAATAATCACTGCCTTTGAATAACCCCCGCACCCTCATTTGCGGAGAGAAAATTTTGAATCGAAGAAAAAACCATTACAGAAAACTATAAAATTATGAAGGAAATCCTTGCATCATATCCTTGGCTGAAGGGTCTATGCAGAGGCCTCCATTTCAGAGGGTCCTTGGTCCATTTCTTGGCAGGGTCAGAGATTGTGTTTGTCCCAATACTCCCCTCTTCAAACACACACAACACACCGCATAACCGACCACTACAGAAACGCACAGTAGTGGAGTTGGAGTCAGGAAGATTATCCGGCCGTTAAAACAGGGCCAAATCCATATGTGCAACGCAGTTCATGCTCATGGGCACAAGGGTGTGGAGGAATGAAGAAGAAGAACTAGCTTTTATACTTCAGCAGCATTTCAAAATGTAATGGCATCCAATCTTCATGATCAATTTCCTTGAGTACATAGCAATATTTCTAGTGCAAATCAATTTTTAAAATGTGTAGAAATTTGCTATATCATCTTAATTGGTTGGGAGTCGTTGCACAATGTTTTTGTTACGAAAGAAACTGAAGTTACTTCATTCAAAAACATGCGAGACATCCATAGCTAGCCTTACACTCCGAAATTAAGCTTTCAGCCAAAACATTTCAATCTCAGTCACACATGCAAACTGTCTGTTTCCAGCCACATATTTGCATATTGTATTTTCAATTTCTGGAAACTTTTTTTTTTTCCCCCACAAAATGCCTGGCAGTTATTCTGTTCAAGACTAGCTTTTTTCCTCCAATTACGTACCGTACCACAACTATCGTCCTTATCATACTTTCTTCCAACAGCACGATTACACTTTTTTTTTTAATGCTATTTGTTCGGGGCGTCGACTCTTGTGGATATTTTGCCCCTACTGGCACCATATTGTATGAACTGCATGTTATTGGAATGGCGGAAGTGTGGAGTGTTCTGTGAGGAAAGGAATATTCAGGTCGACACAAACACCCAGTCCCCAGGCCAGGGATATTAATCATTACAATTAAAAAACCCTGACCCGGCCGGGAATCGAACCCGGGGCCGCCGGGTGACAGGCGGACGCGTTGTCCCCTGCACTGCGAGGCTGGACTGATTACACATTTAGAAATAGGAAAGGAATTCCACCTATTAATACTTATTTATTGCACTTATTAATTAATATTATTTCTAATTGTGTAGTTCGTCAGTACAGATATGAAGATCATAGATTATGATTACACAGTTACTCTGCTTCTTTGATAATGCGGTGCACAATATATATCAGCACAAATCATATTTCTTTATTAGAACTGGTATGGCTTTGTCATTTTATGAAGGGAACAGAGTTGCCTACAGAGCAAGCAGAAAAATACCAACTTCCAGATTTCTGTATGTCAAGAGCATTGTACCAGCCTTGACGCCAATAATATCTGCATGCAGAATTTTTGCCACCAGATTTTGAAATAAATATACGGGGATAATTCACATATATACAGGGTGCCGGAAAATGTTCTCTGCAGTGCCTATGTGCGGCTGCGCGGGGTGGCATCAGTAGTTAAGTCGGCAACACGGCTGCTAGCGCTTGTATCAAAACAAACAGCAAACAGTAAACTTTGTACTCACCACAGGAATTCATAACAGATGTTGGAAGTGTTGTCCTTGTGTTTGAGGACAGACTTAAACACGTCTACTCATATTGTCAAAGACTTTGACTAAAGTTTCTTGCGTAATAGACTGCACATAATTAATGATATTCACTTTAAGTACATCGTGAACTGAGCCGGTCACACGAAATTTACTTATCAAATCCCGAACTTTATCCCGGTTTTGACACTTTGAATTAGGAGACCGCACCAGAAATTTTAATTTTGCATTTTCTATAAACCGATCACCTTCGCGAAAAACATATTTCACCAAAAAAGCTCTCTCTTCAGTAGTAAACATTACCACATGTATCCTGTTGCAGTATTCCAGTAATCTTTCTGAACGCTCACTTAAAGCAATACACACTGACTATTTTGACAGCTCACACATGTGGCCTTCCCTATGCTGCTGTTCTATTGACCTTGGCCTGTCGGCGAGTGAGCGAGACAGATGACACCGTGCTTCCAACTAAATTGCTGATGCTCCCTTACGCAGCAGCACGTAGGCACTGTGGAGAACATTTCCTGGCGCCAGTTACTATAAGGGATTCCAAGCACAATCTCTGCTGTGGGTTGGAGATGGGATACAACTATCATATCCCCTGTCTGTCAAAAGACAATTTTCTTCAATGTCTACAGGTCATGAAAGTTCTGAAGAAATCATGAATTTTGTTTTCCAGTCATGAAAATAGCAAACAAAGAACTTTAGATACCTGAAGTTTACTAGTCTTTACAGTGACCAAACCATCAGTGCCATACTGCTTTTCTTAAACATATTTATTTTTATCAGCATCATTTCTTAGCAGCTGGGTTGAGGCATTTATGGTACTTCGCTAACATCCTTTCTCCTTCCACTATTCTTTTCTTCAATTTTCTTATATGAAGTATAAACCCCAGTTGGATTTCAGCAGTGTCTACTGATTTCCTCCTTTTTATCCGATTAACTATTAATATTGTTATATCATTGCTTTTATTGTTTAACCATTAGGTCCTTCATTCTGCCAAAACTAATTTTGAGTAATAAATTTATAAAGTCCCTGTAATAGAAATACATGTGGTAACAGTATTATACTTGAAAAAGAAACAACTTGATTAAAATAGACTTCTTTTTCAAGTGTAATATTCTTACCGTTGATGCTTTCACGGCTCGTACGTATAGAGACTTTCACGTCCTGGATTATACAAAGTACCCTGTACTTGCAGCAGGGTATACATTGGCCAAACATGCCGGTCCATTGGTACTCGTATCAAGGAATATGAAGAAAATATTCGTCTCAACCAGCCAGGCAAATTGGCAATAGCTGAGCACGCTCTGTCGTTAGGTAATGATGTCGTGTTCCAAGATACTAGAGTTCTTACCCACACTATGCACTACAGGTCCAGGATTATACGGGAAGTGGTGGAAATACGTAGAAATCCTAATTTTCAACAGGGATACTGGCTTTCAATTAAATAATGCGTGGTTGCCAGCCATTAAGGGTTTACAAAGGTAGTTCCCTTTCCTGTCCCATATTTCGTTTCGGTGTTTTCCAAATTCGTATGTTCATCGCTAGATTTCAGGCTTGTGTCTGTGTCATATTTTCATATGTGTGTATACCTGTTATGTTACTCACTCTGATTCTTATGGTTCAGTCAGCTTCCACTTCGAACGCTAACGCTGTACCGCATCCAATGAGCTATCTGGTGACGAGTGAACGTACCACTTCCACTTCTAATATAACGTCTAAATTCAAACCTCATTTTTTGAGAAGCCTTCCTTGTGAAGAGACGAGATTTTCTTCTGAAGACGCAGAGCAAAATTCTCTGCGAAATGTAAAGAATTTCACCTTGCTTTCTTGACTCAGCATAAGCCCAAAAGCCTATATCTTGACTGTTACCATATGTGTTTCTATTACAAGTAGTTTGTAAATTTATTACTCAAAATTAGTTTTGGCAGAGTGAAGAACCTGACAGTTAAAAATTAACTGAGTCAAAACTGAAGAGGTGGCTTCAGATATTACCAACAAAAAAAACAAAAAAGATTGTTTTCTATTTCTGTCTCTTCATACTGCTATTGTTTCTCACACACTATTTTGACTGTGTTAGTAACTGTCAAACTTTATCGCTCATCAGCTTTGTGCATACTCTTCTCTTGCTTCATACAAGCCCATATAGCATTGTTTTGCTCCCCTCTACATCCTCTTCTATCTCTTTTGTGAATACTCTTCTCTTGTGAATTTCTCCAAGCTTTACTCTTGCAGATGTTCTAACAGAGGTGTTCTCTGAACAGCTTACAAATGTCTCTTTAAACTTGGACCATTCCATACCTCCAACTTCCATTGCTGGAGTTGGTTGTTTCATTATCTCCTGTACATTTTGCAACCAATCCATTATTGGTCTCCACCAAATGCTTCTCCCAGTAGAGCCATCCATCAACTGCAACTTGCACTTTCCACCACAAAGTAATATATTGTTTTTGTCCTTCTGTGACCTGGATTATATTGTGTACTGTATTTGCTATTATTCTTTCTGAACCACACATTTTGCCATATATGGTTGAAAGTGTAATACAGTGAAACCTCGGAATGCGAGTAACTTGGTCTGTGAGTGTTTTGCGAGACGAGCAAACATTTTAAATAAATTGTAACTTGATAAACGATAGATGTTCCGCAATATGAGCATCGTGTGCCTACATTTCCCCCTCCTTTGTACCTTGGTTTTCCCTTCCCCCTCTCCCTCCTGGGAGTGTGTGTGTGTGTGTGTGTGTAATCATCTCCCGCGCTGGACTTCAGTTGGCGTGCCTCGTTCGCATAATCAACACCGTACGAGTGTACATGTTTTGTTTCTTTCATTAGTGTTTAACTGTTCTGCAACAATGGGCCTAGTGAACGAAAAGAAGGCTAAAAAGGAATTTGGTCAGGAGTTGATTACGATGGAAGTTAAGGAAATGATCAAAAAGCACGAATGAGGTATGCGAGTGGCTGATATTGCAAGATTTTATAACAATTCTACGCCAATGATTTGCACAATATTAAAGAAAAAGAAATAAAGGGGGTAGATGCAGCAAAAGATGTCACAAGAGTATTAAAGCAACAGCCACGTGTTCTGGAAGATGTAGAAAAGTTGCTTCGTGTTTGGATAAATGATGAGCAACTAGCAGGCGATACTGTGACTGAGAATTTAATCTGCAAGAAAGTAAGGACATTGTACGGCGACCTCGTAAATAAATTACCATGTAGTTCATGTACATCAGCAGAAGTCGAAGAAAGCTTCAAGGGCAGCAGGAAATGGTTTGATAATGCGCCGTTCCCGCGTCCAGGTCGAGTCACAAAAAGATCCAGACTAGCTCAATTTTATCATCATCCATCAATTCAATATCGATTTGGGGTCGTGGGTTTCGGAAGTAGAGTCATCGGATGAGACAAACGGATAAATTTATATCATATCATCAGCTCGCTGGACGTCTCCATCTCGCGAATTAATTCATGTCCTTTTATAAATTTATATCGTTCTTGCCCTAGAGATACTTATAAGTACTTATCTAACCTAGGATACCATTAAAAAGATTAAATAAATTCATCTAACATCTCTTTATTAAATTAAAAGATCTTGAAAATAGAGCAAAAATTTAATATCCTATACAAAATCTGGCTATCTCTCCGCCTAACTAATCTAATTAATATCTATATGGAATATTTAACGGCCTTTGATATCAAAGAAAATATAAGTCCTTGCTATATACACTATTGCTATATACACTATTTCTGTTGAATATAGAAAATGATTCAGAGATGCTCATTATTTATGATAAAATATTAAATTAAAACCACGTTTGTTACTCTTTCTGTGCTTGTACAGAACATAATTCCGTAACTTCTTCCCCAAGCATTTTTATACATTTTTATGCAGTCTGTTTTGCCTGCATCTATCTGTTAACATTTCATAATTACATTAATATCACGTTTATTAACCTTTTGTATAAGGAAAGCATTCATTTTCTTGTTCATTTTTGTCAAGTATTTCAGGTTGTATGTCCTTTACATTCATATACACAAGGAAGAAAAGATAAAGATAAGTCATTGAAACATTACTTCACTCTCAAATAATCAAAATGACCATTACTGATCATTATTTAAGTCATTCATCAAAAATAAAATAAAAATTCCCAAAATTAATTGAAGTGCCAATTATATTTACCATATGTGATCTGTCATTACGTCACCGATTACTCCTGACATCTTATTTAATGTTATTTCTGGAAATTCTGTGGTCTGTCATCTAAAAAGACTCTAATAACCAATGTCATTATCATCCAATTACAGAGAACCTCTTCAGTGATACCATTATAAATGAGCAAGCAAGCTTCCTAATTGTATTTCTTTGAATAAACACATTTGTGGTTAAGAATTCAGGATAATATGGGCTAATTTCACTTTCACTTCCCTATATGGATTCGTTTTTGATTACCTACAGGTATCTAACCGGCATATGCAAGTTACATGGATCGTATTTAGTGCTAGTTGTATACTGAAGGATTAATATACGTCATGGAATCAATACATTTACTCTTAACCTTAAATCGCGTCAACTAACTTAATATCAATAAAATATATCCATCTCTTCCATCTAGGCAAAAAAATAATCATCAGTGTTCTCCCCAGAAATTTTCGTCAGCTGGGTGGCAGGAATGAGCAGCCGGGCGGAGAATACTACGTAAAAATGAACATGCTAAAATTTCAGTTTATTCCTCCCAGGTATTGACAATAATATCAGACAGGTATACATTAACTGCAAAATATAACTATTTTAGTGTTATTATCACGAACAAGATATAGTATTTCGAACTTCTAGCGTTCTATTGTTCGCTCTTTTTATATTTGATTTACAAGTTGCTTTACGTCACACCGACTCAGATACGTCTTATGGCGACGATGGGATATTAAGGCGCTAGAAGTGGGAAGGAAGTGACCATGGCCTTAATTAAGGTACAGCCCCAACATTTGCCTGGTGTGAAAAAGGGAAACCACGGAAAACCATTTTCAGGGCCGCCGAAAGGGGTTTGACTACTGCTCGTTCATAATCGTATAGGCCTAACACTGGGGCTTACCACTCGGTTGCTGTGGAGTGCCATACGGGTTTTGTGACGTCATGCGGAATCGAATGCACGCACGCGATTCCACGTTAATCCAGACAACTGCTCGAGTACTACACTACATGATAGTCAAGCTAAACATTTAACCTCCGATGTAATTGAAGCAATTATGCTGATAAAAGTGATATATCGTGTAAATAAACCGTTTTACAGTATGTACAATTTAATTTGGAGCAACCATTGATTCAAATATGTATAAATATTATGTAATTAGCAATTACCTAGGTTATGTTAGCCGGGCGGCCTGTAAAACCGGCAGGGCGGTGCGCCCATTAAAAAGGTCCTAGGGAGAACACTGATCATCGTTATTATTCTTATTACTTGAACGTTCTTCATATCTTTAACATCTGCTTCACATTTCTCATAATTCATCCTTCATTTCAATAACCGCAATAATCTATTTTAACTTGACGCATATGACTTCATAATTATTATTTATCCACTTATATATTCCATTTCCTTCTCAATTTTCTTCAGATTCCTCTCATAATACCAATATAATGGTCCGTTATTGGACATTACAAATTTTCCAGCTAACTCATTTTTGGTTGCCTGCGTTTCGCTCTCATGTGCTAAGTTAGGCTCATCAGTTGGTACTTAGCACACCTACCATTTTGCAAGGCTAGTGCATACCGCGGAGGCCACTGCACAGGCTACTTGAAGCCACCAGCAGTGCCAATGCACTATGTGAGACTATGTCTCACTTCCAAAAATTGATGCCTGCCTGGCCATCAGATGATATGGATGTTGATTCCCATAGGGAACATGAAATATTTGTCCTGAATGAGTAAATTTATAATACCAATATAATGGTCCGTTATTGGACATTATAAATTTTCCAGCTAACTCATTCTTGGTTGCCTGCGTTTCGCCCTCATGTGCTAAGTTGGGCTCATTAGTTGGTACTTTGCACACCTATCAAGACGGTGGAAGCCACTGTACAGGCTACTTGAAGCCACCAGCAGTGCCAGTGCACTATGAGAGACTGTCTTACTTCCAAAAATCAAATGAAGGATGAAATATGATATGAGAAATGTGAAGCAGATGTTATAGATATGAAGAATGTCGAGTAAGAAGAAGAATAATAATGAGCCCAACTTAGCACATGAGGGTGAAATGCAGGCAACCAAGAATGAGTTAGCTGGAAAATTTATAATGTCCAATAACAGACCATTATATTGGTATTATAAATTTACTCATTCAGGACAAATATTTCATGTTCCCTATGGGAATCAACATAGATTCCTCTCATATTCTTCATATGTCTTCTTATGGTCTCAATATAACCTGTATATGACATTACATTCTTTATTTCGTGGTATACACACTAATATAATCGTAACACTAACCACAATGTCGTATCATATTGACAGCCGATGTATATTAACCTCTCTACTCAATATAGACAGCATTTCGAACGCATAACCTGGGGCCTGTTCCACGAATGAACTTTGCACTTTTCAGTTCAGATTTTGTTCCACCATCACTTTTCAGATTTAGCTTGCAAAGTGAAAAGTTAGGAATCATTTCACTTTTCAAGCCTGTTATGTTTCTCCTTTGGTACAGAAATGCAAAGTGCAAAGAAATGAAGTGAAAAGTTTTCATAAATCTTGCAAAGAGATTGTTCCCTTTTCATCTGTTAATTAACAAGTATGTACACTAGTTTCTCGGCTTAGAATTTTGTTTAGTGATATAAACACGTTACGACGTGAGCTTTTGTTAGCATCAAGTGAGGACAGTGATGAAGAATCCAATAAGAGAATGTACAAAGACGACATTAATTTTCATAACCTCAGTTCGACGGACTTTCGCGAGTGATTTCGTATTGCCTCAACACAGGCTGACTATATTCTTGAAATGATCAGTCATTTATTGAAACATGCAACAAACCTTTCCGAAAAAGAACAAATTCTTACATGCTTATATACACTGGTTAGTAAATGGTGCCCAGCTGCACAGTGTAGCACCAATGCATGGGACATCAAAATCAATTACCGTATTTGCAGAACTGTTACCAAAAGTTGTAGATGTTATAGTAAATGTAACATTGATGTGTGTCATCATTTCAGAGGTTATCTTTAAAGTTGTCAAAAAGGATGTCACGTTTCTCCTTGACAACTTCCAGCACAGCCAGCTTCTTGTAATACTAACCTTTCTTTCCCATGATAAAAACTTAAACGGTACCACAATTATACCATCAAGTTCGCCGCGTATAGTAAAGCATTAAAATCATTGAGTATTGTGCCTATACAGTTTGCTCGTGGAATAAACTCGATTGGATCACTCAGACTTTGCACTTTGCAAGAATTGAAAAGTGCAAAGTTGAAAAGTTGAAGTTTGTTCGTGGAACAGGCCCCTAGTTATCACTGATTAAATACATCCTTACCCGAAGGATTTGTCATTTCATCCTCCTATGTTGTTAAATCAATGCTTTCCCACATGTAACATCATTGAATATAAATCTATGACAGCACTGCATACAATTAGAAAATGGCACTTTTCAAAAACATATTATTTAAATTATTTACGGTAATGTTATTTCAGTAAACTTTTCTTTTCTTCCCTGTATTCCCTCGCTGGCGTGTCCAAGTGCTTAGGACATCTTGTCATTTACGACTGTTATATCGTGCTGGTCTCTGGGAAACATATGGGTAGGTCTCTCCTCCTCCGTCATCTAGCGATAGCTTTGCCGGCTTCAGGTCATCATCTCCAGACAGCCTGTCTCGGACTTCTTAGTCCTTGATGCTAGCCATTTCTTGTGCAGTTAGGACAGATATACAGATTAACATGGCCAGTTTCGTCATCTTAGTATTCAAAACCTTCTATGATTTATAAATATTGTATATTGAGAATAATGCTTCTTTCAATTAAATGTTGCTTATATCTTGCAGATTACTAATAAGGCTACAAAGATCTCAATTATAATCTGATTTAATTTCCTATATTTTGTTTCTAATCACTGTAGGTTTTCTTATTTTCTTGCGAGCAGCTTATGATGCTATGTATTTCTTTCGCTTGGTATCTCATAACATAGCTGGTTACGTAACTATTCTGACAAGTCGTTCTGTTTCCTCAGCTTATTAATACGTGAGTATGCAGCATTTCCGTAGCCTCGCTTAATTCTCTTGATGTTATTTCTGTTTCCCCTTCAATTTAAACCTTCTTTTATGAACTCCGTCTTCTTTACATGTTAATATGTTGTAGCGATCTGCCTGCGTTGGTTTCTTCTGGAATGATTTTTGTAATAATAAATTTGTAACAATCTTGTATCTTTCATTCTTTTTCACCGCCTTCTAAATGTTATTTCTCGGTTTATGCCTGATGAAAATGCAATCTTCTTGACACTTACAGTTAGATTTGCGTTTTGTTTTTAATGTTCCCGTGGCATAGCGTCCATTTTTGTTCAATGTTGTTCATTACTAACAGTAAATGAAATGGCGTATGGCTTTTAGTGCCGGGAGTGTCCGAGGACAAGTTCGGCTCGCCAGGTGCAGGTCTTTTGATTTGACGCCCGTAGGCACCCTGTGCGTCGATATGAGGCTGAAATGATGATGAAGACGACACATACACCCAGCCTCCGTGCCAGCGAAATTAACCAATTAAGGTTAAAATTCCCGACCCTGCCGGGAACCGAACCCGGGACCCCTGTGACCAAAGGCCAGCACGCTGACCATTTAGCCATGGAGTCGGACATTACTAACAGTGAAATGGCCCAATAACTTTAAGAGGAGAAATGGCATCCATAGTGTTGTTAGGCAAGGGGAGGCTTCTAGTTCGGATGCTAAGGCAGCTGAGGCATTCGCTGGTGAGTCATGCAAAATGGTTCCCTCAAAATATTTTCGTGTTTAGGGAAAACGATTATAACAATTGTTGGAATATTTAGAGAAAATATTTCACAAAAATGAGAGTTGACATAGTATTTGAGTAGTTACTTTCTATCAGTTTATGAAAACAATTCATGATAGTCTAGCCAGTTACCTGAAATGGTAAATGATGAAGTGTAGTTACATTTTGTGTTAGAAAGTGATAAGTTTAGGGCCTTCCATGATCTGGGTTTTGATTTAAGACAAATGAAGGTGCACTCATGTTTTTCCATGTTAATCTCAACTTTAATGGACAGCTGACAGGAGAGGAAGTACAATAAATGGAGTACGTAACTGAGATGATTTCAAAATTTGTTCATAATATTGATCGTTGATGGTTATGAATTTCATGTTTTTGGTCCGTATTGAACTGAGAATAATATAACTCATAACTCGTGATGTTCATTAATATAATTATCGTGAAGAGGGAAGGATTTCAAAAGTTCCACAAAATCATTCACTGTTGGGATCAGAGTTATTTTATAAAAAAATGCATTGTATCTCGACATGTGTAGAATACCTTTTTCATCCAACTTGGAGATAGTTTTCCATGGTTCTACCTTCAATTCTTCAGAAATGTAGGGATCATACCATATTGCTTCCTTCCCCCAAAAAGTCCTTATTTAATTAACCATTGCCAAATCCTCACAGGTTATCTGACAGAATTCATAACTTATATAAACAAGGTTGTTGATCGTGATGCCTTTTTTTACAGTCAGCTTAACGTTGCACTGACACAGGTCTCCTGGCAACAGTAGGACAGGGAAGGTCTAGGAGTGTGAAGGAAGGGGCTTTGGCCTTACTTAAGGTACATCCCCAGCATTTGCCTGGTGTGAAAATGGGAAACCATGGAAAACCATCTTCAGGGCTGCCGACATTGGGGTTCTTTTTTACAGTTGGCTTTACGTCACACCAAAAGATATAGTTCTTACAGCGACGAAAGGATAGGATAGGGCTATGAGTGGGAAGGAAGCGGCCTTAATTAAGGTACAGCTCCAGCATTTGCCTGGTGTGAAAATGAGAAACCTTGGAAAACCATCTTCAGGCCTGCAGGCGGTAAGATTCGAATCCACTATCTCCCAAATGCAAGCTCACCGCTGCATCCCCCTAAATGCACCGCCAGCTTGCTCAGTTGCCTCAACTTTCATGACAATAATAATTTTAAAAATTTATTTTGTTCTTTGGGGTTTTTCAGTTGTGAATTTGTTTCCCTCCAGTATAGGATTGGGCTTGTCAGTTGAATTGCCACACCTTTCGAGATGCTGGTGCTTAGAGCTTGAATACTTTTATAAGACTCGCACTGGCTGAAATTAAATTATAATTCCCATCTGGAAAACAATTCTGAAATAATCATTTCATTCCACCCATACCTTATAATAGTTTAATTACAAGTGTAATCTTATTCTGGATTTTTCATTTCTTCCCTTACTGTCTGTAGGTAAATCCATAAGTCTAATCATGGTCCAACCGTTATATTCAAGAGACCATAGTTAATGTGACTATTCTATTTTTGAGGGAGTTGTTTCCAAAAAGTATTAGCTGAAGTCTAAACCTGAGAGATCATATATGACATGTTTTTGGCTTCTGGTTGATTTTAAATGGTTTGTGATTTTACAGGGCAAGGTACCAAGATCAGAACTTCCTGGACGTCCGCTGGAGTTATTCATGTGTTCCGTCCTAAAACGACAAGGCTATGGAGAAGGCTTCCGGTGGCTGGCACAGTACATCGACTGATGTGGTGCTTTTCATAACTCGTGATGTTCATTAATATAATTATCGTGAAGAGGGAAGGATTTCAAAAGTTCCACAAAATCATTCACTGTTGGGATCAGAGTTATTTTATAAAAAAATGCATTGTATCTCGACATGTGTAGAATTTCTTTTCTTGAAATGTGCTGTTGTGCAATCGTAAATGTGTAGTAGTGTCTAACGAGCATAACATCTTATTTTGTTTGTTTTGGTTGTGAATCAACATTCAGTGTTTTAAACAGTTTGTACAACAGCACATTTCTCACAGTCAGTCATTCACATATACACATTTGATGCTTGGCGAGCATGATTGAAGTGACTCAATATTCGATATGCATGTCCCCCTGCCATTGATCTCTTGTGGCATTCAAGGTGACTCATTCTGTGGTTCAAAATGAGCTTTTAGGAAGTGGAAGATTTCCCTACCCAATTACTCTGAAGAGTGACTATCATAGACTTCGATTTTCATTGGATTGTTTATTCCAAATATAAGGCAACCCAGTTGAGCTGTAGACATCGTAAATAGAAACAAAGTGGGGTTGTATTGTATGAGAATAAATAATATTATTATTAATCACCTCACATCTCATTAGCACCCAAGTTTTCAGTTGTTCATTTATCCACCTGTCTGTTCCCTGTGCTAAAAATGTATGTAGAGGTTATCTTCAATACTGAGATTAATAAAGAACCTCTAATAATGCTTTTTTAATCTACTTAAACTCCATTATACAGTGTACAAGCAACTCCTAATATTCCAAGAAACTCGGAAAGTTAAGGTAGATGTATTAATCTTCCTTGGTTTTCAGGAATATGGACTCGTGTATAGTTTTAGAAGTTTATGAATGTTTTGATATCTTTATTAGGACATGTTTTTCATAATGTTCTATTAATTTGTTGTGGAGAATAAACTAATTTAATTCTGTTCTTGTAATTTCAAAATAATGATCTTTCTGGACGTAAGCACGTTTGAAATTTCACACTATTCTGACTGTTCATTTGCCTGTCATATTCTGTGATATGGATATCACTGATAAAAATTAAGCTTCTCGTTTAGAATGAAGCCACAGAAGATCACTTTCACTTCAGTCCATTGTGTCATCCTGTTGGTTATCATTTCCAATTATCATTTAATTTCTGCTCGCATTTCCTTCATAAGTATCCTTAATGAACTTTCTTTTACATGTAAAATTAAGTTTAGGGTGGGGTTTTCATTTTTCCTTAGAGTGTGATTTTGCACCGTAGCTGATCGGTATCAGTCAACTGCATGTTCCATTTATCACTAGACTTAAATATGTAGTTGCCGAGGTAATTTGATTAACCTTTGATATTGAAGTGCCTAGGCCAGTAAGGAAATTGTGTACGAGTGATTTGATTCCGAACTATACTTGCAGTCTTGAATTCATTAATTTTTCACAGAAGAAAATTGAGTTGATATATTAAGGTGTTTTTTTTTTTACGTCGCACCGGCACAGATAGGTCTTATGGCGGCGATGGGACAGGGAAGGGCTAGGAGTGGGAAGGAAGCAGCCGTGGCCTTAAGGTACAGCCCCAGCATTTGCCTGGTGTGAAAATGGGAAACCACGGAAAACCATTTTCAGGGCTGCCGATAGTGGAGTTCGAACCTACTGTCTCCCGAATACTGGATACTGGCCGCATTTAAGCGACTGTAGCTATCGAGCTCGGTATATTAAGGTTTTGAACTCTCATTTGATTCCTAAACTTGCATGACAAAATGCATTTGCACATACTGATACTGACATCCCAGTAAGATCAGTTATCTCATACTATAGTGCGGTATTTGAATTCACTGGCCCACAACCTGAATGTATTGTAATATGCATATTGTTTCATTAATAATCACTCAAATACAGTAATAGAAAGTTATATAACTACTAGTATGAGTTGATTCTATCTAGGCCTAGTGAATTCAAGAAATAACCAGTGGATAAATAATTTACAGCATTCAACCATGATTCAGACATAAGGAGCCTTTGTCACTACCACATCAAATTGGCAGGTAGGCAGGCAAGCTATGTATTTCATCATGTTTCAAGAATGATGATCACTCCACTGTTTACAAAATACTGGCAGTTAGAAAAAATCTCTTTATTTGCTATCACCAAGCAGTACTTCACTATTTCATTTTTTTGGATATACACAGTCTCTGTTAGTACATGAATTATGAACATAAGGAGAAAAGGTCTATTCACACATATCCGTGACATGTCAGTTCCGTGAAACTGCATCAGTGTCAGTGATGATTCATATCGTTCCTTTGAATCTGTCGTGTCCACACTTGTCCGGCGCAGTGCCATATTTTCTGCGTCAGTATCAGTGCCGTATCCGTTCTGTGATATTGAGTATTGTCGCCAGCGATATTTTTGCTGTTTCACGGACACGTTCTGCTGTTAAGTTTGTACGCACTAATGAATATAAAATGAGCGATGTAAGTTCAATGTGTGTGGTTAAGTAAATATTTGTTTCATTGTATTTGTACTGTATTATTCACTTACCTCATACAAACTTCTAACCGTTCTCTCTGTATTATCGCCTTTCTCCAGCGGGTGTTTTGTCGGTTTAAATGAACTTCCAGTTTACTCAGCAATATGTTAAAACAATTTTCAGACATTCTGAAATATTCAAAATATTTAGTTTGATCGCCAGTTAGTTCCTTATACAGAGTAGCGAATTCGCCATCGCGTTCTCTATTCCGCCATGCCTCATGTACCCGCTTCCTTTTTTAAACTGACGCTGTTTCTCTTCACCTAGAATTATAGCAATAGCCGCCAATTCTACATCCGTAAACTTTGACATCTCGGCAATCACTGAACTGAAACTGAAACAATACTGATAGGTGTGAATAGCCATCACTGAGACATCACGTATGTCACGGATATGTGTGAATAGACCTCAAGGCTTCCTTTACTTTGAAATAACCCTTAACAAAAAAGTTGTATGTCTCATTGTAGAGGTACATATTGGAAAATTGTCAAGACCCACTACTCAGAAAGAGGGATATTCTGAATACTTCAGCAAAGTACAAGTGGATTTTGTTCATACTTGGAATGTATGAAGAAAGAAAAAGAAAAAAAAGTAAAAGTGTTTAAAACACTGTCTTAAAACCATGTTCAAGCGTGCCAACTTCCCTGGTCTAAGCGGGAGACTCCCAATTTTTCATTCTTCCTCCCTTTCTCTTTATTATGGAGACCAATCTCCTGATTTTAAAAGCATATTTATTATTATTATTATTATTATTATTATTATTATTATTATTATTATTATTATTATTATTATTATTATTATTATTATTATTGGTCTTTTCCCCGGTTTATCGGGATCAGCCCTTGATGGGGGATTATTTAAGGCTGGATGCCATACCTATGTGAATTAATGTATTCTCTATTCTTCGTTTCTGTGGTGGTGCATAGTGTGGTATGTACACTAGTTACACGTTATAATTCTCATGTTAAGTCCATATTGAAATGTACGTAAATACAAAGTATGTTACAAGTGTTATTTTTAATATCCACCTATTCAATTAAAAATAACACTTGTAGCATACTTTGTATTTATGTACACTAGTGTCCAAAAGTTAAGCGTTATCACTAAATGAGACCATACCGCCTGATAGGAACGTCAGATGAATTGCTGAACAGACGAAAGCTGAATCACACATCATGTGTCACAACTTGTCCAAAAATGCAGTGTCAGAAAAGTTCTGATACCTAAGATACACCTTTGACAACAACTAACAAAACTTGGCAGTGTCTTCCACAACAAAATATGCTGTTACCCCTAACGGCTACACATGCTTCGCAGTGACGTGGCATGCTCTCTGTCAAATGGTCCAAGAGGTCTTCTGGCAGTCGATCCCATTCCTCCGAAAGGGCAATGCGAAGGTCTTGGAGGGGCCTTGGTAGAGGCTGACGGGCAGGGATTCAGATTCGCAGACCTCACTGGCCAGTCCATATGATGAATCTCTTCCTCAGCCAGAAATTCATCCACCAGAGCAGTACAGTCAGGCATTATCGTCCATTAAGAGGAAGTCTGGAACAACTGCACCTCTGAAGAGTCAAACATGTGGTCTCAGTACCTCATCCCTGTATCTCCGAGCTTTAACAGTGTTCCCTGGGCCACCCATGAAGATGTGGAGGTCCATACAGCCATTCAACATGATGCCACTCCACACTATGACGCCACCACCACCATACTGGTACCGTTCCACGATGTTCCTGTGGTTGTATCGGCTACCCGGTTCTCTCCAGATTAATGTGCGACGGGAATCATTCTGAAAACTGAAGCGGGATTCACCTGTGAAGAGCACTTGCCTCCATTCGTTCATGGTCCAGTTTCGATGTTGACGGCTCCACAGTAAACATGCCCATCTCTGTGCTGAAGTGATCGGGACGCACACCACTGGACGTCGGGCAAACAGCCCTGCTGTTCTGAGCCTCTGGTACACAGTTTGCTGGGAAACGGCCACCCCTGAAATGGCTGCAAGCTCCGCCAATAATTGTCTTGCAGGTGCACTCCGATTTCGTCGGGCGGTTAAGGCCAGATATTGATCCTGCTGTGGAGTGGTTACCCTTGGTCGACCTGGTACTGGCCTACAACTAACATCTCCTGTGTCTCGAAATCGTCTTTAAAGCGTGGAAATGACACTTTGTGGCACATTCAAGGATGCAGCGACTTCGGTCTGTGTCTGGCCTGCTTCCAGGCGGCCGAGTATTCTACTCTGCAAAACGGGGTCCGAATGGCGTTATGTTGTTGCGTTCACCATGAGGCTACACTCCGCACACTATAAGAGCAAACATGACTCAGGGAATATGGGGCACAGGCACTGGCTGTGTTTACCTTGCAGGCACGCAGCTAGTCAAAGCAGGGAACACTCCTTTTCTATACAGAGTGAACACGTAAGGTTGGTAGATGCATATGTCGTGCTATTTGTGGTCTATTTCCATATTCTTGTATTGTTTAAAAATCCTGTGCTTTTCCTCGTTTTATCAGTAGGTGGAGAGAATTTATGTTCAGTGGACATAGGTAGGGCAGATGAAATCAACTGATGGTGTTCTTAAATATGTCACTGTTGTAAGGCTATGCTTGCCATTTTCTGAATTCCACATAGCAGAGATGATGTTGAGCATATTTAGAAAGACAAAAACACAGTACAGATCAATGCTTTATGAAAAATTGTCAGAAAAACTTCCTCCAAAGATGTTCAGCAAGGGAACTGCATTGAGCGAACGTTTAGTTAAAAATTTCTGAATAGAGCTAAGACAGCTACAGTGAGGAGATGTTCTAAAGCTCAGTCATATGAATAAATAAATAATGGATATAATTATTTCATCAGTTGTGCATTGTAATGCAGTGCTGTATGTCCTGTAAAAATCTGATATTTTACGTACTTGAAGATACTGTATTTAGCCATGTAACTTTCCTGTCCTTAATTTTGAAATTGAAGTTTAGTGAGAAATAAAAATTTGCATAATTTTCCCACCATGATTACGTGAAAGTTTCCTCTCTGTGCGTTTTCTATATTTTTATTTTTATTAATGCGTCGTCATGAAAACATTAATGGCTAGATGGAAATTTTTAAACATAACCTTCCTCCGTTCAGTAACGCAAGAAATATGTGCATAGGGCTGTGACTAAATGCTATTGAAGGCATCACGCAGTATTGAAATACAAAGCTGTCCTTGAGGTCACTGAATAGACGAATGGATTGCAGTCCATAATCTTCTAGTAAAGGACGTAACTTTCAGCAACTACATTTACATTAAGTAATGAAGTATTCCGAATGTCCGGGTCAGTCGTCAAATATTCCATATATCTAACTCTTTTTCTGCAGTTTCTATTCAAGTCATCTGACAACCTATAATGAAATGATGGCCTTTTGCGTTATGCTCAATTCTATCAGGACATTTCGAAACACTTCATTTCTTCGAAAATGCAAGGCAGTTTATACCAAGGCGCTACAACCTATGTAAAAAATTTATTGTGTAGTCATCACATTCCAAAACTTGATCACTTAATGCATATATAACTTATTTCACATACAGTGTAGCCAGGGTGAATGGAATAAACCGTTAAATTGATATCTGAAAAAGAAATGTTAATTTAGTGTATGCCTAGCCGTACCCAATTGTTACAATGGCTGATGATCAGTTTGTACACAACGACTGAGAAGATCAAACAGCAACACCGCAGTGACAAGACCATTCGGCTCTGTAAACTACATGTCATGTTGATATATACAAACATAACTAGGGTGCTAGTAATAACCATGCAAGAGGCACTCACTTGTTCTATAATATGGCATTCTCTTTGCTAATTATTTTTATGTGAATAGTGATGGGTAAGGAAAACGGGTAATTTCAAATCACATTTTAAATTAACGGTGATTGAATTAGTAGAAAATAACGGCAATTGTACTACAACACGAGTTTTGTGTTTAGCCATCAAATGTATGCTTCTGGCATAAATAAAAAGGGACAATTTTTGCCAATTAACCTTATAATTTAAAGGACCTAAATCAGGCTAGTGTGCAGAAATCAAAAGGAACTATTGAAATATGTAACCGGATTAAGGAAAGGTGGCTGTGTAGTTTCATACAAAGTGGTAAATGTGGAGGTGCAGAAAAAAATGCAGTAGAAATCTCTCAGTTTTAAAGAAAGCAGAGGATGGCTGTTGTAGATTCATCATCTCTCTTTATAGAGGAGGACTGTACAGAAATACTAGTGGAATTCCATTGGTATTTTAGATTGAAAACTAAATTTGCATAATTCTCCCTCCCCTCCTTTGAAGTTAAAAATTGCTGTAAAAAAATGTAGGAAAATTACGCGAATAAATGCAGTACATTTAATCTGGCTGCCAAAGCTGGGAGAAGATCTCTTATTTGGAGGGCACATTTGAGACCTTCTGCTATCAGACTATAGTCTAAATACTGCTAAGGTCAGAAGAAAAGTTTGACCTAGGGATGTTGTATAGGAAAGATGAAAGTAAGAAGCATGACAGAAGTAATAGGAAACATTTGTGGACTCAGCTAGGGACCTTGCAGTTGCTGCTCCATGCTCTTAAATGGAGAGCCCTGAGGTTCTTCTTCTTTTAGTCTGCTCTTGTGATGTGCAAGTGATTATCCTGGCCCCTACCAGAATGGAGGGAAGGGGGGGAAGAGTTCCTATTGAAACCTCTGAATTCAGTCACAGACTGTGGGATGTCTAGGCAACTAAGTTAGACAACCTATTGCACACATATTTTATAGCAATACATATTATCAAGTCTCTATACTTATCTTGCACCTGAAACAACAATTGCTACCGCCAATCTACACATACCCATGCATAGTAGAAGAGACTCAAGATATTTTATGAAAACTGATAATGGCATTACATTTGCAGTATAAGATGAGATGGTACCAAGTGGTCACTTGAGATGCATTGAGTGGTGAAAACAAGATAAGGTCTCTTAAGTTACAGTTTTAAATGTTATTGAAATTTTTAAATATTCCTCTGCCTTTTTGTTGGTTCATTGACATATATCTACAGTATACTGGAATTGCACAGTACTATCATTCATTCTTGTTTACCATAGATTGAGATACATTCATGGTCATTTTCTAAAGGAAAGATCCATTTTATTAAATTTTACACAAATCATAATTTGAATTGTACCACAGTAACTGAAGAGACTGCAGAAAATATATGTACAGTTGCTCAAAAAAAAAACTAGTGCATGTTATTATATAAGTTCCTCGCAGCTACACTTTTCTCGGAAACAATTGTATCTATAGATGTTTGTGGGTATCCACAGGGTTTGCATATGCATGGGAGGTGAATTTTATTTTGATATGTCATTCATTAATCATTGCCCTAAAGGAGTGCGGCAGGCTTCGGCAGCCGGCACAATTTTTATCCTCGCCGCTAGATGGGGGCTTCGTTCATTCCATTCCTGACCCAGTTAAACAGGCTGTGGATTTTCATTTTGAATCAAAGTTAAATTTGATAAAATATTAAATGTGAGGAACATACAATACCATGCACTCATGCTTTTGTTGAGTAACTATAAATAGCACAATCAAAACAATAAAGAAACCCATCAAGACAGTGATAAAGGGAATCAAACCTGAGATCCTCTGAAGTGAAGGCTAATAACCGCCCTTACAGTGAAGAAACTTGTCCACATTCATCTCCGTTACTAGTTTTATTTTTATTCAGGCAGGTGGCAAATGTTCTGTATTTCACAAATGAATTAGGATTGGACAGTTCCATTACATAATGTATAAGTTAGCATAATTTTATTTGATTTTCCTTACTCGTTTCTTTTGTGTATATATTGTTTTAACTTTTCTGAAATAAAAGGATTTCAAGTCCAGTTGTATGTTTAATTTGCTGTTATGTATTTGTATAACAAACCAAATGAAAAGACATATATGCCGTAATGGAAGTAGTACTATAGATTCATTTTCCAATATGAAAGATGCCGAAATCATTTCCCAGACAGTTCTATGCACAGCAACCAGGAAGCACTTACCAGTGGCAACAACGCTGATGCTGCGAGAGAGAACCAGAGTCGTCACTAAAACTATAGAAGTAGGCCTATCAAGGAAAATCAACATGCAGGTAATTTCAGAGTCTAATGCACTAATGGATATGGTATCCCTATATGTCTAAGATGGTGATATTGATAGTGCAGTATTGAAACTGCAAAACATTATCGTAACTTCCGCTATAAAATATAGTAAAACCGATAGAAGAGCAAAACCATGGTTCAATAGGTCCTGTTACCAGTACTGATGGGCAACGCTCTTGCTCGATAATCTCGAGGCAAATTCTCCTGTGTTGCAATCTGTGCCACGTCCCAGCAACTACGAGTGTAAACTTTATAGTATACCATAAACAGTTATTTAACGTCAAAAACTTCATTTTAGGGTCCGAATTGCATTGAGATTTACATTCAAATAGTATAAAAAGATGTTAGAATCCACCTATTCAATACTAAATCACGTGATAAGTCATCACATATTCATTTATTCAAACTTATGGGACCGGTTTCGGCAAACATGATTGCCATGAGCCTAGGGAATCTTTACAAAGACATTCAAAAGAATTACATTGACATAGACTCTTGGAGTTAATATAAACTAATAATTTAAAAATATGAATGTAAAAGCTGTGAAGTATTTACAAATATTACATAATTATTGAGCATTTACATAATGAGGTGTACACCATAACAATTATATAGTTAACTAGATTTTTTTTTTTTTTTAACTTTCCACTATGTAATAAAATATAGGTCGTCGTCAGTTTTTCAATCGTTAAAAAATATGTACAATATTTGGATTCGTTAAACAGCTGAATCATTTTAAAATTTTTATAGGCATTGTAGCCGTATTGATAGGCTAATCGAGGCAACCAGTTTTTAAATTAAAGGAAGTTCCTCAAAGAAATATGTTACTTAATTGTGTAGAACATTCAACTTGGACTTAACAAGATTTGAAAGATGATTTAAATACACATTATGCCCTATATAGTAGACTTAATTAGTCTCTGTATCACTAGTTGTTGTTTACACAAAAAAAAAAAAAAAAAAAGAATTCCTTGTATAAAATAGTTGAGTTCTTTAAATTGGCTTGGTTTCATTATATGTCCGTAAATATTGTAACAAAACTTGATATTAATAGGTTGATATGAAAATAACACGAGGTTCTTGCAAAAGGATCTTATAAAGTAGATTTACAAATACAAGTGTTGATCTGGAATAATCTCGAACCAAGACGGAACTTACAAGAAGAACAGTAAGACGCGAATTGGCGGAACAAGCTGACTGATAGGCAGCAGACCGCCGGTGAGAGCGGGGAGGGGCGGATGTGTTACTATTTGAAGACGAGCATTTATTTCGTGAAATAATGTTTTCATATGGAAACGTGTGAACCGATATTTTTTTTCAAAAGCCTGGAAAAGTACTACATGTCCAGCTATGGCCCCGTTAATGCCATTAACGAAAGTGAAAAGAGAATGTCAATATCTTAAACTGTTCACGACTTATTTGTGGTGGACATCTTAGCTGAATAATCCTCTATAATTTGTGAATAACTGCAGGTAGCATGTACACCTACCCGGATACTAGAGGCGCGCAGTATTCGAACTTGAGACGAGGCAAGATGTGCATAGCTGCAAATGCAACCACCATTACACATGAGTGGAACGTGTAATCCAAAATGCCCGCCCGATTTGCTCCAATTCTTTCGACAGGGGCAATGAGCAACGCTCTCGAGACCGATTCTTCTGTGCTGCGAGCTGTACGACGTCCCAGTAACTACGAGCGTAACTTATTATGTCTTACATCGTCAGCAGTTCCCATTTGGAAACGTGTGTGCCGATAAATTTTGTCAAAAGCCTGGAAAAGTACTGCATGTTGAACTATGAGCCCCTTAATACCATTAACGAAAGTAAAAACAGAATGTCAGTATATTAAGCGGTTCAAGAGTTCTTTCAGGTGGACACCTTAGCTGAATAACCCTTGCGTTATAATTTGTTAATAACTGTAAATAGGACGTACATCTGCCTGGATACCTCGCAGTTGTCGGAAGGGTAGCTTCTTGTGGTGCAGACCAAGCCGGAGGTGTTTTGTGACAATTGGTGGTGGTGGTGATTATTTTTAAAGAGGAAGTACAACTAGGCAACCATCCCCCATACAACACTAATCAGAGAGAAAAAATGGAAGGAATCCGACACTTCGAAAAATGGAGGTGCCGGCCAAAGGAAGACAAGGGCCACGAAGGGTGTGAAAATGAAAAACGCCCTTGGGCTCGAGTGCTGTAATACCGTCAGGGTTAGAAAAAAACAAGAGCTGGCCGAGGGAGGTCGGATAGGGAAGATGAAAGAGAGGAGCCTGGTAGAAGTACAGTAAGTGGAAGCAATATCATCCAACCAGCTGTTATTAACATCATGAGACCTCATAGGGACGTAATACTTCTCGTGTAATTTATTCATTTCATTGTTATTGTATAACACGTTTTTGTGGAAATATAATGTGTTACAAATTTAAATACAGTGTGTGGAGGTTCGCATTTGCCACAATGCTAGGAACTTGTGCGTACCACGTCGAAAAGACAACTATACAAGTGAATAGACATTGATATTTTCATTTACTTCGTATGAGGACAGGTTACCATTATGAAAAACGAAAATTCCAACCAAAGAAATGCTTGTTACGAAGAATGTAGGTGTATGTTTCACTCATTTTCCAGACTTGATGATGTGTTCTGCTTTTGCTTTCTTGTTACACAGATTTACAGCAGAACGTTTTATTGTTGGTACAGAACAAGTATAAAAGTGAACAGTAACCAATGGGACCTACATATGGTTATTTCTGGGGTTCGTAATGTTGAGTAGGTACGCGCTGCCTTTCCTCCCCAAAATTAATGCGAGTAAAAACCATTCCTCGGCAGTTTCCGTGAGTGTGGTAAGTAACTAATAGATCTGGCTGATAGTAGTATAATTGGACAGTACGGCGGCCTCCTCCCGCGGGAAATTTGAATTTTGGCGTGAGATTTGAATTTGTAAACAAAGCCACGTGCTTTTTGACAGCTGTCATCGACAACAACGCATCGCTAACCTCACTGCTGCCATCTTGACGGTAAACAAAGCCACGTGCGTTTTGACAGACAACAACGCATCGCTAACCTCAGTACTGCCATCTTGACGGGCCTAAACCTCAGTAGTGCCAACTTGACCTAACTAGCGCGAGGTAAACAAAGCCACGTGTGTTTTGACAGCCACGTGCTTTTTGACAGACAACAACGCATCGCCAACCTCAGTACTGCCATCTTGACGGGCCTAAACCTCAGTAGTACCAACTTAACCTAACTAGCGCGTGGTAAACAAAGCCACGTGCTTTTTTGACAGCTGTCATCCGCCATATTTAAACTACAGAGCACTGTGCTGCCCTCTTTATCGTAGTAGATGTAAAATTCGTCACCTGTCATCGGCAGTGCTGCCATCTTGGCGGGCCTAAACCTTAGTGCTACAAACTTAACCTCACTAGCGTGAGATAAACAAATCCACGTGCAGCTGTCATCCGCCATCTTTAATCCATAGAGCACCGTGCTGCCCTCTTTAGCTACTTACCTTTGAAATGTGGTACGTCACAGCTGTCATCCGCCATCTTGCATCGCAAACCTCAGTGCTGCACTCTTTAGTTTGAAATGTGGTGGCGGCAAATTCCACGTGCTCTTGTTTGGAAACAAAGCCACGTGCAGCTGTCATCCTCCATCTTTAATCCAGAGAGCACCGTGCTGCCCTCTTTAGCTACTTACCTTTGAAATGTGGTACGTCACAGCTGTCATCCGCCATCTTGCATCGCAAACCTCAGTGCTGCGCTCTTTAGCTTGAAATGTAGTGGCGGCAAATTCCACGTGCTCTTGTTTGGAAACAAAGCCACGTGCAGCTGTCAACCACCATCTTTAATCCAGAGAGCACCGTGCTGCCCTCTTTAGCTACTTACCTTTGAAATGTGGTACGTCACAGCTGTCATCCGCCATCTTGCATCGCAAACCTCAGTGCTGCACTCTTTAGCTAGATACCTTTGAAATGTAGTGGCGGCAATTTGAAAAATTCTTTATGCTCCTGTTTGGAAACAAACCTATGCGCTTTTTTTTTTGTCAGCTATCATCCGCCATCTTTAATTCAGAGAGCGCCTTGCTACCCTCTATGTGGTGGTGGTAAATTCTACACGCTTTACAAACCCATGTGCTTTTCTGACAGTTGTCAACCGTCAGAGAGCACCGTGCTGCCCTCTTTGTGCCGGTGACAAATTCCACGTGCTTTTTGACAGCTGTCATCCGCCATCTTGCATCACAAACCTCAGTGCTAGAATCGAACACTGTACTCGATGTCGTTAACTTCAACATGTGATTAAAACATTGTTTTGTGTGTTCAGAACACTACATAAATAGAATCGAACGCTGTACAACATGTTAGGGGATACCTTTGTTCTAAGAAGATCAGATTGAAACATAACAAGACTAGAATTGAACACTGCAATCGATGTCGTTAACCTTAACATGTGAACAGAACATTGATTGATGTGTTCAGATCACTAAACAAGTAGAACCGAACACTGTACATGTTAGGGGATACCTTTGTTCTAAGAAAATTAGATTGAAACATAACAAGACTAGAATCGAACACTGCACTCGATGTCGTTAACCTTAACATGTGATCAGAACATTGATTGAT
This sequence comes from Anabrus simplex, assembly GCF_040414725.1. Classification (NCBI taxonomy): domain Eukaryota; kingdom Metazoa; phylum Arthropoda; class Insecta; order Orthoptera; family Tettigoniidae; genus Anabrus; species Anabrus simplex. The sequence goes on from NC_090272.1 coordinate 120,147,299, forward strand.
GTGTTCAGATCACTAAACAAGTAGAACCGAACACTGTACAACATGTTAGGGGATAACTTTGTTCTAAGAGGAACAGATTGAAACATAACAAGACTAGAATTGAACACAGCACTCGATGCAACATGTGATCAGAACATTGATTGATGTGTTCAGATCACTAAACAAGTAGAACCGAACACTGTACAACATGTTAGGGGATACCTTTGTTCTAAGAAGATCAGATTGAAACATAACAAGACTAGAATTGAGCACTGCACTCGATACAACATGTGATCAGAACATTGATTGATGTGTTCAGATCACTAAACAAGTAGAACCGAACACTGTACAACATGTTAGGGGATACCTTTGTTCTAAGAAAATTAGATTGAAGCATAGCAAGACTAGAATCGAACACTGTAAGAACATTGTTTGATGTGTTCAGAGCAAAAGTACAACTTCAATGATTTATAGTGTAAAACACACACTGTGCACATATCGCATAGCTATCTCGCCTATCACTTGCCTAGTATGAAAATCAAAAACACACTGTGCACATATCGCATAGCTAACTCGGCAACACTTCAAATGATTTGCTTAGTACGAAAATAAAAAAAACTATACCGCGTAGCTAACTCGTTCATCGCACTGCTAAGACGCTTAGTAATTGCAAATACACTGATATATGTCATACGAAAATCAAGAAAGCACACTGCGTAGCCAACTCGCTCGGGTCACTCGCTTAGTAATTGTAACACGACTAGAACACTGATACACACAAGGATAAGAATGTTGCGAGATACTACATACTTACATGTTTAAAAAAATATATTGGGGGTGAAAGATCATAAATTATATGTACACATGTTGTCTCCTCCAAGTTGTAAGACGAAATAGACGCAGTACTGCGAGTTTCCGCTATAGCTGGCGAACGGAAGTAGCATGATAACTCAGCAAAAAAAAAAAAAAATACGCGTGAGCTTGCAAGTCAGACACAATGATGGATACCGCGATTCAAATCCTGGACACTTATGCCGTCAGGAAGGACATCCGGCGAGCATCTAGCTGTAAATCCCCGATTCTCATGTTAGAAAGAGCAACTTGTTGTAAAACATTCTTAATCCCAGTTCTTTGACGTCAGGAAGGGCAACCGGTCGAAAACAATAGTGTATGATGTAAGAGGCTAGATACTGCCAGTTTTGCGTCAGGAAGGGCAACTAGTCTCAAAACAAATTCTCCTGATTTAAAATCTTAATTTTGCGTCAGGAAGGGCATCCGGCTGTAAAACAATAGTTCATGATACAGCGATTTAAAATCTAAGAAGAGCATCTAGCTGTAAATCCCCGATTCTCGTGTTAGAAGTTGAAAAAGAGATTCTTAATCCGAGTTCTTTGACGTCAGGAAGGGCAACCGGTCGAAAACAATAGTGTATGATGTAAGAGGCTAGATACTGCCAGTTTTGCGTCTGGAAGGGCAACTAGTCTTAAAACAAATTCTTGCGATTTAAAATCTTAGTTTTGCGTCAGGAAGGGCATCCGGCTGTAAAACAATAGTTCGTGATACAGTGATTTAAAATCTAAGAAGAGCATCTAGCTGTAAAACCCCGATTCTCGTGTTAGAAGTTGTAAAAGAGATTCTTAATCCGAGTTATTTGACGTCAGGAAGGGCAACCGGTCGAAAACAATAGTGTATGATGTAAGAGGTTAGATACTGCTAGTTTTGCGTCAGGAAGGACAACTAGTCTTAAAACAAATTCTTGCGATTTAAAATCTTAGTTTTGCGTCAGGAAGGGTATCCGGCTGTAAAACAATAGTTCGTGATACAGTGATTTAAAATCTAAGAAGAGCATCTAGCTGCAAAACCCCGATTCTCGTGTTAGAAGTTGTAAAACAGATTCTTAATCCGAGTTCTTTGACGTCAGGAAGGGCAACCGGTCGAAAACAATAGTGTATGATGTAAGAGGTTAGATACTGCTAGTTTTGCGTCAGGAAGGGGAACTAGTCTTAAAACAAATTCTTGCGATTTAAAATCTTAGTTTTGCGTCAGGAAGGGCATCCGGCTGTAAAACAATAGTTCATGATACAGCGATTTAAAATCTAAGAAGTGCATCTAGCTGTAAAACCCCGATTCTCGTGTTAGAAGTTGTAAAAGAGTTTCTTAATCCGAGTTCTTTGACGACAGGAAGGGCAACCGGTCGAAAACAATAGTGTATGATGTAAGAGGCTAGATACTGCCAGTTTTGCGTCAGGAAGGGTAGCTTGTCTTTAAAACAAATTCTTGCGATTTAAAATCTTAGTTTTGCGTCAGGAAGTGCATCCGGCTGTAAAACAATAGTTCACGATACAGCGATTTAAAATCTAAGAAGTGCATCTAGCTGTAAAACCCCGATTCTCATGTTAAAAGTTGTAAAACAGATTCTTAATCCTAGTTCTTTGACATCAGGAAGGGCAACCGGTCGAAAACAATAGTGTATGATGTAAGAGGTTAGAGACTGTCAGTTTTGCGTCAGGAAGGGCAACTAGTCTTAAAACAAATTCTTGCGATTTAAAATCTTAGTTTTGCGTCAGGAAGGGCATCCGGCTGTAAAACAATAGTTCACGATACGGCGATTTAAAATCTAAGAAGTGCATCTAGCTGTAAAACCCCGATTCTCGTGTTAGAAGTTGTAAAAGAGTTTCTTAATCCAAGTTCTTTGACGTCAGGAAGGGCAACCGGTCGAAAACAATAGCGTATGATGTAAGAGGCTAGATACTGCCAGTTTTGCATCAGGAAGGGTAACTAGTCTTAAAACAAATTCTTGCGATTTAAAATCTTAGTTTTGCGTCAGGAAGGGCATCCGGCTGTAAAACAATCGTTCGTGATACTGTGATTTATAATCTAAGAAGTGCATCTAGCTGTAAAACCCCGATTCTCGTGTTAGAAGTTGTAAAAGAGATTCTTAATCCGAGTTCTTTGACGTCAGGAAGGGCAACCGGTCGAAAACAATAGTGTATGATGTAAGAGGTTAGATACTGCTAGTTTTGCGTCAGGAAGGGCAACTAGTCCAACAAATTCTTGCGATTTAAAATCTTAGTTTTGCGTCAGGAAGGGCATCCGGCTGTAAAACAATAGTTCACGATACAGCGATTTAAAATTCTAAGAAGTGCATCTAGCTGTAAAACCCCGATTCTCGTGTTAGAAGTTGTAAAATAGATTCTTAATCCGAGTTCTTTGACGTCAGGAAGGGCAACCGGTCGAAAACAATAGTGTATGATGTAAGAGGCTAGATACTGCTTTTTAAAATCCTAGAAGGGCATCCTGTTGTAATACGGATTCTTGTGATTTAAAATCTCGCGTCAGGAAGGTCAACCGGTCGTAAAACAAATTCTTGCGATTTAAACTCCTGCGTCAGGAGGAGGCACTCGGCTTTAAAACATATTTTTAATCCCGGCCCTGCTACGTTAGGAACCACATCTAGCTGTAAAAACAGGAGCTTCAAACATTTACAGTTATAAGCTTTAGGAACGGGTTATGTGTTACATTTTTTGTTCTACTGCATAGAACACTATCTTTGAAGTTGTATCAGCGCAGTCATTCAGAGCGAGGTATGGAATGCATGTGTTGGCTGAAATTGTACACGTATCTTCCGGCTGTAGTAACCTTGAACGAAGACACTGCATGCTGATGAGCGACTTGTAACTCACCGTGTAAGCTCCTAACATAAATTATCATGATTGTACGGAGAGGTTAAAACACACAGTGCTAGCATATAACCCCCCCCCCTCCTATTGAAAGAGACTGCACGGCGCCGGCATGTAGGCTACCCCTGTTGAAGGAGCCTGTACAAGGTTTAATACCCCTCTATCAACAGCCCTTACTTAATACTACCTTTTATTTGCACACCCTCGAAACTGCCTAAGAATGTAATATACTACCGTAGGGAGAGGGTAAAACTCGGTGCCAGCACATAGCCTAGAAGAAGCCTGCACACAGCTTAACGCCTCCATCCGACAAATGAACCACCCTCAACACTCTTGTACTTACAATCAGTTTCGGGGAAGCCTGCAATATTTTTTTGCACGCCCTCAGCCTGCACACAGCTTATCACCTCCATCCGACAGATGAATCACTATCAAGATCTTGTACTCACAATCGTTTTCGAAGGAGTCTGCACAAGGTTTAACGTCCCCATCAACAGCCCTTACTTAATGCTGGCTCTTTGCACGCCCTCGAAACTACCTGAGAATGTAATATGCAACAGTAGGATCACCCCCATCCGACAAATGAATCACCCTCAACACGGGTTTTACAGCTAGATGCACTTCTTAGATTTTAAATCGCTGTATCACGAACTATTGTTTTACAGCCGTATGCCCTTCCTGACGCAAAACTAAGATTTTAAATCGCAAGAATTTGTTTTAAGACTAGTTGCCCTTCCTGACGCAAAACTGGCTGTATCTAGCCTCTTACATCGTACACTATTGTTTTCGACCGGTTGCCCTTCCTGACGTCAAAGAACTTGGATTGAGAATCTCTTTTACAACTAGATGCATTTTTTTAACACGAGAAACGGGGATTTACAGCTAGATGCACTTCTTAGATTTTAAATCGCTGTATCGTGAACTATTATTTTACAGCCGAATCGGGGTTTTACAGCTAGATGCACTTCTTAGATTTTAAATCGCTGTATCGTGAACTATTGTTTTACAGCCGGATGCCCTTCCTGACGCAAAACTAAGATTTTAAATCGCAAGAATTTGTTTTAAGACTAGTTCCCCTTCCTGACACAAAACTGGCAGTATCTAGCCTCTTACATCATACACTATTGTTTTCGACCGGTTGCCCTTCCTGACGTCAAGGAACTAGGATTAAGAATCTGTTTTACAACTTTTAACATGAGAATCGGGGTTTTACAGCTAGATGTACTTCTTAGATTTTAAATCGCTGTATCGTGAACTATTGTTTTACAGCCGGATGCCCTACCTGACGCAAAACTAAGATTTTAAATCGCAAGAATTTGTTTTAAAGACTAGTTACCTTTCCTGACGCAAAACTGGCAGTATCTAGCCTCTTACATCATACACTATTGTTTTCGACCGGTTGCCCTTCCTGACGTCAAAGAACTCGGATTAAGAATCTCTTTTACAACTTCTAACATGAGAATCGGGGTTTTACAGCTAGATGCACTTCTTAGATTTTAAATCGCTGTATCGTGAACTATTGTTTTACAGCCGGATGCCCTTCCTGACGCAAAACTAAGATTTTAAATCGCAAGAATTTGTTTTAAGACTAGTTGCCCTTCCCGACGCAAAACTAGCAGTATCTAACCTCTTACATCATACACTATTGTTTTCGACCGGTTGCCCTTCCTGACGTCAAAGAACTCGGATTAAGAATCTGTTTTACAACTTCTAACACGAGAATCGGAGTTTTACAGCTAGTTGCTCTTCTTAGATTTTAAATCACTGTATCACGAAATATTGTTTTACAGCCGGATGCCCTTCCTGACGCAAAACTAAGATTTTAAATCGCAAGAATTTGTTTTAAGACTAGTTGCCCTTCCTGACACAAAACTGGCAGTATCTAGCCTCTTACATCATACACTATTGTTTTCGACCGGTTGCCCTTCCTGACGTCAAAGAACTGGGATTAAGAATGTTTTACAACAAGTTGCTCTTTCTAACATGAGAATCGGGGATTTACAGCTAGATGCTCGCCGGATGCTTTTCCTGACGGCATAAGTTGCCAGGATTTGAATCGCGGTATCCATCATTGTGTCTGACTTGCAAGCTCACGCGTAGTTTTTTTTTTTTGCTGAGTTATCATGCTACTTCCGTTCGCCAGCTATAGCGGATACTCGCAGTACTGCGTCTATTTCGTCTTACAACTTGGAGGAGACAACATGTGTACATATAATTTATGATCTTTCACCCCCAATATTTTTTTAAACATGTAAGTATGTAGTATCTCGCAACATTCTTATCCGTGTGTGTGTCAGTGTTCTAGTCGTGTTGCAATTACTAAGCGAGTGACCCGAGCGAGTTGGCTACGCAGTGTGCTTTCTTGATTTTCGTATGACATATATCAGTGTATCTGCAAATACTAAGCGTCTTAGCAGTGCGATGAACGAGTTAGCTACGCGGTATAGATTTTTTTATTTTCGTACTAAGCAAATCATTTGAAGTGTTGCCGAGTTAGCTATGCGATATGTGCACAGTGTGTTTTTGATTTTCATACTAGGCAAGTGACAGGCGAGATAGCTATGCGATATGTGCACAGTGTGTGTTTTACACTAGTTAAATCATTGAAGTTGTACTTTTGCTCTGAACACATCAAACAATGTTCTTACAGTGTTCGATTCTAGTCTTGCTATGCTTCAATCTAATTTTCTTAGAACAAAGGTATCCTCTAACATGTTGTATCGGATCACATGTTAAGGTTAACGACATCGAATGCAGTGTTCGATTCTAGTCTTGTTATGTTTCAATCTAATTTTCTTAGAACAAAGGTATCCCCTAACATGTTGTACAGTGTTCGGTTCTACTTGTTTAGTGATCTGAACACATCAATCAATGTTCTGATCACATGTTGTATCGAGTGCAGTGCTCAATTCTAGTCTTGTTATGTTTCAATCTGATCTTCTTAGAACAAAGGTATCCCCTAACATGTTGTACAGTGTTCGGTTCTACTTGTTTAGTGATCTGAACACATCAATCAATGTTCTGATCACATGTTGCATCGAGTGCTGTGTTCAATTCTAGTCTTGTTATGTTTCAATCTGTTCCTCTTAGAACAAAGTTATCCCCTAACATGTTGTACAGTGTTCGGTTCTACTTGTTTAGTGATCTGAACACATCAATCAATGATCTGATCACATGTTAAGGTTAACGACATCGAGTGCAGTGTTCGATTCTAGTCTTGTTATGTTTCAATCAAATTTTCTTAGAACAAAGGTATGCTCTAACATGTACAGTGTTCGGTTCTACTTGTTTAGTGATCTGAACACATCAATCAATGTTCTGTTCACATGTTAAGGTTAACGACATCGAGTGCAGTGTTCAATTCTAGTCTTGTTATGTTTCAATCTGATCTTCTTAGAACAAAGGTATCTCCTAACATGTTGTACAGCGTTCGATTCTACTTATGTAGTGTTCTGAACACACCAAACAATGTTTTAATCACATGTTGAAGTTAACGACATCGAGTACAGTGTTCGATTCTAGTCTTGATCACTTATTTTGTGTTCTGAACACATCAATCAATGTTCTGATCACATGTTGTATCGAGTACTGGCTGTCTCATAAGGAGCTATGTATAACCGCCATCTTGCGCAAGCATCCTTAGGGGTGGGGGGCGTCTTTAGCCATCTTGTGCAAGGATCCTTAAGCCGCCTCATAAGAGCAACCACCATCTTGCGCAAGCATCCCTAGGGTGTCTCATAAGGAGCCTTGTATAACCGCCATCTTGCGCAAGCTTCCCAAGGGCGTCTCGTAAGAAACTATGTATAGCGATCATCTCGCATAAGCACCTTTAAGGAGTCATGTATAGCCACCATCTTGTGCAATTAGCGGTCGAGAGATGGCTGCTGTAGAATTTTTCTTTTTAAATTATCCGCCACCATTTTTCAACTAAAGAGTGTAGCACTGAGGTTTGCGATGTAAGATGGCGGATGACAGCTGACAAAAAGCGCGTGAGTTTGTTTACTAAACAAGAGCACGTGGAATTTGCCGCCACCACAGTTCAACTAAAGATGGCAAAACGGTGCTCTCTTGATTAAAGATGGCGGATGACAGCTAACAGAACTTTTCAAATTACCCGCTACTACAGAGAGCAGCACGGTGCTCTGTGGATTAAAGATGGCGGATGACAGCTGACGAAATTACCCGCAGCACAGTGCTCTATTGATTAAAGATGGCGGACGACAGCTGTCAAAAAAGCACGTGGCTTTGTTTACTAAACAAGAGCACGTAGAATTTGCCGCCACCACATTTCAAAGGTATCTAGCTAAAGAGTACAGCACTGAGGTTTGTGATGCAAGATGGCGGATGACAGCTGTCAAAAAGCACGTGGAATTATTCACCGGCACAAAGAGGGCAGCACGGTGCTCTCTGACGGTTGACAACTGTCAGAAAAGCACATGGGTTTGTAAAGCGTGTAAAATTTACCACCACCACATAGAGGGCGGCAAGGCGCTCCCTGAATTAAAGATGGCGGATGATAGCTGACAAAAAAAGCGCATAGGTTTGTTTCCAAACAGGAGCATAAAGAATTTTTCAAATTGCCGCCACTACATTTCAAAGGTATCTAGCTAAAGAGTGCAGCACTGAGGTTTGCGATGCAAGATGGCGGATGACAGCTGTGACGTACCACATTTCAAAGGTAAGTAGCTAAAGAGGGCAGCACGGTGCTCTCTGGATTAAAGATGGTGGTTGACAGCTGCACGTGGCTTTGTTTCCAAACAAGAGCACGTGGAATTTGCCGCCACTACATTTCAAGCTAAAGAGCGCAGCACTGAGGTTTGCGATGCAAGATGGCGGATGACAGCTGTGACGTACCACATTTCAAAGGTAAGTAGCTAAAGAGGGCAGCACGGTGCTCTCTGGATTAAAGATGGAGGATGACAGCTGCACGTGGCTTTGTTTCCAAACAAGAGCACGTGGAATTTGCCGCCACCACATTTCAAACTAAAGAGTGCAGCACTGAGGTTTGCGATGCAAGATGGCGGATGACAGCTGTGACGTACCACATTTCAAAGGTAAGTAGCTAAAGAGGGCAGCACGGTGCTCTATGGATTAAAGATGGCGGATGACAGCTGCACGTGGATTTGTTTATCTCACGCTAGTGAGGTTAAGTTTGTAGCACTAAGGTTTAGGCCCGCCAAGATGGCAGCACTGCCGATGACAGGTGACGAATTTTACATCTACTACGATAAAGAGGGCAGCACAGTGCTCTGTTGCTTAAATATGGCGGATGACAGCTGTCAAAAAGCACGTGGCTTTGTTTACCACGAGCTAGTTAGGTTAAGTTGGTACTACTGAGGTTTAGGTCCGTCAAGATTGCAGTACTGAGGTTAGCGATGCGTTGTTGTCTGTCAAAAAGCACGTGGCTGTCAAAAACACGTGGCTTTGTTTACCTCGCGCTAGTTAGGTTAAGTTGGCACTACTGGGGTTTAGGCCCGTCAAGATGGCAGTACTGAAGTTAGCGATGCGTTGTTGTCTGTCAATAAGCACGTGGCTGTCAAAAAACACGTGGCTTTGTTTACCTCGCGCTATTTAGGTTAAGTTGGCACTACTGAGGTTTAGGCCCGTCAAGATATCAGCAGTGAGGTTAGCGATGCGTTGTTGTCGATGACAGCTGTCAGAAAGCACGTGGCTTTGTTTACAAATTCAAATCTCGCGCCAAAATTCAAATTTCCCGCCAAAATTCAAATTTCCCGCGGGAGGAGGCCGCCGAACTGTCCAATTATACTACTGCTGATCAATGCATTATTATTTGGGAAAACATGGGCTATTCCTTAAAAAAATTAATACAAATGTTTGTATAGAAGAAAGGGTTTTAAGAAAGTCTTCGAAGAATAGTGCCAGAAGTGTCAACAACAACAACAAAAAGCCAAGAAAGCTACTGTATTTATGGCCTTCTAGAGGAATGGAAATAAATTTTATTACTGCACGATTGTTTTCTCCGTGTTTGTATTAATGCATAATAATTATTTGGTTGGAACATTGACGAGTAAAACACTGAAGTTTTGACCGCGTAGATCGCACTTCAAACTTACTTCTCCTAAAAATACATAGACCTGACTTACGAGTTATGATGCGATTACACGTTTTAGTGATCTCGCCTGTAATATTAATACAACATTTGTAAATATTTCATTATTACAAAAGGTACAGGCCCATCATGTCCTTGCATTACACGGATCGGACGGAGGAAACAGTTCGTCTCTTTCTGTGACGTCATCGGAGGTACAGTACGGCCTGTACATCACAAAGGCAGTGCATGAAGCCTTGTGACTCCAAGCGAACTTGACTCTCATTGCGGGGCCGCTTGCGTGTCGAGGAAAATAACATAAAATATCGTACATGCTGCTGTTCATTTGCCCATTGGTTTTTTTAAGAGTATTGTAGAGTGAAGTATCATATCGTTAACGAAGAAGACTAGCGTAATGGTGTAGTTGAAATAAAATTATATGTGTCATGCCAGAAAGTATCGGCATAGCAGACCACGGACATTTAATTTCACGTCTTTATTTGTCGTGATCAGGAAATTGATAAACAGATATCGATGATAAATCATTATGAATTGCACATGAACGGTGAAAACAAACCTAATATGGGTAAAGCCTCTAACATAATTCGAACATATATTACACCATTAAAAGCCTCCGTGGCTCTGGCGGCAGCGCGTTGGCCTCTCACCGCTGGATTCAGTGGTTCAAATCCCGGTCACTCCACGTGAGATTTGTTTTTCTCCGGGTACTCCGGCTTTCCCTGTCATCTTCCATTCTAGCAACACTCTCCAACATCATTTCATTTTATCTGTCAGTCATTCATCATTGCCCCAGATGAGTGCGACAGGCCTCGGCAACCGGTACAATTCCTATCCTCGCCGCAGGATGGGAGCTTCATTCATTCCATTCCTGACCCGGTCACTGCCTGGAAAACAGGTTGTAGGTTATCATTATAATTCAAGGACCACGATAAGTCTTGTTGCATTATTATTATTATTATTATTATTAGTAGTAGTAGTAGTAGTAGTAGTAGTAGTAGTAGTAGTAGTAGTAGTAGTATACATTAAAGCCCCTTTTCGCGACAGGCCTTGGCCTACCAAGTGACCTCTGCCCAACTCGAAGGCCAGTGGATTACGAGGTGACGTGTGTTCAGCACGACGAATCCTCTCGACCGTTATTCTTGGCTTGCTAGACCCGGTCTCTACCTCAACGTGATCACAAAACCTGAGATACAGGTAAAAATCCCTGACCTGGCCGGAATCGATCCCGGGGCCTCCCTAGACTGCGGAGGCGGTTATTATGACGCACAATGTTTGGTAAAATATTTGCTGTGAAATCAGACTCTAAGCACTCGCTTCTTTTTTTTTCTGTTTTATGCCCCAGGCCAGAGGTATTAATCATTAACAATTTACAATTAAAAGAACATAACCCGGCCGAGAACCGAACTCGGGACCGCCGGATGACAGGCGCACGCAGCGGAGCTGAACTGCTGGAAGTCAGTATTAGCGATTATGTAAACGAGTACTGTCAGATTATTATTGCCACTACAGTTATCGTCATCATTATCATCATCGTCGCTAAAATAGACCTACAACATTAACACTAACGATGATAAAATCCCGAAACAACACTGTATTTAATGTTTGCTGACTAATAATCATCTTGTATTCATCGTATCACAAGTTACCAAGGGAGGAGCGTGGAACTATAATTCCAAGCAGTTCCGATAATAGTGGATAGATGGCGTTACTGCATCAGTGGAGTCGACACTGGAGTCGAGAGTGTCGGTTTCAGAGGTAGCAGTCTCGAGTCTCGACTCTTCGCGACTCCGTTCGCAGCCCATCCCTGGTGATAATGCGCCGGGGGGTTTACGTAAAAGTGAGAAAAAAACTACAACATGATTAAGTTTTTGATGCTCTCTGAGCGAATTTCGACAGGAGTTAACAGTTTACGAACTTAAGTACGACAATAAGGGGTTATTTTTAGATTTTGATTCAATACTATACAATAAAACTTTCATCAAAGGAACAATTACACATGTACTGCAATTAATAGAAGTAAGGCGTGATAATACAATTAATATCATTTAGTATTTGACTACACTCTAAGAAACTAACAGACACTAAAGAGACTGTCAGACTGACGAATGTGCACGGCAAGCGGGTGAATCATACCTCAGTGTCCATAACTTTTGCAAGTAAAAGACTGCTACCCTTCCTCTCAGCACATGCAAATGCAGTCTTCACTACTTGCTGTCGCGCTATACAAATCAGTTAGCCGCGACAAACGACATTTTGTTCGTATATTCGCCAAAACGTTTGTAATAATTTAAGAAAATAGAGTAAGTGTTGAAAAGGCAACAGGGCTTGAATAAATTGCCTTAAATAATAATTACCAGGTTCAGCCGGCTAAAATGGAATACAAATGCAATGTTTTCTCCACAAAGAGGCGGCAACTGCCTCCCCGCCCCTATCACCGCTACTGCTGTAAGTGCCGAGTCATCCCAGAAGTATTTCTGCTGACGTATTTTACTCCTTTTGAATAAACAACACAGCCGGTTGTGCTATGTGGCATCTCTTCAAAATAACGCACATCCATGATTTACGTTGCATTTCGGACATCATCTTAAAGTTGTCGTGTACATTAGACACAATAATACGCATTGCACCGCAGTGGCGGTTTCTGGTATAGCGCAATGGAGCAATGAACCTCCAGTTTATATCAAATTGTACTCAACTACGTAATTTTCATAACTCCCTTGTCAATCTCGAAGCTCTTGCTAAGTCCCTCTATCCGTAATATACTCGTACTGGCTTTCAATTCATGCGAGCTGCGCAAGGTCTGTGGCTGGATACTTGTCTGGAATGAACCCCCTTGCAAAGGCGATCTCTTCGTCCGTACATAGGCGAAGGGAGTGGCGAGGTGCGGGGGGACGAAAGCCAGCACTAAGGCAAGACCAGGATATCGCAGAAACGGATCTCTGTTCTTTACGCATGCGCAATAGGCCACTGTCTCAAGACTAGCTAGTCGTGTTGTTGGGGTTGGGGTATGTGCCTGCCATCTGTTGGCCTTACGGGAATTTGACTAGGCAACAGAGAATAGTGCACGTAACTAGCGCTAGTGTTGAAAAGCATCGTTACTACCAAAAGTCACATTAAACTGTCAAATTCCAATTAATATCTTGTCCCAAATATATCATTACTTACTAAACACCTATTAATTTGCCTTCTTTGGAATAATTACCTTTTGGAGAGAAACTTAACTCAAAAATCATTGAGGCAAAGGATAGCGGCAAGGTAATACCAATGACAACTTTTAAATATAGTTGTTACTATTCCCATGACATCGGAAGCAGAAAGGTGTTTCTCTACCCTGAAGAGAATAAAGACTTTCTAGCGCAGCACAATGACCGATGATAGACTTATTGCTCTTGCTATGTTGTCAATTGAAAGGAACTTTGTTCGAGACTCTGCGGACTTCAATGAAGCAGTTATTTCTTATTTTGCATGTGGTAAAACTCGGCATGTAGGCCTACCGTATTTTCTGCTCCTCTCGTATTTGATCACATTTCTAGAACTTATGTCATCTTAGTTCCCACGATGGAAGAGAAGCTGGCGGAGATGGGGAGAGGAGGGGGGGGGGGAGGCAATTTTTTCTTCTTTTGAACCCCCAGTGATGAAAGTCACGCGCCGCCACTGTTGCACCGTCATATACCGAAGTACCTAATTGTGACGCGAATACTCTATGACATCGTCAATAATCGGGTGGCTGATTGCAGCGGATTATAGTGGTTTCCTACTCGGCGATGGGGTCGCCACATCTCTACGCCCAAAGTTTTGATTAGGTGGGAAAATCCAGCCTTATAATTTTAACCATAATATCGGTAAATACAAGCAGTGGTCGTATGATATTGAATGTGGGGTCTGATAATACCGATGTATACCTAGGTACCGGTACCTGTTAAAAGAACTGGAGCAAACACAGGCATTTTAGACCACACGTTCCTCTCAAGAGTAAAGGTGGTTGAATATGGAACAAGGCACGTCTTGCCCTGTCTCGAGTTTGAATAATGCACGCCTCTAGTATGCAGATATTACTCGCGAAACTTTTAGTGATACTTCTTTGTACGGTGGTGAGGAGTGTTAGCCCGGTTTCGGTAATACTGCCAACTGAATGGAAATTAAATCTAAATTTAATCGATAGTATGATCGATCGATAGGAATTTTCTAAACCTTTATTATCTTAAACCAACAACTGTCACACACACACACATTATACACTGACTGACAGAGCAAATGCAACACCAAGAAGGAGTGGTTCGAAAGGGATGAAAGTTGGGGAAAAAACAGAGACGGCACGGACGAATAATTGATGTTTATTTCAAACCGATATGCAGGTTACACAATGCGCACGGCATCGACTCAGTAGGATGTAGGACCACCGCGAGCGGCGATGCACGCAGAAACACGTCGAGGTACAGAGTCAGTAAGAGTGCGGATGGTGTCCTGAGGGATGGTTCTCCATTCTCTGTCAACTATTTGCCACAGTTGGTCGTCCGTACGAGGCTGGGGCAGAGTTTGCAAACGGCGTCCAATGAGATCCCACACGTGTTCGATTGGTGAGAGATCTGGAGAGTACGCTGGCCACGGAAGCATCTGTACACCTCGTAGAGCCCGTTGGGAGATGCGAGCAGTGTGTGGGCGGGCATTATCCTGCTGAAACAGAGCATTGGGCAGCCCCTGAAGGTACGGGAGTGCCACCGGCCGCAGCACATGCTGCACGTAGCGGTGGGCATTTAACGTGCCTTGAATACGCACTAGAGGTGACGTGGAATCATACGCAATAGCGCCCCAAACCATGATGCCGCGTTGTCTAGCGGTAGGGCGCTCCACAGTTACTGCCGGATTTGACCTTTCTCCACGCCGACGCCACACTCGTCTGCGGTGACTATCACTGACAGAACAGAAGCGTGACTCATCAGAGAACACGACGTTCCGCCATTCCCTCATCCAAGTCGTTCTAGCCCGGCACCATGCCAGGCGTGCACGTCTATGCTGTGGAGTCAATGGTAGTCTTCTGAGCGGACGCCGGGAGTGCAGGCCTCCTTCAACCAATCGACGGGAAATTGTTCTGGTCGATATTGGAACAGCCAGGGTGTCTTGCACATGCTGAAGAATGGCGGTTGACGTGGCGTGCGGGGCTGCCACCGCTTGGCGGCGGATGCGCCGATCCTCGCGTGCTGACGTCACTCGGGCTGCGCCTGGACCCCTCGCACGTGCCACATGTCCCTGCGCCAACCATCTTCGCCACAGGCGCTGCACCGTGGACACATCCCTATGGGTATCGGCTGCGATTTGACGAAGCGACCAACCTGCCCTTCTCAGAACAATCACCATACCCCTCGTAAAGTCGTCTGTCTGCTGGAAATGCCTCCGTTGACGGCGGCCTGGCATTCTTAGCTATACACGTGTCCTGTGGCACACGACAACACGTTCTACAATGACTGTCGGCTGAGAAATCACGGTACGAAGTGGGCCATTCACCAACGCCGTGTCCCATTTATCGTTCGCTACGTGCGCAGCACAGCGGCGCATTTCACACCATGAGCATACCTCAGTGACGTCAGTCTACCCTGCAATTGGCATAAAGTTCTGACCACTCCTTCTTGGTGTTGCATTTGCTCTGTCAGTCAGTGTATAACATTTCTCGATGCGAAACTTGTTCCTAGCAATAATTCTACAGTTTGGTTTTGCTGTGTAATTAACTACCAGGGGCGATTTCTCCGAGCATGCTACGCTTGCTGCGCAAGCGCAATATTTTTCTAAAGCAGGCAAGTTAAAAAAAATTACAATATGTACCGTATCTGTAATAGATCTGCATTATACAAATCGCATGTTGCATATATCTTGGCGCGTCCAGCGAGGCTTGCTCATGTCTTTGGAGCTGCAACGGAGCTGTCGAAACAGCGAGAAATGTATGCGCGCGCAGGTTTCTTCTCTCCAAGGCCGGTTGCAAGCTGTCACGTTTGTAATGTGTAGTTGGAAGCTCTGGTCTGAGAGCTACAGATCTAGGCCCGGTTTCATCAACACATGTTAAATATATACTAACAAGTAGTTAGATAATACGGAGTTAGAAATTTAACATCTTGTTAGGTTTCTTGCGTTTCATCAAACTTTCCTTATGAAATTTAACTAATCGACTGTTAACTCTCCCAATATTGCGAACTGGTGCGAGTCAAGGAGGCAGTGGTACGAACATGCTGTTTTACAGCGCGCTCCGATGCGCTTTTGTTTGAGCACAGCTGTAAAATATGGCGCGTGAAGTGAAACGGAATCGTAGTTCTAATTATTCCTCCTTCGAAAAAGAGTTGTTAATTGAATTAGTTGGTAAATATATATAAGTTATTGAGTGCAAGCGCACAGATGGCTTGACGAAAAAAGAAAAGGACGAGGCGCGGGAAAAGTCCGCGAGGGTTTCAATGGGGGTAAACAGATACTTTTTTTTAGCGGGTATCCGCTGTCACCTAACAAAATCACTCCGTTAATTGTCCCACTTCAAACTGTGCTATGATATGGGAGTTATTAAATATTGTATTGTCGTGTGCAGAACCAGACCACCTAGCAAGTATATTCCTGAT
The DNA here is from genome assembly GCF_040414725.1 of Anabrus simplex. Classification (NCBI taxonomy): domain Eukaryota; kingdom Metazoa; phylum Arthropoda; class Insecta; order Orthoptera; family Tettigoniidae; genus Anabrus; species Anabrus simplex. The sequence goes on from NC_090272.1 coordinate 120,163,624, forward strand.
TTGGAGGTTAGGCTCACTAATCACCTGAACATTAATATTAACAGAGAAATATCCCTTTCGATTATGATATATTTCGGCCCAATTGCCTCCAGGTGATTGGATTCTTACATGTGTGTAATCTATTGTACGTAGAACAAACACCAGGAAAACGGCTTATTTCATAGAAGTCGCGGATAATTTGCTGACGCTCTTCTACTGAAGGGAATGTTATATACCTCCTTCTCATGGATGCTATTGCTGCAGACACTCGACAAAACAACTCTATTAACAGTGGCTTTAGAAATTCCAGCATTGTCTCCGGCCATTATGTGAAAATAACCAGTAGCAAAAACTCGTAATATTATCAGTACCTGCAACATTGGAGAAAGAGGTAAGTTTCTCTTCGTAGGATATTCTAACCTCACTTGAATTTCGTCAACAACCTTAGCAACGACTGTTTTCGATAACTTGTATCTATGAAGAAATTTCGGATCCGTCAAATTTTCAAAGTCATTACGTCGCTGAACTCTTCTTCGGTCAGGATTGTTTTGTAAAAGATCTAAATAGTGAATTCCGCCTCGAAAGCGAGATTCACAGCAGCCATTTTGGAACAGGTTACTAAATGCTAATGTTAGCCATTTTTTAACATTGGAAATGGCTGATGTTTTAACATTGGAAATGGCTGATGTTAACTTTAATACGCAGTTTAACATTTGTTGATGAAACGCAAATTTTCTTAAATCGTATGTTAAAATGATTTAACACCTTGTTAAGTACTAACATGTGTTGATGAAACCGGGCCCTAGTGTGTTGTGTCAGTGAGTAGTGTACTGTAAGTTCCTGATCATCTATTCTGAATGATTTGACGTGCTGCAATGGGTTCCGAACCGTGCATTATTGACAGCTTGTTACCAAATCCAATTTCTCCGAGGACTACCCAAGAGAAAACAGACATTATTAAGAATGGCAGGCCCTGTCCAGCGCTGCCAGATTTAAAGAGACAGCACAGGGGAAAAAATAGAGAATATGTAGGTACGTTCGTTCTCTGTATCTCAATATAATAATACGCACTGGTTGACAGGGTCCAAGAAACTGAATAGACTGTTTTGCTGGTCGTGTTTACTATTTTCTGCTGATAACGCTGTATGGTGTAAAAGTGGCTTTGACAATTTGAACACCTTGACACTGTTCATTACAAGACATGAGAAATCTGCAAACCATATGAAGTGTTTCTTGCAGTTAAATAGCTTTGGGCGTACAAGGATCGACCACCAGCTGGATGAACAGAAACGCATCAGTGACCAACTTCATAATGAAAAGAGAAGAAAAATCGTGACATACTTAAACGACTGATCGATGCAGTGTGTTTTTTAGCAAAACAGGAACTACCATTACGCGGACATGACGAGTCTGCAACTTCCGTAAACAGAGGGAATTACATCGAACTTCTACAAATTATAAGTGAATATGATCCTCTTCTGGCAGCTCATCTGAAAGACTCCACCATTTTTAGAGGGACGTCGTCTGCAATCCAAAATGATTTAATAGCAGAAATAAGTTCAGTAATTGTGAGAAGAATAAAGGAGGAGCTTAAATAAGCAACTTTTGTGGTAATAATGTTGGACGAAACGTCCGATATTATTAATAAGTCACAACTCTCTACTTTACTCCGTTTTGTAGGTGAAAGTGGTGAAATTCAAGAGAGGTTTCTTGGTTTTGCTGACTTTAGTAAAGATCGCACTGCTGGAGCCCTCTTAAATCATGTTCGTGCTATTTTAAAGGAGTTCAGTTGTGAAGAAAAGATTGTGGCTCAAACATATGACGGTGTTGCTGTCTTAGCCGGTCATGTGAAAGGGCTTAATAAACTACTTCAAGACCAGTATCCATATGCGACATTCGTACATTGTTATGGCCACCTATTGATTTTAACACTACAGCAGTCTGCTTCAAAAATCAAAGAATGTACAATTTTCTTCCAAACAATGTCAGAACTTGCTGCTTTTTCTTTTTTCTTTTCAAAGTCTGCAAAGAGAACAGCTGCTCTTTGAGATTTTATTCAGAATAATTTGCCAACAGTAGCACCAACGAGATGGAATTTTGCTTGACGTCTTATTAATACTGTGAACGAATATTATGATACGCTGGTAAAATTCTTTCAACATGTACAGGATACTTCAGACGACTGGGATGACGACACTACATTGAAAGCACAAGGATTTTTGTTCTTCTTACTCAAGTTCTACACTACATTTCTGCTGGCAGTGTTCTCCAAGATATTTTCATTCTCCGATACTGTGTTCAATATTTTACAAACAAAAAGTCTGGATATTCAGTACTGTGGCAAGAAGGTTGAGGAGCTCCTATTAAATATCCAGTCTATGGCCCGGTTTCGTCAATACATGTTAAATATATACTAACAAGTAGTTAGTTAATACGGAGTTAGAAATTTAACATCTTGTTAGGTTTCTTGCGTTTCATCAAACTTTTCTTGTGAAATGTTAACTAATCGACTGTTAACTCTCCCAATATTGCGAACTGGTGCGAATCAAGGAGGCAGTGGTACGAACATGCTGTTTTACAGCGCGCTCCGATGCGCTTTTGTTTGAGCACAGCTGTAAAATATGGCGCGTGAAGTGAAACGGAATCGTAGTTCTAATTATTCCTCCTTCGAAAAAGAGTTGTTAATTGAATTAGTTATTAAATATATATATAGGTTATTGAATGCAAGCGCACAGATGGCTTGACGATAAAAGAAAAGGACGAGGCGCGGGAAAAGTCCGCGAGGGTTTCAATGAGGTAAACAGATACTTTTTTTAGCGGGTATCCGCTGTCACCTAACAAAATCACTTCGTTAATTGTCCCACTTCAAACTGTGCTCCGATATGGGAGTTATTAAATATTGTATTGTCGTGTGCAGAACCAGACCACCTAGCAAGTATATCCCTGATTTGGAGGTTAGGCTCACTAATCACCTGAACATATCCCTTTCGATTACGATATATTTCGGCCCAATTGCCTCCAGGTGATTGGATTCTTACATGTGTGCCATCTATTGCACGTAGAACACACACCAGGCAAACGGCTTATTTCATAGGAGTCGCGGATAATTTGCTGACGCTTTTCTACTGAAGGGAATGTAGCTCCTTCTCATGGATGCTATTGCTGCAGACACTCGACAAACAACTCTATTAACAGTGGCTTTAGAAATTCCAGCATTGTCTCCGGCCATTATGTGAAAATAACCAGTAGCAAAAACTCGTAATATTATCAGTACCTGCAACATAGGAGAAAGAGGTAAGTTTCCCTTCGTAGGATATTCTAACCTCACTTGAATTTCGTCAACAACCTTAGCAACGACTGTTTTCGATAACCTGTATCTATGAAGAAATTTCGGATCCGTCAAATTTTCAAAGTCATTACGTCGCTGAACTCTTCTTCGATCAGGATTGTTTTGTAAAAGATCTAAATAGAGCAATTCCGCCTCGAAAGCGAGATTCACAGCAGCCATTTTGGAACAGGTTGCTAAATGCTAATGTTAACCATTTAACATTGGAAATGGCTGATGTTAACTTTAATACGCTGTTTAACATTTGTTAATGTTAACATTTGTTGATGAAACGCTAATTTTCTTAAATCGTATGTTAAAATGATTTAACACCTTTTTAAGTACTAACATGTGTTGATGAAACCGGGCCTATGAGAGATGAAGATTTTGATAGTTTGTATGGACATGCTGATACTGAAATTGATGTTTATGGAGGACAGCCGTGCTCTAAAAATCGAAGAATTAGTGATGAACCAGAAAAATCAAAATACAAACGTCTATTCAATGAAATTATTGACAATGTAGTTGTCCAAATAGGAGAGCGCTTTAAATGCATAAAGAAATTTGTGTTCTTCTCGCTGTTGGATTGTGATTTGTTTGAGAAGCACAGACATAGGTTTCCAGACAGTGATGTTACTGCCCTAGAAAAGACCTGTGGGTCATTTTTCCACATTGTTCGCTTAAAAACCGAATTAAGTGTGATGTATTCATCTTGCGATTTTAAAGAGAAAAGTGTTTAAGACTTAATGCAGTTTATGCTTACTAATAAATTGTACATGAGTATGCCAGAAATTTTCAAGCTCATCAAACTTGTAGCAACAATTCCTGGTACTACGTCCTCTGCAGAACGTTCTTTTTCAGCACTGAGGCGCATTAATACATATTGCAGATCGACTCAAGTTCAGGAGAGGCTATCATCATTAGCTATGTTGTCGATTGAAAAAGGATTGCTTGCAAAAATTAGATTACAGCCCTCTTTCTATGATGAAGTTATTGATGGTTGTGTAAAGAGAAGCCGCAGAGTAGAATTTGTTTTCAAGTAGGAAGATCTAATAAATAGTCGCAATTTTTCTGTTTACATAGTTTGACGTTTGCTTGTTTAAATTATATAATCACTGGCTTGTCATGATGTGTTAATAATTATAAAATGTGTCTGATTGTTATTCTTTTGGCCATTCTTGAAGGTGTGACATAACCAGTTTGGATGTAACCGATGATTAAAATAATCGTGTGATTTAGCGATTATTGGGTTTATAAATTGTATTCATTCAGAACTATGCATGCCCCACCCCACCAACTTTCACGAATGGAAGAGCAAACCTGACTTTCATGACCAGCATTCGCCCCTGTTAACAACAGTACTAGTACGTAAAGCGTACGCCAGATGTCTCACGGCGATTTATAGTTTGTGTTCAAAGAATGCCAATACGAATCTCGAAGATTGCCGAGGTCTACCGATTCAGCACTAGAGAGTCCAGGTATCACTAAAAGTTTCGCAAGTAATAGGTGTACCTACAGTAGTCCTCAGTTTCTGCACTTAGCCTACTCATTCGTGTACATACCGCTGCATACAATGCCAGAATACGTATCCTTTATAATTATGTTATACTGCGTCAAAAGTAGACCTCGGTAGAAATGAAAGCCTTAATCGTTTGTTGACACGTATTTACGGAACTGAGAACGCCCGCTATCTATTCGCATACTCGGCCGTTGCCTACGAGATACACAAGGCCTGGAAATACAGCACTCTAAACTTGTCCTCGAGATACTTCCGACAAACGCCGCTAGAGTTCTCTTTACTATTCTGTCTCGCCCGCTCATTGCAACCAACACCTCCTAGATATATAAGGCCTCACAACTGTTCTGGGAATATACTGTGACGTCAAAATCGGGAGGCAAGCTTGAACCTTTTCAGTAATAACACAGCAATGAGTTTGGCCATGTAACGCTGAAATTAGAAGAGTTTTAATTCGTTTAATGGTGCCAATTGTTAATACCGTTGTACGTAATGGTACTGATGTGTTGCGTACTCAACTTTAAGGAGAATTCCGGCAGTGATAACGAAGTGCATGCATTAAGTTTACGAAAGACGAGGTTATGCGGCAGATATGTTTACGTGCAATTCCAAGACAAGACTACAGATTTACTAATAACTCAATGGTGAGTAACTATTATTATTACATTCTCACACAATCATAATGAGTATAGGCCTATGACGTATTTAACTACACGCAACAGCTGGTGATATGTAGGCATATTTACTCTTCAATGATATAAGGTTATGTTAGATCACAATCATGGGATACATTATTTCAACGGTATTATTATTATTATTATTATTATTATTATTATTATTATTATTATTATTATTATTATTATTATTATTATTATTATTATTATTATTATACGCATTAAAACATACCACCTACAGGAGCTGCTGGTGTAGGCCGATTCACTCTGTAAATGCACGAATTTCGCTCACGGTGATACATTATTTTACAGGTATGCCACAGACATTTCAAAGTCGGTGATATTTTATGGGAAGTAACTGGTACTGATCCTGCCAGAATGTAACTATAAATATGATGGGCAGTTGGAAAAGATATAAGCCACTGCTGTCTCTGACAATCATGGTCTTGGAAGAGGAGTAGTTAAAAGAACCAGGCAAAAATGTAGAATAGAAAGGAGCAATAAACAGAGCCATTGAAGATAGTACATATCTCATACACAGAATTTCAACACAGCTGAAAAGTACAATAAACACGTTGTTACCTGATGGTTGTTGTACTGTGATGAAGGGAAAGTAAGTAATTTTTCTGTACGTCGATACATCAAGGCAACCATACTGCATGGCATATGTAATCATCTTATAAGACATGGCCTTTATTCTAAACGGGTTTTATTAAAGTAAAAAATATTTCTAATGAATATGTGGACAAAATTACTAATACAAATGCGGTATATTCTTTAGTTACAAAACATCATAGCTGCATCACAAGGAATGAGTGTAACAATGTGTAGAAAGATTCAATAAATAAGTTAATTCTAGTCCTAGTTGGTGAATTGAACACCGGGGATGATGTCCCAACAGTTAATTTAATAGCCATAGTTAAAATATTTCTTAGTTCATAAAGGAGTATGTGTATGATTTTCTTGTTATTTGTTCAACCTTCTGTCTGATATCTCCTCATGTTTACAAATTTATGGCCGACCCCGTGGTGAGGGGATATAATGCCTGCCTCTTACCCGGAGGCCCCGGTTCGATTCCAGGCCAAGTCAGGGATTTTTACCTAGATATGAGGGCTGGTTTGAGGTCCACTCAGCCTGCGTGTTTACATTTGCGAGCTATCTGACGGTGAGATAGCGGCCCAGGTCTAGAAAGCAAAGAATAACGGCTAAAAGGATTCGTCCTGCGGAACCCAAGACACCTCGTAATCTGCAGGCCTTCGGGCTGAGCAGGATCAAGGCCAAGCCCTTCAGGGCTGTTGCGCCGTGCGATTTTTACAAATTTATGAGGCAGTAGCAATTTAATGTTGCCACAATATGTCAATACTTTTAAAAGAGTAGGCTCTAGTCCGAATGGTAGTCCAATATTAGGTTAGAAACTTACATACTTTCTGGAATACATAAAGGTTTCGAACAGAATTACAAATTAGTAACTTCGATGGTAGGTGAAATTCTCATTAAACCATACATGAACTCCAAGGGAGGAAACATTGTAGGCTCATGTGCATATACTTCCAGTGATGCTACATCAGCTTAGATGTTAGGCCTATGCTAATATTATACGTGCTAGTTTTCTTTTAAGATCACGTAATGCCTATTTAAATTGAAATATGTTTGTAACATTCTGTTGTGATGTTAGCAATTCGGCCTAAGTGAGTTAACATTGCAAAATGCTGTCGTGTTTTACAACTGTCTGCTGTTTATCTTTAATGGCAGAGTCACTAAAATACGGTAATAACGACAGTATAATTCAATATCCTTCAAATTTGAAACGCTATTTGTTAGTAAATAAATTATTCCATTGGCAAAAAATATTAAAATCATGTCTGTGTTTAACTATGTTCCGCGTTTCTCTGCATTGCCATCGCCTCCGTTGCGTGACGTCACTACGCTGTTGTTAGGCCTTATTATCTAGGAGGTGTTGTTGCAACACGTTAGTTTGCGAAAAACTATAACATTAATTAAAACTAGTAATTTCAGAGGACACCAAATAGATATAAGATAAAAAGACTAAGAGCAATTGTATGACTTATTTTCTAGAACGTAGGCCTTTGTCTCACACTATGTTAAGACGAAATAAGTAATTCACGAAAACTTCGTGATCAATTAAGACAAATACATATCAGCAGCATTAATGTTCAAATGATCACAAGGAACGATTCATTTAATCTCATAGAACATTATCTATAATGTATGACGTGCCGATACATAAGATTAGCTTACCTGAGATACAGGAAGTTATAACAATTTAAGCACTTTTCGGTTCAGGGGTTTCCTTCTGAAATTCTTGAACGCATCATCCTGATCGGAAATTTCATTCGCCTGATTGTCCAGAATTGGTTTTTAGAAACTTTGTCAGTATTAATGTACCTAGTCTTTCCTGATCACAACAACTAGTACAGTTAAAGCGTTGCAGGGATTTTGGCACAACATAGACAATTAGTTTCTTTACGAGATTTGTTTTTCCCAAGTAACATAAAGCAGAACATGTGAACTTTAAAATGTTTCTTAGGAAATACACGAACTTTCTTGATGGGCACCCCGATCTTGCATTCTTATTAAGTGTGCTAGAGGACTATCACTGGTGGCTGATGATAGTCGTTGTAGGCAGCTTTCACAGTATGTCTGCTCCTCAGCCACTCTCACTCTCAAGATATATCATTATCTGAATCAGAAATTCTACTAAATTTTGATGGTGCGTCATTTCTGGGAGCTGGATCCTTCCTGCGCTTGTTACTTTTCTGTTTATGAATAGGGTACACACTAAAAACAGAAGGAACTTTGTTGGGAAGAATTCGCTTGATTGAGGTGCTTACACTAAAATCTGACGTATTAAAATGCAAGCTACACACTCTTATCACCTCGCCTGGAAATAGCTTGCCTCCACTTCTCTCTTAAACCGCGCTCCGAAGGGAAACTATGAAACGTCACATTTTCTTGCTTTTTAGCAGTATCGGAAGTACAAAGAGGTACACAACAGTTCACCATCTTCTCAACCTCACATACACACACCGACAGAAAAAATAATGACAATTGCACAAAATCAACACAACATCACTATTAGTCCGCACATCACAGTGTTAAAAGTCCGCCAAGAACAGAACGGAAACCTGACATCTAGCGGCCAAGCCGTGAACACGGTCGCGCCTCTTTTTCAGCGGCAAATTGCTTTCTATTTCCCGGCCTTGTGTATCTCGTAGGCTACGACTCGGCACAAACAACATTCAGCTCCGACTGTAGGTCTACTACTGCTTGCCACACAATGCCGAGAAAACGCTCTCGAGATCTCTCGAAATTTCTCGCGAGAAACAGTTCCTGCGTTAGTCTCGAGAAATCTCGAAACCCCGTCGCAGACTGCCCATCACTACTGTTCGGTAACCCACAAGTAGCTGCCTCTGTGGATCAGTGGTAGAGTGTCGGCCTCGGGATCCCAAGATAGGGGGTTCAGACCCGGCAGAGGTAGTCGGATTTTTGAAGGGCGGAAAAAAGTCCATTCGACACTCTATGTCGTACGATGTCGCCATGTAAAAGATCTCTGGTGACAGATTTTGTGTTTACCCGACAAAATTCGTTAAATCTCAGCCATAGACGCCCAAGAGAGTTTCGGTTTACTCGGTCTGCCATCTAGTGGGCCTAGAGTAAAACGGAACGTCGAAATTGACGAGCAGACAACCAGATGGCGTCAAATTGAAATGTTTGCACCCGGTAGCTGAGGCCATACGATTATTATTATGACCCATAAGTAAACACTATCAGCAATGCTCGATTGATGGCGATCTTCACATATTATTATTTTCATGTAATAAGATATGAATGTGCCTTTGCTGGCAAGATGTAGTGTTTACAGTGCACCATGTCTTCTGGTATGGGCTAGAATAAATTTGTTACTTTCATTGACCTGTCTCAGTCTTATCCTTGGCTTTGACAATATGAAAGTGGCTGAGGTATGAGTGATGCTAGTAATACCATTCCTTATGCAGCCAGTCCCTGCTATGAATGATGTGAAAATGTCGCCCATAGGGTCAGTTGGTGCACGCATTTCAGTGGGCTTGGCAGACTGATATGCAATTGCAACTTCTGGCTCAGTGAAGAAAGCAACGGGAAACTACCTCACTCCTCATTTCCCTAGTACGCCTCTTCAGTGACACCTAGGCCATCTATGACAGCTAATGGTGGACCTGTTGAGGATCCAACCAGCCTTCGGGCTTAATACCCTACATACATACATACATACATACATACATACATACATACATACATACATACATACATACATACATACATACATACATACACACATACATACATACATTCATACATACATACATACATACATACATACATACATACATACATACATACATACATACATACAAGATATGAATTTCCGTTGCATTGTTATAATTTTTATTCAATTAGTGCGAGTAAATGTAATATAACAATCTCTGCAAATGATTTTATGGCAGTAAATTAATTGCAAAAATAATGTTGAAGATAATCGCTTTAATTTTGCCTCCATGTATAGTACGGTTTATTATACGTTTCTCTTCTTTTTAAGAATACATCCCACTACTACGGTACCGTTTGATTTTCCTCCACGTTAAAACAAAATTCTATCAAACGTTGCTAATCTTTTCAAATCTTGTCAAATCTTCCGCAATGTTAAAGAATCTCTGACAAGATTTGACCATTTTTCTTGTGATGTATTGAACTGAAAAGAGAAATCTGATGGGTGCATCAAAGGCATTATGTTTGTAGTTACTCGAACGTCACACAAATCGCAGCACAGGAAAATCAGCTTCGAGATTCTCGCGACAGTCTCGAGTGAGAGCATTGCCCATCACTAGTCTGGGTCTAGCCCAAGCATGTTTCTCGCGAGAAATTTCCAGAGCTCTCGAGAGCGTTGTCTCTGCATTTTGCGGCAAGCAGCGTGTCGTATGCCTACAGGTAAACGTAACTGAATATTGGTAGTGCCGAGTATGCAAATAGCCAAAAAGTAGCCTTCTTCATTCCGTCAATAGGTGTCAACAAGCGACTAGGCCGTTCATTTCTTTCATTTATACCGTACCGAAGTCTATTTTGACACAGTATAACATAATTATAAAGGATACGCATTCTGGCATTATTTGCAGCAGTAAGTACACGAATGAGTAGGTTAAGTACAGAAACTGACGGCTACTATATGTATGTTGTCCGCGCACCTTTTAGCGATATTACTTTGTACGGGGCTGAGGAGTAAAAAGGGAGCTCTCCCGGTTCCGCTATACTGCCAGCTGAATGGAGACGAAATCTGAACTGAATCGATAATATGCTCGATCAAAAAAATGTAAACAGACTCTGGGATGGGTTTAAAGAAATTGTTGAGGAATGTGAGGATAGGTTTGTACCTTTAAAGGTGGTAAGGAATGGTAAAGATCCACTACCGGTATATTATAACAGGGAAGTAAAGAGACTAAGAAGGAGATGCAGGCTGGAAAGAAATAGAGTTAGAAATGGCTGTGGAAGTAAGGAGAAATTGAAGGAACTTACTAGGAAATTGAATCTAGCAAAGAAGTCAGCTAAGGATAACTTGACGGCAAGCATAATTGGTGGCAATTCAAGTTTTAGTGAAAAATGGAAGATTATGAATAGGTATTTTAAGGCAGAAACAGGTTCCAAGAAGGACATTCCAGGAATCATTAATGAACAAGGGGAGGGTGTATGAGAGGATCTTCAAAAGGCAGAAGAATTAAGTCAGCAGTATGTAAAGATTGTTGGTTACAAGGATAATGTCCAGATAGAGGAAGTGACTAATACTAAAGAAGTATTCAAATTTACCTATGAAAGCAATGACATTTACAGTAAGATACAAAAGTTGAAAACTAGAAAAGCAGCTGGAATTGATAAGGTTTCGGGGGATATACTAAAGACAATACTCGACGTTAGCCCCTGACGGGACGTACTCGGGCTCCACCTGGATACCACGGCCGAACCCTTACGGAACACGCCGAAAATTTCCGAACGGCGCACTGGCTTTGAGTTGACAGTGCAAAAGAACGAACTTTAGGAGATCTGCTGAACGAACGAACGAACTATAGTAGTGTTTATAAGGTAGGCTACACTACGAATAGATACGAAGAGAACCGGGCAGTGACGATTTCGTGTTGACAGCAGGAAAGTGTATTTATTGTACGAGTGGTTTGAGAATAAAATTACGTGTGTATATTTTCGAATATCTACTTGTGCATAGTGTTCGTTACTGTACCTGTGGGATTAGTGTATTTCGTTTGGTGTGCCCAGCTATAGTGTGTATTTAGTTTCGTGCCGCGTGTTTTGAAGTTAATTCAGGTGACAGTCCCTGTGTATTATTCTATAAACCTCAGGGGACCACCAGTGAAAAGCATCCATACCTCATTAGTGATGACTTTATTTTAATTATTATGAACAGTGCTCAAAGTGAAATATTAAAGAAATATGGTAGTGACTGTATATGCACTGATGGAACGCATGGGCTTAATAGCTATGGGTTTGAGTTAATAATGCTTTTAGTTCTGGATGACTTGAGGCAGGGCTTTCCTTGTGCATTTCTGATTTCCAATAGAAGTGACCAGGAAATATTGTCTCTATTTTTCACCTACATTAACAATGAGGTTGGTTGTGTATCCCCAAAGGTCTTCATGTCCAATTTGGCAGAAGCCTTCTACAATGCTTGGAATGCAGTCATGGGACCTGCAACCATGAGATTATTTTGCTCATGGCATGTTGACAGAGCATGGAGGAAGAATATTCAGACCAAAGTAAATGGAAAGGAAAAACAAGGAAATGTTTATAAAATTCTGAGAACAATAATGCAACAATATTTAGATTTTTGTGAATTAAATAGGGGTGGTCTTGCACACCTAGTAGCTATGTCAGTGAGTGTATAGTATCATGCAACATTTGATTTAAAGCGACTATGAACATTGTACTTTGAGTGTTTCAGATCAAAAGCAGTTGTTATTTCAGTTAGTAATGAGTAGTTTGGAATGTTGTGATATGATGATGATGATGATGATGATGATGATTGTTTAAAGGGCCCTAACATCTAGGTCATCAGCCCAAAATGTTGTAATATCAGGGTTAGATGAGATATGTGTTTGTGGCCTGTTGTAAAGAAACGGGTTTAGAATGTTTTGAAATATATAGTCAGTATGTAGGTAAATAATACACAGAATTAATCAATCACTGTTTTCAGGATTTTAATGCAAAAAGTAGCAAGTTATGAGCATCACTGTAAAACTCTTGTTTGTAACATTGATAATTAATCCTATATGGACTACACACACACAAAAAGAAAAGAAAGAAAAAAAGGAACATGTGATACAGATATGAGGTCCTTTATTTAATCATGAATAAACACATTTAGGTATATACAAACTACTATTTATTTCTTCCTGAATTGAAATCCTCAGAAGTACTGTTCTGAAGGATCACTAGACATTATGATGGAGGTTGTGCATAACTTGGTGGGTATAATTATTTTTAACTTACTTGCTTTATAGTTGACCTTTCATAGGGCAGAAGGTTGTGAGTTGAAAAAGAGGTAAAGCTTTTTTGTGAGATCTACATAAGATATTACATTTGAAAATTTAATGTGATTGGACCTTTTACAATAGACTCGTGGGCTGTATCACTGTCTGTTTAGAGCAAGAGATTATCTTCAGGGTGCTGTAGTACAGTACTGTACCACCTTCCTCTACCAAAGTCTTTCTCATCGAAAGCAACTGCAATATATCCTATTATGAATACATAAGTAATTTAGAATAGGTATGCTAGTTAAGAAAAATATAAGTTGAAAGAATCATACAAGGAACAGTATCAAAGTCATGATGGAGGAAATTCAGGAGACAGAACACTTTAAGCCACTTAATAAACAACAGCAGTCATACTTGGCAGAGGAAGGAAAAACTTATCAGCAGCTCACTGTCGGACCTGTGTCTGGAAGTGGGTGAATAATGTGTACAAAACTCAAGGCTGCCACTCAGTATTGATATACTAATTTTTTTCTAAAATAAAACAAAAAGAAACACATTGCATATCTTCTTCACAAAACAATCTTTACATCACCTCTTACAGCAATCTGTCATTTGCCCTTAATTTCTAATTTTTATCAGAATACTACCATAATACAATAAAAAAGAAGTGCTATAATATGAATATTAGATCAATAACTAAAAAGGTTTGCTATGAACCATTAAATTACTATTTTTTCTGGAAAATGTTTGTTATAAGATAAGACATCCATCTAAGTTCTTCTGCATGCATTCTACTTCTTTATATACAAGCTTTCTCTTGTTTTAAAGTTATCATTCCATGAAATTCATTCCCTGAGTAACCTTTATATTGCCAAGACCATTTATTACACAGCTTTCTTTAACTTCAATTATGCTTGTTCAAAAAGCTTGTCACTAGTTGCCATTTCTTCACTTTTATTCCTTAAGTTTCTTGAAATCTTCAAATTCTTCAGTATTTAAGTTGCATTTCTTATTTACTTTTCCAATTTTGATGTACTTTTCTTCCTCTCCATAAAGTTCATTTGGTGCTCATTCTTTCCTTTCTGGATGAGCAGTGTAGCAAGAGTGAGCAGATCTTGTCATTGTCAGTTGCTTCGTTGTGACCAGAACAGTTGTGGTTTGTTTTACTGCAGTAATTTTTAAAAGCATCCTTAATATTTATTCTTGTATTTAATATTCCTGGTGACATGGGCGATGCTTTGTCATTGGTCAAATCTTGGCTCATCTGAGAGAAAGCTCTCTACATCTGCACTCCTACAAGATAGAGTGAAACATATCTTAATTGTATCTGCTACTTCAGGATATATCCTTTTCCCACATAGAAGTTTTAGATTGATATGTGGTTTCTGGTTCTTTTAACTTACAGATTTTTAATTTGCCTTAACTTTCTCAAACTTAAATATCTTCCATTCATCTTGAAGGATAATACTATCAATGGAGGAAGACTGTAGGATTGACTTAATTGGAGACGGCGAACAAATTCGTTATCTTGGAACTACTTCAGGGATACTCTAGTGTTCGACGAGACTGCTGTAATGAAAAACCTTCACAATAAGCTCCAACTTCTAACATCGTCGCCACTGCTTAAGGAAGACCAAAAACTCCTAGTACTGAATTCCTCAATCTGTCCCACCCTGATGTACCCTTTCCTGACATGCAGCTTCAAGAAAATCGCACAGAAATTCTTATCCGATAGCGATAAAATGATTAAAAGTGCAACAAAGGAGATATTGCAGTTACCGACGGATACTCCAGATGGCATACTGTACACCGAAAAGAAATACAAAGGATTCGCTCTTTTTAAAACCTCGTGGGAAGTTTACCTTCAATGTATTAACGCCTGTAACATCTTGCTTAAGACTAAACACCCACTCAGCGTCACTTCAAGGGATTCTCATGCGGAGAGTCGGGAATGCGTAGAACGCCTAAAACTAACAAACGCTGATATCCAGAAAATAACCACCAAGAACGGCTTGTACGATACTAAGAAAATCCGGCAAGAGCTACGAGGACGTGAATTCACCTCCTGGTGTTCACTGCCGCAAAAAGGACTCTGAGTACAACTGTACAAAGAGTACACCAGCAAACTCTTGGGTGCGAGATCATACCGGACTGTCTTGTAACGAGTGGAGAGAGTCTATAAAGATGACTGCTAATGTTTCTGCGGTGCGCTCGGTGCCAGGCAGATCCCTGGACAACAACCTCTGTCGGCATTGCCACGGAGAGAAAGAAACTCTTGGTTATGTCCTGGGATTCTGCACACGCAGGGAGCTCCTAAGAAACACGCGGCACAACCAGATCAGATCTCTCATTGCCGAAGAACTAAGAAAGAAGGGATTCAATGTACATGAAGAGATACACGGACTGGCCATAAACAGTAGTCTGCAGAGAATTGACATCATAGCCTTTAAAGACAGCAGCTCTCAAGGATTCATATTAGATCCCACTGTCAGATTCGAGCACCATAGCTGTCAGCCAGAGGAAGTTAATCTTGAAAAGATTAAGAAATACAAATCCACTATCCCTTACTACAAATCTAAATACCACCTTCAGGAAATAGAAATAATGGTCGAGTTCGCGGTACCGTACCTCGTCATTTCGTCGCCATATGGAAGCGCTTCCAATGAAGCTCATCCCTGAAATTGCGACCCTCGTCCTCAGAGGCTCCATCAAAATCCTGAGACACCACCTCTACAGCTACGGCTCTGAAATGCCACTCTAATTATACTGTTCCTTTATAATTTAGAGTTTTCTTCAATTAATAGATCTGTACAGAAATTTGGTTTGTTTTATCTTGTCCTTAGTGGCAGCCTGTAAATACAGGACATTGTTCCTAAATAAATGGAAATATTACTATTGTGAAGAATATAAGTTGAAATATCAATGGGAAGAACCTTTGCAACTTTCACCATATCTACACAGCAGTGATGTGAATTTTTCTCCTCAGGTTGTAAAAGCAGGTATGTATTAGAAAATATGCAGAAGTAGATTCTCCCCCCTCTCCCACAAGATGTTTGCAACTGGTGATTTAGTGTTCCTGTACACTTTTCAGAAGAAAAAATGGCTTCTTTTTCTGGCAAGTCTTTCACAAAGTAGTAAAAAATACTACTTAGCATTAAAGAAGGTTGCATAACTGAAATATCTCCTCCTTAATCCATGCTGTATTCAGCCTCCATAATACATCAGTCTTGCAAACCTACAAATGATATACCGGGTAGTAGCCAAGATTCTTCAGCTCATCATACAGAAACTTGAATAAACATTATCTCTTTTTTTTGGAAAGTCTCAGAGAGTAATCTAAACACCAAGCTTGATACCTGCAGTCGCTTAAGTGCGGCCAGTATTCAGGAAATATTGGGTTCGAACCCCACTGTCGGTAGCCCTGAAGATGGTTTTCTGTGGTTTCCCATTTTTATACCAGGCAAATACTGTGGCTAAGGCCACAGCCGCTTCCTTCCCATTCCTAATCCTTTCCCGTCACATCATCGCTGTAAGACCTATCTGTGTCGGTGCAGCGTAAAGCAACTTGTAAAAAAAAAACTAAACAAAGCTGCACTAGGCATAAAACTCAATTCACCCTTGTATGTTACATTTAAAAAAAAGAAAGTATCGATTAATTTGTAGTTACGGATCTACAAACTGTACTGGTATGTTAGTGGTAAAACTCTCAAAATATTTCTGAAGAGCGAGACTTAGTTCTTTCTGTTAGAACATGGTAGAAATTATTCAGTTCTCATGATGCTGTATGCATTTTTTATAATTTTTGAGTTAGTAGTTACCAAAGTTCAAAAGCAAAACAATTTTCAGAAAATTTCAGCACTTACACTTCCCATTGAATGTGGTTGTTGACAATTCCAGCGAAAACTTACCTTATTTAAAGTCCACCATTAATGGTACTACATTCAAATGAAAAATATGTGGCTTAATTAATGGGAAGTTTGTGTATGTACAGGAGAGTACAGTCTACACTGGAGGTGTGCTCAACGGGTTTGCTTAAATTATCAGCAGAAGCAAAAACTGTTGTGGCATCTTTAGTGCCTCTTTATTTATTTCACTTTTTTTGTTTCTGTCTCTTGGCACAGGCCAGAGCAAAGTGTAGCTTCTACCGAAGTCCCAATCTCATCCATGGCTGTGACAGTATGGAAGCTGCTGGGGTATAGGTCGTGCTGAGTAATGACATTTGGAACACAACTAGTGTTTGAGTGTTATGAAAGGTGTCGCTCATAGGATCAATCGTGCTACAGTAGCACCTTCTGGTCCAGTGAGGAAAGCAATGGCAAACTACCTCACTCCTCGTCTTGCCTAGTATGCCTCATTTGGGCTCTGCCATTATTTTTTGCAGTTTCCATATAACTGCATAGCCTTTGGTGGTCCTAATTGAGGATCCAACCAGCCTCTGGGCTGATGACCTAACAGACAGAAACAAACTTTATCCCTTTCTCCTGCAAATATCACAGGTAAGGACCTAACATCCTATGCAAGTGAAGCCTGTTGTAACATGAGGGCTTAAAATTTGTGTTATAATAGCAGACAATAACAGAGTGAACCATGTAATGTTTAAGGACTTGTCAATATCTGCAAGTTATGAGTGTCATCTCTCAAACAATTTCAAAACTTTCATTTGTCACAGTGTGTATATTTTAAAAATTATCATAATCAGCTGAGCTTAACCAAACAGACTCTGCAAAAAGCTTTAATATTTCCATCATTTTATTACCATGACAATTAACATGGCTCCCAAACTAAACTTCAGAATAGTTTTTCCACATAGGTACTCTTGAACAACTCTTGTGCAGTTAATAACTTCTATAAAACTACATTTCCTGTGATCAAACAAGAGTGTAGAACGGAGTAAAGAATTGCACATTTTCTGCAAACTGTGTCTCGGTAATGGAAAATAATGAATATTTAAAAAAGTTATTGCATTTCCCTCTGGGAAAATCAAATGGGCATAAATGCCTTTCAATAAAATGTGTGATGCTATGTTGCCTAGCAACCATGCAGGCTGTAATCTGAAATATTGATGGAGAATGGACCATGACATTAAGATCCATGGATCGTGCAGCTCTCAAGGTAATGTCGCCAGCTAACATAATGTCACACATTTTGTTACATAACAGTATTACATTACACAAATGTGTGAATAACCCTCAACTGTTAAGTCCAAATGTGTGGTTTATGGTGAGTGTTTCTGTAGACATATCCTAGTGTGTGAACCATGGGCAACGGCTGAGTGGCAAAGTTAATCGTCCTCAGAGTTGGGATACCCATTGCTATGGAATTAGGGTGGACATTTTTGACATGTTCCAAGCCAGGACCCTCCTGTTGTTCTGGCAGCTAGAACTATACAATCAACCGGTGGTCCCTGCCTCCTATAGGAGAGATTCTCACTGTGAGTATGTGTAAGTAAGGCAGCATCCTGCTTCACAGAATGTACCAAGCTCAGAATATTTTAAACACGCCTTTTAAACTTACGTACTTAGTTATGTCCTTTTACTCTTTTGGAGAGCATAGGGCTTTGACGACGGAGCGCCAAAGTATCCTATTTTGAGCTAGGGTCTTCAGTTCTCCAAAGGTCTTCCCTTCTTGTTTTGCCTCCTCCATCACACTGTCTCTCCATGACTTTCTGGGTCTACCTCTCTTCCGTTATCCTTGGGGGTTCCAAAACAGAGCCTTCCTCTCCACTGCATCCTGCTGCTTCTGCAGTATGTGGCCGAACCATTTCAATTTCCTCCGCTTTATTTGTATGCCAATGGGCTCTTCTTCTGTTTGTTTCCAGAGATCTTCCTTTGAAATTACTTTTGGCCAAAAATGCATTTAATTCTCCTTTAGCATCTATTTATAAATACCTGTAGTTAATGAGTGATCTCTGAGGTAACTTTCCCGGTTTCTCAACCATGTAACAGTACTGTTTTTACATTTGTTCGAAAAATGCGAAGTTTGGTTTTCATTGAGATTTCGCTGGCCCTCCATATCGGATAGAGTTGTATGAATGCCACATTTGCTTTGTGGATTCTCATTTTGACATCAGCAGCTGCTCCTCCATCCTGCGTAACCATACTGCCAAGATATGTAAACTCTTCGACTTCTTGAATGTCTTCATCACTGACAATGAATTTCTGTTTGCTCTTCAGATTGATATTCATTGCTTTTGTTTTCTGGGCATTTACCTTGGAAACGGCAAATAAAATGGAATTCAATGTGGATCCATCACTATCAATGAGGCTCATGCAAGAAAGAAAGTATAACTGGCAGAGTCAGCAAAGAGTCTGCATCCGGGTGTGCTAGGAGTTAAAGATATTCAGGTAAGTGGAGATAATGAGGAAGAGATAGATTAGAAAGTGTTCTTAACAGGTGTTAAAATGGGAAGGACTGTTAATCAGGAGTTCTATTGCACACAACATCATTTTGGTTAGGCTCGTAAATGAGGAGATGACTTGGGTAGATTTAGCCGTTGGAGGAATTAGGATGAGAACTGTCTGCGTGAACCGTGGCAGCTAATCACACTAACCACTACACCACAGAGGTGGTCGATTCAATACTATACCATACAATAAAACTTTCACCAAAGGAACAATATTACGCATTTAGTACAGTTAAATAAAGTACGGTGTGATTATACAATTAAAATCATTTAGTATTTGACTACACACTAAGAAACTAACAGATACTAAAGAGACTGCCAGACTGAAGAATGCACGCGGCAAGCAGGTGAACCATACCTCAGTGCCCATGATCTTGGCAAAAATGTACCCTTGCTACCCTTCCTCATAGCACATGCAGTGTACACTACTTGCTGTGGCGGTATACAAATCGGTTATGCGGGATGAACGACATTCTGTGTGTATTTCCTCTAATAATTTTGTTAATAATTAAATAAGATGAGGAAAAAATTAGCCGATAAGACAACAGGGCTTGTACAAATTACTTTGCTTAAAAATAATTTCTATAATTCCTAGTTTCAGCCGGCTAAAAATGGAATAAAAATGTAATCTTTTATCCACAAAGTGAGGGGGCAACTGCCCCCCATCTCCCCCACTGTCGCCGCTACTGCCCTGTATAAAAAGGAAGATGGGAAGAAATGCAGAAATTATAGGGGCATCACTCAACTTTCTCAATCAAACTTTTGGAGATCATTTGAAAATGAATTAGGAATATAGTTGAACCGTTATTGGAGGAGGATGCAATGCGGGTTCAGGAACAACTGAAGCACTACAAACCTGATATTTGCCATCAGAATGATAACGGAGAAGAACTGGGAATAGGCTATGTTAAGAACTTAGTGATGGTTGGTATGGACATCGAGAAGGCCTACGACAGTGTGCCTAGAGAGATAATCTGGGAATACCTAGAAGGTATAGGTCTGCCAGACATCCAGATTGATAAAGTAAAGATGCTCTATCAAAAGTGCTTAACCTGTGTCCAAATATTGGAACAGCAATTTAAAGAATATGGACTAAAAATCAATAAAACAAAAGCTCTTTAAATGACTATCAACAGTAAAGGTACATATTCAAACAATTTCCTGGAGGGAAGTCTATTGCAGTCTGGTTCTAACTTCAAATAGGCTACCTTGAAAGAATCACTTCAAAAGATAACACATTAAAAGAAATACTTAACAGGACTCAGAAATTTTCTCAATTTCATTTTCAAGTGAAAAACCTACTCTGGGATGATAAAATACCCCAGAAAGCAAAACTGACCATGTTTCATACCTACTTCATTCCATTTCTCACATATGGACTTGAAACATGTACCCTGCATAACAAGGCAAATAGCAAATCCAGTCAACAGAAATGAAATTCACCAGAACAATGAACCAAAAGACCAGGAAGGACAAGATCAGAAATGAAGCAAATAGAAAGGAGGCTGGCATCAAAATGCTTGTTACCGAGCTTTTAGGAAGAGGCAGGCTACAATGGTTTGGACATGTTATGACAATGGACAGAACGAGAACAGCAAGGAATCATTTTGACAGAGAAGTGAAAGGGGGAGGCCAACGAATTTATAGATAGAGACAGTGAAATTGGAGGTCAGCAAGAGGAATGCCAAGTGGGAAGATATAGAGGAACAGAAACTAAACTTTAACAGGATGAAGTAGCAAGCGCTTGTACTCCACACCTGGGAAACTGGAGCTTGAAGATGATGTATGGTTGTAAGAAATTTGTAAAATTTACTTTGCACAGGAATCCTCTGGAAGCAAATTTCAGTTATGCAAATGACACCTCGCTTTTCTTTCAAATTTCTGATCATGGTTTAACAGTTGCAGAACTCTTAATTTGAGCCACTAATGACTGACACTTTCAGCAGTACTACTATGTACCAACAGGGAAGCTGCAAATCAACAATCTTGAGAGCAGATTTAGCTGTTGCCTGCAGCTTTCAGGAAGGTAATTATCATATATCAGTCACACAGTTCATGGAGTGTGATAAAAAAATCATACCATAGTACATCATGCTTGAAAATTTCATGTGATTTGACCTTTTTTTACAATAGAAACAGGAGTGTACCACTGACCCTTTAGGATGAGAGATTATCTTTAGTGCTGTTGCCCAGGTGGCAGATTATATTTTCACTAGAAATACTGTTATAAGTCTCAATTAATACAGTATATGGTATGGATAACATTAGCCAAAAGATTAATTAATTATAATACAAGGTTGTGGAACTGAGGCTGTACTTGTATTTTGGTATTGTTGAGCTTGAAGGATAGCCTATATCCATTACGGTAGTGGTTGGCGAATTTGCTTGAATCTTATTATCTCATGCTTGGCAGAAAGAAAAAGAATACCCTTCAATATCAGCTCACTGTCAGTTCTGCCTATGGAATTACATAACCTCTTCTATAACCTAGAGGTTCTGAGTTTGATGGGATTATATTCAACCTTCTCATTGTCACTTTCTTCTGACTTTCTGATACAGATTCAAGCAAATTCACCAACCACTGATGGATATACCCATCAAGATCAGCAATACTGGAATAAAAGCAGAGCCTTAGTTTCACTACTGTACCTTGTACTATAATTAATTATCTTTTGGCTAATTTTATCAATCCCGAAGGTCTATACTGTATTAGCTGAGACTTAAATTGAAAGTACAATCTGCCACCTGGGCAACAGCACCTAATGCAGATCACTGATTATTAGTGCAATTCTTATTGATTAATCAAACTGTATATCGGTATCTGAGGTAAAGTAGGTAAAATAGGGCATTCATTCCAATATATGAGGTTATAATACTCGATGCAATATTGAGCTGAAATATACAATATAAACGTCAAATATAATATTAAAAAATACACAAATATTTTTTACACATTTATTTATATAAAGTCTGTACATTTTAAAAGACTGGGCTTGCTTTAAACGGGTTGTAGATCACATGTACCACTCGGATATATAAGAACAGTGACAATTATTGAGCTCCAGAGACCGAAAGCATTATCCAATATCTTCTCACAAGCAACGGGCAGTAGATCACATGTACCACTCGGAGATATAACAACAAACAGTAAAAATCATTGAGCTCCAGAGACGGAAAGCACTATCCAATATCTTCTCACAAGACATTCTCAACACACGAGTCACGTGTATATACACATATGCTAATACTCTGAGCATAAAATAATAGAAACAGTGCTGACCATGTGAAGCTGCAGTAGGTGAAAATCGCCGCCGTCTCGATTCTCCTATACTGCCTGCTCTATGCGAGCCTTTTTGCGACTACGCTGCGACAACATTTCTCCGCTAGATGGCAGACATAGACGCACAATGTTATTCTAATGACGGCAGCCTACAAAACACTATGCAGTATGGTCATATTTTCACTGAAGCTCGTAAATTACATCAGTAATATTAAATATCGGCAATATTACCTGTATGAAGTCGCAGTTGGCCTCATCATGCACAATTTAACGATTTGCCTGTACGAACGCTTGGCGTGGTACCGTACTTTTTGTGTTCTTGCCAACGCAATATCAAATAACAGGGGTCTTACGAACTTGGTTAGGATAGTATCACTAACAGTTTGCTGATGTTCTTTGACTTCACACTCTAACAAAACACATTCTGAAAGGGTTTTTTTTCTATTTGTTTTACGTCGCATCAACACATACAGGTCTTATGGCGATGTTGGGAGAGAAAAGGTCTACAAATTGGAAGGAAGTGGCCGTGGCCTTAATTAAGGTACAGCCCCAGCATTTGCCTGGTGTGAAAATGGGAAACCACGGAAAACCATCTTCAGGGCTGCTGACAGTGGGGTTCGAACGCACTATCTCCTGGATGCAAGCCCACAACTGCGCGCTCCTAACCGCTCGGCCAACTCGCCCGGTATTCTGAAAGGGAAGACGTTGCAACTCCTCATATTACGCTCGTACGTTTGAAGGACTTCGACAATAGGGCACAGCAGCTTAAACGAACTCCTGCAGATGCTTCACCAGAGCAACAAAATCAGGTTTCGGGCATCGAACTCCTCCTCTGTCCTGATGCATAATCAGTTCCATTTAGCGGTGTCGAAGCTCTAGGCAGTGAGATGTTGCTGACACAAGTGTCACACTCCATTCTCTCTTCAACAACACGAACCTATAACCCGCAAATTAGGATTTGATTTCCTGTTTCTAGCTTGATTGGAATATTATTGTTTGGATATATGAGGTTGCCCAAAATGTCTAAACATGAAGACGTTTGTTTTGTGATTGTCCGTCACAATTCTTATCACGAGGAATCCACTATCCTCCACGGCTTTAATCACTTTCTGAAAAAAATCCGCAGCCTGTTTCCAGTCATTCGACCGGGTCAGGAATGGAATGAATGAAGCCCCCATCTAGCAGCGAGGATAGGAATTGTGCCGGCTACCGAATCCTGTCGCACTCCTCCGGGGCAATGATTAATGAATGACAGATGAAATGAAATGATATTCGAGAGTGTTCCTGGAATGAAATATGACATGGAAAACCGGAGTATCCGGAGAAAAACCTGTCCCGCCTCCGCTTTGTCCAGCACAAATCTCACATGGAGTGATCGGGTTTGAACCACAGAACCCAGCGGTGAGAGGCCGGCGCGCTGCCGCCTGAGCCGCGGAGGCTCCATCACCTTCTGAAATAAGGTGTAAAGGCACAGATACGAGGGTAATCTGAAGATATCCAATTACTTCCTTTATTAGGTCCTTGCCTAGATAAAGCCGACAGCCGCTTTTCTCTCAATTCCCTTCTAGACGGTATTTCATTGAGTCTTATCTTTTCTGGCTGCGAACCACCTTGCCGAGATTGGCAAAATGGTACACAACAATTGAATATTTCGGGGAAAGAATCTGAAGTTTCAGTTCTGCGAAAAATATACCTTGCACAAACGGAAATAAACAAGTACCAACACCTTAAAATCACTCTTGAAATGTCTATAAGCATAACATGGTTAATTTATTTCACAGTTCTATACAAAATATCTCTTGTACGAACGGAAGTGACCAGCCACGTTTACTCATTATACGAAATAACTCAGGTTTTCACACACATTCATGCATCAATAACACAGTGTTACACCCACACTGATACCGAAGATTGTGCGTCTACTGCTGCACTCTTACGGCGACTTGGAGAAATATTGGTAGTCGCGCCTTCCTGTGTTAAACTAGTGGCATAGAGCAGGCAGTATAAGAGGATCGAGACGGCGGTGGTGAAAATAAACATACAGCAATGTTCTTCAGAATAGTTCAGTTCAGATCAGTTAGTTATCTGAACTACTCGATTCATGATGGCGGCGTACGCCATTCGGAAAGCTTCGGCTTACTCCGTGTAAGGCTTCGGTAAAGCTTCAGAGTGGAGCCGAAGTACGTCCCGTCAGGGGCTAACGTCGAGTAAAGACAATGGGTTGGGATATACTACCATATCCGAAGTACTTGTTTCATTATTGTTTGCATGAAGGAACTTTACCAGATGACTGGAGAGTTGCTATAGTAGCCCCTGTACAAAAAGGAAAGGGTGATAGACATAAAGCTGTAAATTACAGGCCAGTCAGTTTGACATGCATTGTATGTAAGCTTTGGGAAAGCATTCTTTCTGATTATATAAGACATGTTTGCAAAATTAATTACCGGTTTGATAGAAGGCAGTTTGGGTTTAGGAACGGTTATTCCACTGAAGTCCAACTTGTAGGATTCCAGCAAGATATAGCAGATATCTTGGATTCAGGAGGTCAATTGGACTGTATCGCGATTGACCTGTCTAAGGCATTCGATAGGGTAGATCAAGGGAGACTACTGGCAAAAATGAGTGCAACTGGACTTGAAAAAAGAGTGACTGAATGACTGGCTCTGTTTCTAGAAAATAGAACTCAGAGAATTAGAGTAGGTGAAGCTTTACCTGTCCCTGTAATAATTAAGAGGGGAATTCCTCAAGGCAGTATTATTGGACGTTTATGTTTTCTTCAATGATATGTGTAAAGAGGTGGAATCAGAGATAAGGCTTTTCGCAGATGATGTTATTCTGTACAGAGTAATAAATAAGTTACAAGCTTGTGAGCAACTGCAACGTGACCTCGATAATGTTGTGAGATGATGATAAATGGGAATAATAGTCAGGTTGTGAGTTTCACAAAAATGAAAAGTCCTCTCAATTTTAATAGGGATGTATAGAACTAGCACCGATAGAGCGCAGTGCTGTTGTACTGGGTAAGCGCAAGGCGCTCTTCATTTGTCTCCTGTGTACTCATGCCGCTAATATCCACGAATTTAAGTTGTTTAAATTGTTATTTTCGTGACTATGCCGAGCTATTGCAGTGTTCCTCTTTGTAAAAATCAGGGAAGCTCGTTTTCGTTTCATCAGTTTCCACAAAATAAAGAAATGAGGAAGAAATGGTTACATACTATTAGAAGGAAACATTTCACTGAGAAGAATCTGACCGAAAATATTAAAGTGTGTTCCCATCATTTTCAACCCGGAGACTTCACGAAAACTTTGTTGGGTAAGTGCGACTTACGAACGGAAATAATTTGTATTTTCTACCTATAAAGTGATTAGGCATTTCGATAACAACCACAGAATTTATGTTTCTATTTAAAGGTGAGAGAGCAAGATTAAAACCGGGCGCTGTTCCATCGCTTTTTCCATGGACCACGAACACAACAAAAAGAAGGAAGAGGCCATACACAAGAAAATCGCCGGATTACCACGATAAGCTTACAATATTGGAATCTTCAGAAATCATCCCCATTGAAGTACGGGAAGAAATCGTGAATATACCCGAAGAAGTGAATGTAACATCTGTGACTCCCATTTTCATTGACGTCAGTACTCAGACAAATACTACAGGTAATTTGGTTGTTGAGCAAATAATGAATAATCCTAATGCCGTATTGCTTTATACAGGGTTTGCAGACGTCCAACATTTTAATTTGGTGTTTGCTGTTTTGGGAGAAAACAGATACAATTTACAGATATTCCCTCTTGAACCCAGACTGTGTTTCTTATTGACAGTTATGAAGCTAAGGACCAACAAATCTGACCAGGAACTAGGCCTTAACTTTGGAATCCATAAAACTACTGTTGGAAGAATATTTAATGTTTGGATTAATTTCATGTACTGCCAATTTAAAGAGTTGAACATATGGCCTGATAGAGAAACTGTCCTTGAAAACAGCCCCCTTGCTTTTAGACAGAAATACCCCTCGACTAGAGTAATAATTGATGCAACTGAGATTACAATAGCAAAACCTAAGAACCCTACAGCACAGCAAGCTACATTTTCTACATACAAAAATGCAAACACAACAAAGGTATTAATAGGTATAAATCCATCTGGTTTCATAAGTTTCATATCTGATGCATATGGTGGGGCAATATCAGATAGGCAGTTATTTATCAGATCAGGAATGTTGGATCTCTTGGAAGAAGGAGATTCAGTTATGGCAGATAGGGGGTTCAACATTCAGGATCTGTTATGCACTAAAGGTGTAACATTAAATATCCCACCATTTCTGAAAGGCAAAAGGCAGTTTACTCCATCAGAAAACATTGAAACAAGGAGGATAGCCTCTAAAAGAATACACATAGAACGGGCTATAGGACTTGCTAAAACATGCAAAATACTGCAGTCAAAATTGCATGTCAGTAAAATTCGTCTTTCAGGGAGGATAATATTTGTATGTTTTATGTTATGCAATTTCAGGAAAACCATTATGTCAGGTTAGGATGACTGGAACAAAATATTCATGGTAAAACTTGTCTAATTTTGCCACCATTTCATGAATGAAAATGTCATCTCTCTCTATTTCCAACACTAGCATGTCAACAGCAGTGTACACAACAAAGCTACAATAATGTCTGCCTGTAACAAACAGCTGGCCTTGCACTTGGAAGTAATGGTTGTGATTTTTCTTGAGTATCACTGCACCACTGCTCTCACCCAAGTATGGAACACATTTGATTGAAATAGCTTCATTTTTATTACTTGGCAACCCTTTAAGTTCCAAGACTCTATCCTGTCCAATTAATCCATCACAAGATGCTGCCAGATAATGTCTGATAGGATGAATAATGAGGCCACACTTTTGGACTACATGGCCTGTTAGCTGAGAATATCTGTCCCTTGCTGAGTCTTCCATTTGAAGTCCCCATTTCATATCACTGGAGCAAAACAAACTTCCCTTGAATAAGGATTTTGCTAGGGCTTTAGGTGTTTTTGAGTGACAGATTTTCCCAAAATTACTTGCTGTTAAACGATATTTCCTCTCTTTGAACCATAGACTTTGCTGGGATTGTTGTCTAGTATTTTCCTCAATTTTCTTCCTTTCCTCATCATTGACTCTTACAAGATTTTCAGCTTGTGTCGCACATGGATCCACACCATAATGGTGGTCATGAATGACATCAAAGCAGCTGGCCTGTTCTTTTTTTAGAGCAAAAGAAAAAGTAAGCTTATGTTGGGAACTTTTCACAATACCTTCAACATATTGCTGATATCCAGGCTGATTAACTCCTGACAATGGCCTAACATCATGGCAGGGTTCCTGGAAAACTTGTTCCAAGGGCAAACATTCCACTTTCATAGGGCTAACTGGCCTCAACCGTTTGGAAGGGGGATGGTGAAAAGTTTGTAAATTTTGGGTGCATGTTCCTGAACACTGAACAATACCAGTCTTGGAGAAGTGCTCTAATGCATAGCTTACAGCAGCAATATGCTTACAACATGCCTTGGGGCCTGCTCCAGCAACACATTCACATTCCGCTCCTATAATGTCACCAGGTACTCCTAAAATAAGCTTCACATTATAGCTCTTATGTTTTGTGTACTCGGATTTCACAGCACTGCATATTAGAATTTCATCCGATTGAAAAAAACATTTTATAAACAAAACAAACTTTTCACTGAAAAGTCTGTATCCAGCATCACACAATGATTTGTAGTTGGAAACAGGTGCTCCATCTATTTCCGATTTTCTAAATACAAAATAATCCATCAAATGCACATTTGTGATGGTGATCTTCACCTTATGGCTGATAGTCAATTCTTCACAGGAACCGGTACTAGGAAACTGAAGAAATTCACATGCCTTTGGTGGTGGACAAGGCTGTATCTGCAGTTTCATGTAAGCCATCAACCTAAAAAAAATACGTGAATTGAAGACTATAAGCAAGTAGAGTAAATGCGTATTTAAATCTCTATTTATGATTTAAGTCTTGTGGATGTATATTTATATATTTCTCAATGTACAATAATCAAGTAATTGTATTCTTTAGGAAAAGGCATGCTGACTCCTATTTATTATTTAGATAATAAAGAGTGTTAGAATTTTGTAATTACCGCTGTACTAATTCTTCCTTCCTCCCGCTAGTTTTAGCGCCTCTGGTCCGTAGCTCATTTTGCAGCTGTTTAACGCTTAAACGCTGAAAATCGTCCATAATATACTAGGGGATATACCTGTACAAATAATTAATATAGTCTTGGAGTAAAATTAGAGAATATATAGTAGGCTTTAGCTTAGGAAACTCGGTCACAATCTGTATATTTCTCGCAGCTGACTGGGAGAAACATAAGACGATCGCCTTGCGCTTACCCAGTAGTACACGAGCGCTATCTGGCGCGAACTTTCTCTGCCTACATCCCTATTACTGTGTTGATGGGGTGAAGTTCCCTTTGGGGATCATTGTAAGTACCTAGATATTAATATAGGGAAAGATTTTCATTGGGGTAATCATATAAATATGATTGTAAATAAAGGGTGGAGATCTCTGCACATGGTTATGAGGGTATTTACGGGTTGTAGTAAGTATGTAAAGGAAAGAGCATATTTGTCTCTGGTGAGACCCCAACTAGAGTATGGTTCCAGTGTATGGGACCCTCACCAGGATTACTTGATTCAGGAACTGGAAAAAATCCAAAGAAAAGCAGCATGATTTGTTCTGGGCGATTTTCGACAAAAGAGTAGCGTTATAAAAATGTTGCTATGTTTGGGCTGGGAAGACTTGAGAGAAAGGAGACGAGCTGCTCAACTAAGTTGTACAGTATGTAAAATTCTAAATTCCCATGGAGGGAATTAGATATTTTTCCCCAATAGAGCATGTCAAAAATGTCAAAAACATATCAGATGTAAGGCTTTTCAGGCGTTAGCTCTATTAACCAGCGCTTCGTCTTAGGTCTGACACTAGACTCATCAGAGTGGGATGTGTCAGACCCTACCCACTGATGCTGGGGTGTATGCAGGTAAACTTATCAGAAGCCCTTATAAGAGGCACAGTCTGATAACTGCATATGGGACATAAATCTCCACAATGGAATTATTGCCCGCCTAGCAATTCCGAATGGAAAATTCTAAATTCCCATGGAGGGAATTATATATTTCTCACCAATAGAGCATCAACTGTGCCACACATACATTATTTAACATTATATAACATTTCTCGATGCGAATCTTGTTCCTAGCATGAATTCTATAGTTTGGCTTTGCTGTGTAAACAATAACAGTACTATCACGTAAAGTGTATGCCAGATGTCGCACAGCAATGTATAAGCGATTCATAGTTTGTGTTTCAAAAGTTGCCGATACTAATCTCGAAGATAACCGAGATCGATCGATTCAGCACTAGGGTGTGCATGTATCACTGAATGATGCACGTACTGTATATTGTTATCTAGGAATGGGAATTTCTCTCATTCGAGAGTCTCGGGACAAATAGCCAAAATCTCGAGAATCTCATAAAGCATATTGAGAGAAAGTGAATAGTACGATACTCGCTTGAGTGCATTTGCGAATTACAATGAAATATTGGTGTTCTTGCTCAAAGCACGGCATTCGGGTTATTTTAAACCGCCTCATTTTTGGTTGTTCTGACATGGAACACATGGAATATTTGCTTTGACCTTATATTTAAGTTCGTATGAACACAACTGCTTATTTA
The DNA here is from genome assembly GCF_040414725.1 of Anabrus simplex. NCBI lineage: Eukaryota > Metazoa > Arthropoda > Insecta > Orthoptera > Tettigoniidae > Anabrus > Anabrus simplex. The sequence goes on from NC_090272.1 coordinate 120,194,076, forward strand.
TAGAAAGGAATGGCATAGAACAAAACTTTGTTTAGATGGTCTTCAGGAAGAAAAGAAATAAAGCACAATAATTGAATCAAACTGTTATTTCATTCCTAAACCTTGTAGAGGATTAGGCGGGCCACCAGCTAACTAAAGTAGTTCTTCGGCCATGGAATATCGAAACATTATTTTTAAGGACGTTATATTTATTATGAAGAACGTCTATATACGTAATGGGAATTGGTTAGTACAGTATGTGTTTCTGGCGCAGAAGTCACCGAATCAAATATCCGCCCTGCAATCGCTCGTGCAGACTCATTTTATCCACCGTTTATTGAAAATAATATATTTTGTAGATTTGTACACATACCTATAGGCTACAGTGGGTAACATTAACAATGAATCGTACATTATGTTAGATTGAAGACTCATGCAACGTGACCTTGTTGTCATTGAACTCTGAGGTATTAAGTAGTTCCAAATACATAATGTAAAAAAAATAACAAACTTACTTTTTAAACACCTTGTCTTGAAAAGATGAAAGAAATTCAATATGTGTAGCATCAAAAGGAATTTGAAATGTTACAAATCTTATGTAGAATTTCTTGTAGAGGAGGGACGTATTCACTGCAACAGCCAGGGACCCACCCACTAACCCCCAGAAGTACATTTACAACTTAATATAATTTTTCAAACGCCGTTATTCATTGCTCGACCACGCTGTGGCATTTCCATTGGCTGAGGTACAATCGGATATGGCATTATTCCCAGCAATCAAGTGAAATACATTCTGTTGCAACCCGCGCACAATAAAAACACAACTAAATGCAATCTATAACGAAACAATGTACAATACATAACAATAATTTTCTGTTGGAACTTACCTTAATGTAGGGGATGATAGAGCATGCCCGCAACCTTAAAAAACTTGTGTACCCTCACATTAACGGAAAAGTTTGTCTTAAATAGGAATTCTGTCAAGTAGCCAGCCAAGTGAGCTTTCTTTCTCCCAAAGCCGGGAATGGAGTAGGGCCCGTGCTTTCGATGCCTCCACGAAGGTGCACGAATCCTTCATGTTCCAGGCAGTCGTTCGCTTTCCAGTAATCGGAACTATTAATTGTGCCTGGCCACCCACTCTTTAATGACTGTGAGCAAGGTCTCATCGAGACCCTAATATCCAGAATAAATTATATTCCATTGTCAATTAGCTCCACGTAAATTTTGGCTATGACAGTGTCAGATTTTTGCCACTATCCATCGTTGTTGTCGTCATCCGAAATGCTAGAGGGCTAATAGTCGCTTCGCGGCCATAACCCCCAGACTCCCTTTGTTGATTCCACTCAATGATTCTGTCACGAACCTAACCAATCCTGACCAATGCTTTGGTCACTAGCCAGACCTAACCAATCCACACCAATAGCTTTGTCACTAATCAGCATGATAAATTACTTCAGGTTTTTGAATGCGCTGGTATCACCATACTGAGCCGTATCCTGACGCCCCATAAGAGACAATCAGATTTATATTTGCCATATTAAATAATTTTATTGAGATAAATTTCAGCCAGACATGGTAAAATAGTAGATCGCAGGATAGCTGAGACCGGAAGTCCATGGAGACATAAAGTCGCTGAATATTGCGCGATGCTTCCTCAGGACCGTGAGAAAGGCTTAGCGTTACCAGAAGTTAGCACATCTCGGCACGTGTAGAAGACGTTGGCCAAGAGGAATATTCAGCCAATTAGAATGCATGGGTGTGGCAAATATGGAGTCTGGATCGTGCGGAATTAAAATCTCAGGTTGACCAACATGGACATTTGCATGAAGAAGACATCACTATAAAGGAATCAGTTCTGTTAGTTGAAGGAGTTCCACAGGTTGGAAAGTGTAAAATAATAAGGAATACGCTATAGAAATAATATGAGTCATTTTTATATCAGCTGGAGTGTGTTTTATGTTAATTTTAATTAATATAAAAGTCATTGTGAATAGCAAGCACGCTGATTGGTTGCTTCTTTAAACATGCGGGAATCCCATAGCTACAACGGTGTTAGCCAAGCTTCTCAAGCGTCCCAAGCTTTGGGACCGTTACTCTGATTGTGCGAGCCGACGTGGTGTGAATGTTGTTCGGTATTGCTCTGATACTTGTGCGTGAATGTTGCCACGTGGATAGATACATAACAGTGTATGGTCTTTTCGACCGAGAAACAGTGGTTTTAGTCGTGAAGTTTACTGAATTAATTGGTGCAGTGCTAAATTACCGATTTCATTATGACGCAATGTTTTACTCCAGAGTAATAGACGGTTATATCAGCCGCAGACTGGAAAATGAAGAAGAAACGCTCAGCTGTATTGCATTTTCGTGTCGGTCGCGTTTCACGAAGAACTTTTGAACCGAACCGCGAGCCGCTCTAACTAACTGTATAAAACCCTATATGTGTGATATTAATTTTACGTGTATTTGTTTTGTCAGAGTAATGTTGGCTTAGTTCACAGCTAACAAAGGTTTATTCGGCACGTGCAAATAGAGCGGTGAAGAGGCATTTATCTGAAGTATTCTGTGTTGCAGTGTACAGGAACTTTCATCAAGAAGATGGCACCGCCCATAGAAGAAAGAAGATTGCTTCCATGTGTTAAAGCAGTGATGAACATGGAGTAACAGAATACCTTGGCAAGGATGTGAGCCGTTGCCAATGTCCAGAGGGTCGTCAAAGATAAGACGCATGTTTTTTAAATTAAGTGGAATGTTATATGAATTATGTTTAAATACTAGTGAAGTTTAGTGTAGGGATTTTTCTTTAACGTAATTTTTGCCTGATGGCATGTGTTTATTTTACATTTGTAATGTTGTAAATACGGATAGAAAGGGAATGCATGATTCCTTTTTTTTTTATTTTACTTTACGATTAGTTAGATGGGATATTGAAGGAGTTGTTAGGATTTATTTTATTTTTATATCACTATGCATGTTAATTAGCTTAGTATTATTCCGGTATTCCTCTATGTTAGAGATAGGAGGATTAGAATGACAAGATCATCCACTTTCCAGAGTTATTAAACGCTTGCTACGTTGAGAGTAAGTTCAATTTTTGTCATTTAGAAAGTTAGTAACAGTTAGATTGCATGACGCATGTTATTTCAGGAGGTAACACGTGTGGTGCTGTATCACAACGTTGAATAAGAAAGGAGTCTTCCAATGTAGGTTGGAAACTGTTTCGAACAATGATTTGTATGGGAATCGAATGTGGACTTATAATGAGAAAGGCTGATGAGATTGTAAGAAATATAAGAGCATTTAATGCATGCTGATTTATGAAGTTGATTATGCCAGCCGACTGCATGCCTGATGAAGTGATAAGAATGATGTGCAGTGAGTATAATGCTGCAATTGTATTCTGAGAGAATATTGAGAATCAGAATTGACGGGATATTGATGTCAGGCCAGTGAGCCTGATGTGTGTATTAAATTATTATAGCATGCTAGTAAGAAGCACGATTGTATGTGAGCTTCCGTGCATTTGAGGAAATATGAGATCGTCTTACAGGTTCACTTATCAGCCGTGTTTACCTAGACAGCGTGAATGAGATGTTATCTCCGCAATACAATCTTGTCGAGCAACCAAGCCTCAGTGCAGTATTGAGTTCTAGCATTTCTTTTCAGCCCACAGCACAGCAGGAAATATGTGACAGTGGAACGCATTTTCTGGTGAGCAAATGCAGGAGAAGAACGCAATGTTGGCCGTTGCTTTCCACATATTTAATAAAGGATAATATAGGTTTTCTCTTACAGGATGTTGTTTTGATATGTTGTCTTGTTGTTTAATGGGGAACAGCCCGAGTGCTGAGTGAATGTTGGTGGTCAGTCTAGTTCTCACTAGATCCTTTTGGTGAACCGCGTTTCACGTCTCGTCAGTGTAGCATGCAAGATTTTCCTTTCCTAATCCGATGTAAATATTTGAGATACTTTGCTTATATTGTGTTCATTGTAAATATAGCGTAGGGAAATGCCACTAGTATTTTTCATAATTCATATCATGTCCCACTGCGTCTTAATTTTCTTTTTATGTTAACTTTTGCAACGATTCTCCGGAATTTAAATCCATATCAATGTGATACTTAACATCGTGCTACTCCATGCGAATCAGATGCGTATAAATATACGCATATGTATACTACTATGAACATGAATTTTGGACAATCATGAGACGTCACTTGAAGTTCACAAATATTTAAAGTTGTATTTGAAGTTTCCTTTTGCATTTAATTATCTGAGTAATTAACGTTTTAATGTCAATTTCTTTTCAATTATATTTTTGAGATAATGCTATCATTTTTATTATTTGATTTCATTTATGTTAGGATGATTCGGGGTTATTTTATGAATAAACTCATCTTATCTCATATTATTGTTTCTCATTCGAGTTATACCTCCATTTCCTGTCATCTACTTATGATTAAGTGAGAAACTTAAACTTTTAGACTGGCCCATCGACAACCAACCCACCTCTCTGCCCAAACTTGAGTTAGTCGGATGTTTAAACAGGAATGGAGGCATCGTCCAAAGGGTTAGTACCCCTGGGTACGGTACAGTACGGAATACTAGTGGCCTAACAGCCGCTTTGCGGCCCCAACCTGGGGCTTACATCCCCAGAGCCCCTTTGCTCAGTCACAGTCCAAACCAATCCACTAGTTCGTAAGTTCAGAAGTGGCACCGCTGCACCTAACAATGTACCTACTAGTTCATAAGGTCAAGCGCTGGCGGCCCTGTGCACCGCATGATTCTATTCTGCCCTCTTTGATCAGGACCATCACGAGAAGTCAGCGAGAAAGAAACAAATGACAGTGCAATCGCGCCTAGATGTCTGCACTGAAAAATTGCCGCATTATCTGAACTTTTGTCGAAATTGCTTGATTTACTTTTTTGTTTTAAACTTGAAACAATTCCAGTGTTGGCACTTCTTTAAACTAGCATGACTTTGACACTGGGCATTAAAACAATACTAAATCATTCTACGCCAGAGTGTTTATTGCACGTATTTAATAATTATCGGAACAAAAACAATAAAACAAGTGTATTGTTTTCCGCTGAATAAAGTCATATGTCGCTCTTCCCTTTTTGTAGCCTACGATTTATTTTGTCTCTCTACAAACTTTGTATATACGATTATAACTATTTGGCTAGAAGAAGAAAAATAGAATTTTTTTAACATTACATTTAACTTTAATAACACAGCGTAAATGAAGAGCGGTAAAGCAGTAGGAGTGGATGAGGTAACTACGGAAATGATAAAAGCAGCAGGACCAATAGGGCTACAGTGGCTGTATAGATTATTTAGAATAATCTGGAGGAAGAAAGAGATCACAGAAGAGTGGGGAAAGGGTTTAATTATCCTGATATTTAAAAAAATGTGATAAAAAGGAATGCAATAACTACAGAGGGATTGCCCTTATTGCTTATGTAGCTAAGATATTTGAGAGAGTATTGGAAGGAAGACTGAGGAGGAAGCTAGAAAGAGAAATGGAAGAAAAGCAGTATGGTTTTAGGAAAGACAGTTCAACGTTTGACCTGATCTTCACATTAAGACATATAATTTAATTTACCCGTAATTTTGTGTGGCTATTTCTAGCCGAGTGCAGCCCTTGTAAGGCAGACGCTCCGATTAGGGTGGGCGGCATCTGCCTTGTGTAGGTAACTGCGTGTTATTGTGATGGAGGATAGTGTTATGTGTGGTGTGTGTGTTGCAGGGATGTTGGGGACAGCACAAACACCCAGCCCCCGGGCCATTGGAATTAACCAATGAAGGTTAAAATCCCCGAACCGGCCGGGAATCGATCCTGGGACCTTCTGAACCAAAGGCCAGTACGCTGACCATTCAGCCAACGAGTCAGACATTAAGACATATGATAGAGAAAAGATGGAGTTTGGAAAAGATGTAGTGATGACATTTATTGACATTGAGAAGGCTTATGACAGTGTGCCCAGACAGTTGCTATGGGACACATTAAGGAAAAAACAAGTTAAGAGAGTGGAAGTGCAAATGATATAAGATATGCACAAAAATTGTGTTAGTGGTGTGAAGACTAGTATGGACCAATTGTTTAAAGTTGAAACTGGTCTCCGACAGGAAAGTGTATTATCCCTCATACAAAAGATCATAGTCATGGATGAAATTCATAAGAACATTATACTCCGCATGGCCTTACTTCTAAATTGAAGTTTCGTAAAACAAATGAGCATCGCCTTCCCTCTGTTGCCAGCGCGCTACGCCTGCGAGAACAGCTAATGCAATATGACCGCGGTAAACAGCCCTTGTAAATTGTAATACAGTACTCAGAAAAACGAATGAATATGGATTGAAAACAAATTCACAAGAACTACACTTTCTAACAATGTCTGGCACTAAAAGAGAATGTATTATTAACAATAAAAGAGAATGAGGAAATAACACATCACTAGCGGCTAATGGCTGGGACAGAAAGGAGGTTATGGCCTACAAAGGGAACACTGTACTGATCTCAGAGTCACTGGAACCCTCCAAAAATATGACAAACACACTAAATATTGAAGGAAAATGCAAAAGATCGCGAACCGTACCGAATACCGTACACGCCGAGCGAGATAGATTAACCACGTGGCGAATGTATATATATATGAGAGTTGGCAACTAGGTTTCGAGATCGTGCTCTGCCGATATAAATCGATATGAATGGCAGCTTGGGATTGGTTGGATGTCTATGCTTCAGCACATAACCACCAGACAGAGCCAAAATCTGCTAAAACGTCAATTTAGAAGTAGAGCCGTACGGAGTATAAACAGAGATTGGGAAGACAGGCAACAAAATCCATGTTGTTTCTCAATGATGTAGTGATATGGGGTGAGGATGAAATGGAAGTGCAAAAACAAGTAGATATATGGAATCAAGAGATAGAAAAATTTGGGATGAAAGTATACTCCGCACGGCCTTACTTCTAAATTGAAGTTTCGCAAAACAAATGAGCATCGCCAATCCTCTGTTGCCAGCGCGCTACACCCGCGAGAACAGCTGATGCAATACGACCGCGGTAAACAGCCATATATAGTAAAATGTAATACCGTACTCAGAAAAACGAATACATATGGAATGAAAACAAATTCATAAAATCTACACTTACTAACAACATCTGACACTAATAAGAGAATATATTATTCAGAATAAAAGAGAATTAGGAAATAACACATCACTCACCGCCAATGGCTGACACAGGAAGGAGGTTATGGCCTACAAAGGGAACACTCCACTGATCTCAGAGTCACTGGAACCCTCTGACGATGAATCATTGTCACTATCACCAGGTCCCAAAGATATTATTAAACTTTCGACGGAGTTCTCCAGTACATCTTCATTTTCCCACGCCTCACGTATTAATCTTTGTGTACTGCGCACAACTTTCCTCCAGTCATCGGCACTGACGTTCACCACAGCTTCGGTTAACAGGTTTTCCACCTCGGGTACAGTAAAACGCTTATTTTTTGTTGCAACATAACCCTTAACCTGAGCCCAAATCTTCTCTATTGCATTGAAGTGGCAATGATAAGGTGGAAGTCGAATAACTTTATGTCCATGACGTCTTGCAATTTCGTCCACGACATACACAGGAAATTGTGGCTTGTTTTCTTTCACAAAACAGTTCACCTTTCTTCATGTTGTCCCGCACAGGAATGTTGTGCCTCCTTAACCACTCAGCAAGGATCGACTTCTTTGCTGCCATTGTCGGAGCTTTGTCTTGAATTACGGAATGGTAGGGGGCATTGTCCATTATTATTGTACAATTTTCAGACAGGTTATTCATCAATGTGTATTCAAACCAGTTCTGAAAATTGACACTATTCATCTCCTCGTGGTAATCGCCAGTCTTCTTAGACCTCAGAACATATAAACAGTTAGGTACAAATCCGTTTGCGGTACCGGCATGTAGCACAATAATTCTTCCCCCCCCTTTCCAATGGGCACTGCCATTGTACCTTCCACAGAATCATCTGTCCAGCCTTTTCCTACGGTATGGTTTGCATTAATCCATGTTTCATCTAACCACACAATCGAATCAAAATTTTCCTTCATAACGTCCCTTAAAAACCGGCAGCGCCACATCACAATATCACTTCTCTCCATTAACACTCGGCGACCGTTTAATTTCTTGTAACGGAATCCCAGTTCCTTTACCACAACATTCAGTGAAGTCTTGCTGCCTTTAAATAGTTCGCTTTCCTTCAGAGACTCACGTAGCTTCGCAAGAGTAGGGTGTTCTTTTCTGCGGTAGTAGTCATAAATATGACGACGAATGGCATCTTTCTCGAAACTGTCCAAGTTCGTCACTGGTTTGGCCCGATTCCTTTTCTTACCCGGTGTTTCAAACTTAGAGGATCCAGGAGATTGTTCCTCATCGTGGTATTTCTCCTTTCCAATTGCCACTACTGTGTATTTACTCACTTTGGTAGCGTCGGCAGTTCTCTGTACAGCTTGTGCTAAAGGAAGCAATGTAGCGCCGTTCTCCTTTTCTTTCTCAAAGTACTCGCGCACATTGGACACAATTTCATGAGCCTGGCTTCTCAAGGGCGTGCCTTGTCCCACACGTCTCGATTTCTTGCCACTTGTCTTTCCCGAACTACACTGAGACATGGTAAACACGACGAACTAAGTACACTGATACACGGACGTAAATAAAACTACAGCTATTTAATAATTAAACCTATACTGTACTTATGCTATGCTAAATAAACTACGCTATACTGTACTATCCTCGAGAGATAAAACTTATATGATAAAACACTAATTACTGGAGGAAAATGCAAAAGATCGCGAACCGTACCGAATACCATACACGTTGAACGAGATAGGTTAACCACGTGGTGAATATAAATATCAGACTTGGCAACTAGGTTTCGAGATCGTGCTCTGCCGATATAAATCGATATAAATGGCAGGTTGGGATTGGTTGGATGTCTATGCTTCGGTGCACAACCACCAGACAAAGCCAAAATCGGCCTAAACGTCAATTTAGAAGTAGAGCCGTTCGGAGTATAAGCACAGAGAAAAGTAAAACAATAGTGATGACAAGGGGAAGGAAGGAAGGAAGAGGAAGGAATGAAGAGGAAAGATAAAACTGAATGGTAAAATTCTGGAAGTGGTTAGAAGTTTCAAGTACTGGGGAAGTGTGATTACAGAAGATGGAAAGATTACCGAGGAAATTGGAAAAAGAATACAAGAAGCAAACAGCTTCTACCAGAGTGTAAGGGGTATTCTGTGGAACCAAGATGTCCCAAAGAAATGTAAGAAAGTATATTATTCAACCTATTATGAACCCATACTTATGCAGCTGGATCGTGGTGTACAACAAAACGAGAGGACAGTAGAATACAGGCAGCGGAGATGAAATTCCTACGAGGTATCGAGGGCAAGGCCAGAAAGGATAGAATTAGAAATGAAGAGATAAGGAAAAGGACAGGAATCTTGAAACTTCAAGACAGGATAGAAACAAAGCTAAAGTTGTATGGGCATATGATGAGAATGGGAGAAGAGAGGGTGCCAAGAAAAGCTTTTTCAGAGAAGTTAAAAGGAAAGAGACTACGAGGAAGACCCCGAAAGAGGTGGACAGATTCGGTGTGGGAGTGCATAGAGAAGAGGGGAGGAAAACCAGAAGATGTACTTAAAAAAGGAGAAGAGTGGTGGAGAGTCAGGGAGCGATGGAGGTCGTTGATTCACAACATGATCCACGAAGTTGGAAACGGGAAATGAAGATGATAACAGCGTAATCGCAAAAAACGACAAAAGGGAACAAAAATGGCACTGCAGTTTATTTTTTGGAACATGCGTGAAATATTCCCAGGCCAATGATTTCTTACTGGTAGCCATCAATATGCACTAAAAGTACTGTATTGCCTTTACGCCAGTCAAATGATTAAGCTTAAGCTTAAATAAAATGACTGATTTTTCTTCGTGGGTTGAGTGTGATGCTGCAAATCTTATTTTAGCTTGTTTGTGTATTATTCCCCGCAAATAGAAGGCCAAACTTCTGTTCATGATGTAGCCTGTTGTTCTTAGTGTGCCGTGTAACCATGACGTAGAAAGCATGCACTGCTTGTGCAATACCAACTACAACCTATCAATCCTTAATGGAGAATCCAATATGGCAGAAACATTGGGCCACTGTCTGCTGTGAGATGCAGCTGGGCATTAATTCCTAATAATATTTATAACACCAATAACGTTCATTATCTTCATAAAGAAGACTTAGTATATGAAATATAAATCATGTTTCCATAGTTAGAAAACAAGAAATGGTTTAAAATAATATACCAAATCGAAACAAGTCTTCAACCAACTTACATAACCCTACACCAGTACATTTGACAGTGAGAAAGTGTAAGTAATTAATATTTGTTGGTAAAAAAACAATAACACATTACAAGAAAAACACAAATCATCCATAAGAGTGAAATGACATATCGTACTCAGTAAATAAGATATTCAGCAAGCAAGACTACTTTCAATATGTACCTGACTCGCTTACATAACCCTACAACACATACACTTGAAAATGACAAAGTTTAACAAAAATTCGGTGGTAAAACACAACAACACACATGCAACACATTACAAGAAAAATACCCATAGCACCGACATGGCTGACCGTACTTAGTAAATATAAAATTCAGCAACCTAGACTACTTTACGTATGCATATGACTCACTAACATAACCCTACAGCCAGTAGACTTGGAAAAGACAAAATTAAACCAACATTCGTAGGCAAATCACCTCAATACATAATATATTACAAGAAAAACATAAATTACACAGAACAATGAAACAACATCCTCGATAAATACACATTCACTAGCCTAGCCCTACTTGAAATATACAATTAAAGGTGTACTTATAAGAAAATCATAATTATTGATAAAAACATTTGGTAACACCTTAATGCACTTTTTAATCGTCATTTTCAACTTCACACTACACTGAGACTCGTCATCAAGATTACATACACTGCTCTCAATTAACTGAAATCCTAACACTACAGTATCTCTCTTTGATTCTGTAACTTAAGAAATTCTGGTTTGTAACTGTAATTAACATCTGGAAAAGTCTGAAAACGTTATAACACAAGGACATGACCATCAATGATGGACACTTCAAACCACCTCTCTTCACTAGGTTAAAATACATCATCATTTCTCTGTCACTATCCACAAGCAATTCATTTTCAGCTTGCAACATTTTAACGCAGACATCACACTTTTTACATAATATTTCAATCACTTGCAAAATGGTGTGGCTGGCAATGCAGACCAAAATCTGCACTGTTTCAAAGGGAACTGTGATGTGAACTACCGTACTTCAATAATTCCATCACAGCTATTGTTACAGACATTATGAGCAAAGTCTTTCAAAGAAAATTCACCAAGTTTTGCAGACCTCATCTTCAATACACCTAATATTTTGAGCTTTCTTTCGGACTCCGGAATTTGTTCCACAGAAACATTATAAGTACAACCACTCAATCTCCTGTAGACACCAAATATTCCCTCTAACCTGTCTGTCTGTACCAGTGGTACTTATTGAAAATATATTTACACAGTGCTATCACTAAGGTAAGTATGTGTGTGTGTGTGTCAAAGCTGTGTATGTTTCACTTGATTCTGTTTATGACATGTGCCATAAGTTTATGTATGTTTTTAAACATGTAAGGAATGAAAGTTTCATGTCATCAGGACCAGTAATTTGACTAACATCTTCATTTCTGGTATATGTACCTTTCTGTACATTACAGACTGACCACCACTTTTGAATTAATTTTGGAAACAGGATTGTGCCATCAGAAACATCCACACCTTGACTTTTAACCAATTCTAAACCAGCAATATTCTTAGGATGAAAGACATTGCTGCTAAGATACAGTATTCTGTCTCCATTGTTGTTGGATACAGAGCCTTCCTAGATAAATTCGGAGCCGGTTTTAGCAACAATCCCTTCTCTGAATGAAACAACTCTTTGGCCTCGGTAGTTGTACATTTACAGACCTCTGGTTATCCGTATGTGCCGCCTATCTCCAGAGAGATAGGTGGTGTGAAAAGTACCGATACGGTGCACTTAATTGCGCTCCTCACTCGGTTTGTAATGATTGTATTAAGTTATGGTTTTAAAATTTTGAAAAGGTAAATAATTATTACTTGTGTGGGGGTTGATTTATGGGTAAAAAATTAAATTTGCAATTTGGTATGTGTGACAAGGGCAGTGGCCTCGCAGTTATGTTGGCTGACAAAGCAATTTAGTGTACATCACTATGTGGTAGTCCTGGGTGGTCACCGATCCGGGTACCGACCACGCCCAATGTTGCTTTGGTATGGCAACGGGACTGTGCCAGTGGTATTCACATATTTATAATTTATGAATTGAAATTTATGTGAGTGTGCAGATGTTTAAAATTTAGAAAAGCAGCATTCATGTAATTTGGCAGCTTGTAGTGCTCCGCCTCGGCTGTACCCGAGGTTCCACTGCTTCACGTTTCGGTGGGAAGTGAGAACTTTTGGTATTTTTCATGGCAGGATGGTTTTACTTGGTGTGGGTTGGGGTAGGGTTTAATGTAGGATGAGTTGTTTGCTTGGCATGGTGGGTAATAGGGGCGTGTTTTGCAACAAGAGTAACTTGAGGAGTAATATGTGCAGGAGGTTGGATGTATCTTGGCTGGGCTGGTGGGTGTGCGAGTTGGTGAGAGGACTGGGATTCAAGGGCGGTGGAATCTGGAGACTTAATAGAGGGGGAGGTTTTGTGTGCCTGTTTAGTTGTTGTGCACACCTGCAGTGAGCTCTAATTGCCTTTTTAAGAAAAGGGCAACCAGGGAATGAGGCGGTGTGACTGTCTTGGCAGTTCGAGCACCTCGCCTGGTCCCTTGGTACCTTAAAATCAGTCACTGCCACATCTGTTGCAGCGAGTGGGTTCTGAGCAAACTGCTGCAGAATGATTTAATTTAAGGCATTGTGTGATGAGTGTGCGTCTGGTAGGTGTGCGGGTTTGAGTTGCTGGTGTGGGAGTGTTGTTTGTTGGTGGTTCCTGTGACTTAGGAGCAGGTTCTTTACGCCTGCTCTTGGTCTGTGTGTACTTGGCCTGCGTTTCCGGTCTCGAGACTAGTAAGGTCTCGGTCACGGATTCGGTTGATGTTTGAGGAGAAAGGGGAGAAGGGAGTGTAGTGTCTGTGTCTGGTGGTAATGTAATGTCTGTGTTGTTAGTGCTATTTGGTGTCTGTTGTTTTCAAAAGTCTGTGAATACTATTTGACTCTGTACCAACATCAACACTGACAATTCACTTAAAACAGCAAATGTCTTATTGTTTGGTATAATGAGAGAATGTCGCAGCCCATATCAGTAGCTCTGGAGAGTATCTTATTTGATTAGTTATAAAGAGCTCTAACTGTTCCAGGACAAATTTTATTTTACTACTTCTCCCTGCAATTAATTCACAATCTAACTCAAGTCCATTTTTTCATAAGGTTCATCAAAAGAACAAGTTTAACAGTGAGATCAATATTATCATCAGAATAAGTGTCCGGCTCCATGGACTTTGGTCACAGGGGTCCCGGGTTCGATTCTCGGCAGAGTAGGAATTTTAACCGTAATTGGTTAATTTCTCTGGCATGGGGGCTGGGTTTGTTTTGTCTTCATCATCATTTCATCCTCATCAAGACGCGCAAGTCGCCTACGGGAGTCAACTCTAAAAAGACCTGCATCTGGTGAGCCGAACTTGTCCTTGTACACTCCCGGCACTAAAAGCCATACGTTATTTTATTTCATCAGAATAACTTGTGAGATGCCTTACCAAAGTGTCAAACTTTGTCCATCTGTCACATTTCAGGTCTTCACAAGCATCAGCTTACAATTTAAACCTAAAATGTTCTGTAGGCAAACACACATTTTTTGTAAAACACTTTCTGCAAATGAACTTGAAACTTTAAAACTCACTGATGGAACGTTATTAAATGACTCATCATCCACCTTCACAAACAACACATAATATTCCTTCATTATTACAGTGAATGGTTTAACTCATTCCTTATGAACTTCACAGATGAATGAAGTAAATCTCTAATTTTGTCACTTTCACACCATTTACTGATTGACAACACTATATATCAACAACATATCACTAACATAAAATAAGACATACAAATAATTGAAATAATAAATAAAGGCCCTCTTCTTTCCACAACAGAAAATTGCTTCATCCATCTCGACCAATACTTCAATCCCAATTTCAATTTAGATGACATTTCAAGAAAACCAAATATATATTCTTTTTGACTTTCTCATTTTCATTTAAATTTTTTTTTTTCAATTTTCCACCTTTACATAGTTCCTATCCATGTCTCTTGCCCCAATTACCTCAACCACCTGACCCAACTTAGTTCCACTCCCCTTATCTCCTTTCTTTTATCTCTCTTTCAAATCTGCTATCTTCTGTTTTCCCTTCCTTTTTCTTACTCATTTCCAAATATTATCCCTCACTGCATGTCATAAAATCTTCATTCTTTACAATATGAAATTTTATATTATATTTTCTCATGCCTTTTTACTCCCATCCACCTCATAAATTGATTTTTTACTTTCTATAAATGTCTCTATCTCTGCACTGAACTGGGAATTATTCTCAAAGATGGTTCAGAATGATTTGACCTTCAGATTGACCACTTTGCTGCCTTAAGAACTCTTTGAGCATTCATTTAATGATACCTTCATTCTTCTGTGATACTCAATTCTTCCAATACTGCACTTATTTCTCTTCTCACTGGTGCTTGACTTCAACTTTTCTGCGTAAAAACAATAACAACCAGATATTTGTTTCTTAATCTATAAAACATTTGACTACAAGATCCAACATCGATATAATTATTTATCTCCACATCAAGATTTATAAGACCTTTCAATACCCAGTGCATCTTTCTTATGTGATATTGAACTTTTGTCTTGTGAAAAAGTTTGTTTTCTACATCTTTTATTTGCTAGTGAATTTTTTACCTTGTATCTTTTGAAAAATTGAAGACGTTTGAATACCCAGTGCATCTTTCTTATATGATATTGAACTTTTGTCATGTGAAAAATGTTTATGTTTTCTATGTACTCTTGTTATTTGCCAGTGAATTTTATCCTTGCACCTTTTGAATGACAGGCTAAAGATGATATAGATGTTGATTTCCATAGGGAATCTGAAATATTTATCCCGAATGAGTAAATTTATAATACCAATATACATGGTCCTTTATTGGACATTATAAATTTTCCAGCTAACTCATTCCTGGTTGCCAGCATTTTGCCCCCATGTGCTAGGTTGGGCTCATCAGTTTGTACCTAGCACACCTACCAAGACGCATGGCTAGTGCAAACCGTGGAGGCCACTGTGTAGGCTACTTGGAGCCACCGGCAGTGCCAATGCACTATGAGAGACTTTGTCTCATTACCAAAAATTGATCCCTGCTTGGCCATTAGATGATACAGATGCTGATTCCCATAGGGAGTCTGAAATATTTGTCCCAAATGAGTAAATTTATAATACTAATATAAATGGTCCTTTATTGGACATTATAAATTTTCCAGTTAACTCATTCCTGGTTGCCAGCATTTCGTCCCTGTGTGCTAGGCTGGGCTCATCACTTGGTACCTAGCACACCTACCAAGATGCATGGCTAGTGCAAACCATGGAAGCCACTGCGCAGGCTACTTGGAGCCACCGGCAGTGCCAATGCACTATGAGAGACTTTGTCTCATTACCAAGAATTGATGCCTGCTTGGCCATTAGATGATACAGATGTTGATTCCCGTAGGGATTCTGAAATATTTGTCCCAAGGCTGATGATGACCCTGACTAGAGGTCGAAACTGGTCCCAATTGTGATTGACTTATAATGCAACCTTGCATTAATAAGTTTTCTTGTATTGAATAGGTGGAACCACAATATATTTTTAATTTAATTGTAATCTCATTTCAATACGGACCAAATGAAATTCCTATCATTCAAGGAAGAAAGAGTACGGAAGGAACTTGTAATTCACCTTTCCACCCCTAGTCCACATAGAATGAACAGCATTCTCTATCAGGAAAAAAGTACGGAAAAGACTTATAATTCACTTTTCCACCACTAGCCTACAAAGAATGCGCTGTCCGTCCACACGGCAAGAAAAAATTTGTGATTCACCTTTTCACCACTAGCCCTCATCAAATGCGCCACTATCGTCTCCAGCCCCTACCCTAATCTAGCCAGACCAATGTTCTTGTCCAGACCCTACCATAACCAGTCCAGACCAATGTTCTTGTCAAGGCCCTACCTTAACCAGTCCACAATGGTCTTGTCAGGCCCTACCCTAACCAGTCCACACCAATGGTGTTTCCACAGGAAACTACAGGCCTAAGGCCACTTTGCGGATCTAACCTGGAGGCTTATGCCCCCAAACCACCTTTGCTTGTCCCCATATAACTAGTCTTGTCGAAACCCTACCCTAACCTACTCAGGCCAATGGTCTTGTGCAGCCCCTACCCTAAGCAGTCCAGACCAATGGTCTTGTCCAGACCCTACCCTAAGCAGTCCAGACCACTGGTCTTGTTCAGGCTTTATGGCTCTAACATGGGGCTTAGTTCCTAAGTAAACAGGTTTGCAGCCATGTGCACTGCCTGACTACATCCTCCGTGAGAAGTAAACAAAGGATAATCATTCCAGATGCACAAGTATATGCTGAAAGTTTGGTAACAAGGGAACAACTATTGATCAGTGCCACAGTAGTCGTGATTACAATAGCCGTTAGCCTACTAATGTGTGTGTAAATGCCATTGTAGTGTTAATTATTTACTGTTGTAGTGCAACAACCAGATATCTATTCAGCCAGGGTCATCGGATTATTATTATTATTATTATTATTATTATTATTATTATTATTATTATTATTATTATTATTATTATTATTCATCTAAAAATATTGTGGTGCTGATCAGTGAAAACTGGACCGATTGGGAAGGAGAAAGAGATGACAGCATACCCCTGCCAGAGTAAAATGTCACAAATTGCCACTGCATCACGGAGAACACCTCTGACCCGGTCTGCATCACAAGAAGTTACCCTGTCGACAACAATTGCGAGGTATCCATGAAGGTGTAGTTATTAGCAAATTATACAGGGTTATTCAGCTAAGATGTTCACCTGATACTGTATAGTATCATGTCTTTAAGTACAGGCCATGAAAGCATTAATGACAACTCGTTAACCGTTTAAGATACCGGTATTGACATTCTATTTTCACTTTCGTTAATGGTATTCAGGAGATGTAAATAAGTCTTCATGCTTTGAAATTTGTGCAAGACGAGAGAAATTTGGGCGTAACTGGAGTGTTTATCACAGAGACATGATAGAAATGGTAGGAGGGGGAGTATTCATTCTGGTGAAAGAATAATTTGTAAGCTATAAAAAAATTTAAAGATGACAAACATGAAATTCTAGGTGTAAGGCTCATCTCTAAAGATAATAGGCAACTTGATGTTTTAGGAGTGTATAGACCTGAAAAAGGGTGATGCAGACATTGATTCATAATTATTTGATTAGATAATCAGCTATGTGGGAAACAATATGGAAAGGAACGTGATTGTAGCAGGCGATATCAATTTACCAAATGTCAATTGGGAAGGTAATGCGAATGACAGGAAGCATGACCAACAAATGGCAAATTGTAGGTTAATCTGGGAAGGACAGCTGATTCAGAAAGTGATTGAACCAACTAGAGGGAAGAATATTATAGACATGGTGCTGGTAAAACCAGATGAGCTCTATAGAGAAACTGAAGTCACCATCATTATCATTTTACAGTTCCAGTTTCCTGAGTACTGTTGGCGAGCCTCTTCCATTCTGTCTTATTGAGATACGTTCTGTTGTTAACGACATCCTCCAGTATCCTTCCCCGATCTGCAATGTCCATCTTTACGATGTCCATCCAGTGGGTTCTTGGTCTTCCCACAATCTGTTTTCCTGTCACTTGTCTCTCCAAGTCATCACATGCTGCCCTTGTTGGCTCCTTCCTCATTACATGCCAAAACCACCTCAGCCTGGACATGCTGACCCAATCTAAAAATTATGTCTCAATCCCAGCTTTCTTCCTAACCATATCATTCCTTAACTTGTCCAGTTTGGGTTTTTTGAATTGTGGACCTAAGGAAATTCACCTCAGATGCCTGCAGGTCAGGTACATACTGCTACCGTATGCGACAGTAGACGGTACTATCTGCAACTGTCTAGCCGAGGGTTGGGCGGCTGTTACCAAACCTGACAAACTGTCAAGTCGAAACTCATAGAAACGGAACTATAGATGACAGATCTTTCTGGTCTAAGTTCGAAGGTGAAATATAATCACATGTTTTAAGCATTTGAAATAGCATGGGTGTACAATGCCGTAGTAGTACTTATTGAATCTTTTTACTCGGTAAAATTGCTGCAGCTGTCAGGTCATGTTACTTTATTCATACATCATCTTTAAAGGAAGAGATTTTCCCTTTCGGAAGCACTGGATATGCTACTGACTGAAGATCTTGATGGTTATATTTATGTGGAGTTCTCTGAGTTTTATAATCTAGAAATATAGCCATCCATTCAGTCACTCTTTTGTCTAGTCCAATTGCACTCACTTTTGCCAGTAGTCTTCCATGATCTACGCTGTCAAATGCCTTGGATAGGTCAATCGCAACACAGTTCATTTGACCTCCTGAAACTAGGTTATCTGCTATATCTTGCTGGAATCCTACAAGTTGAGCTTCAGTGGAATAACCTTTCCTAAACCCGGACTGCCTTCTATCAAACTAATTATTAATTTTGCAAACATGTCTGATATAGTCAGAAAGAATGCTTTCCCACAGCTTACATGCAATGCATGTCAAACTGACTAGCCTGTAATTTTAACAGTTAACTGGAAGTCAGACATTGGTGCCAAATTGTTACGAGTACAAACAGCTGATTCCCAACACACAACATGAACAGAAATGTATATAAAACATTTAAGCTCTTTAGGAATTTTCAGTCGTGAAATTACCAGCGTTTCGCCCCAGTGTAGCAGTGGGCTCATCAGTTGGATGATGTTTTTAACATTTGCAATCGATGAAATTAAATTTTGGTTTCCTTCCAAGAACGTTATTTTTTGATTTTTTGGGAAAAGTATATACTCGATTATAAGTCCAGAATCAATTATTCTTTGTAGCAAATGCATAACTCACATAAGATAAACAATAACACACAACATATTTAGGATAAGGCTATAAGATTTTGAAAAATCAATGCTCGAACAGATAAAATGTGAGAAAATGAAATGAAATTTCTACTCACCATCTTGAAGAGCTTGCGTTGCTGATAGATTCAATTTCTCCTAAGGAAGGAAAAAATCCTACAAAAGGAATACACCACTCATTTCTGAGTCACTATCGGCATTGCCAGCATCTGTTGAGGTTTCACTCTCCTGGCTATTTCAGCCACCACGTAAACTGGGTAACTAAGCCTTTTTGTTTCACAAGGTGCACGAGTTCCCCCCCTGCCCTTCCTTATGTTATCATGAACCGAAATATTGTGCTCCTTCAACTGCTCAATCAACTCATTATTTCTAGCTGCCAGTGTTGGTGCTTTATCAAGAATGACCGAGTGAACTGACAAAGACCATGGAAAGAAATGAGCACAATACAATACACAGTTGATAGCAAGTGGTTACAGAAAACAACAGATCGACAACAA
Organism: Anabrus simplex; assembly: GCF_040414725.1. Taxonomy (NCBI): domain Eukaryota; kingdom Metazoa; phylum Arthropoda; class Insecta; order Orthoptera; family Tettigoniidae; genus Anabrus; species Anabrus simplex. The sequence continues at coordinate 120,213,839 of NC_090272.1, forward strand.
TGGTAACCAGAACTAGAGTCTAACATGCTCTATCGAAGCGATCGGCTGCCTATGATTGGCTGTTTATTAATTTACTTAGCCTCCACCAAAAGGTAGCGCTCAAATGTCAAGTCAAAACTCATAAGAACTGAACTATAAGGTTAAGTATTGCATGAACTATATCAACAAATTTCCGTTCTAAGTGATTCATGTGCTGCGGGTCAGTATTTCTCCCAACAACGGTATATAATGAAGTGTACACAATATTACTGTAAACATAATCTAATGAAACTACTTCATTTATAAGTTTGATATCCTATTTGCGTGAAGTCGGCAGCCATTTCATATGAATTTGAAAATTAACAACAGTCCACCAATCCTTGTGTTACAATAATAGATTTTAAAATTGAGGAGTGTCTATTCAAAAAGTGCTATTTCCACCTTAATAAAGTTGTGAGGAAAGCATAGGAAACGTAAAATAAAAGGCACAGATTTGGTACACCTTTGAAGGAATTACATCTTTCTGATCTGGACTGTTCATGGCAGTTAATATTAAACTACTGTAATGAATATGGACGAAAATAGATTTATTTCCTGGAATTGGAAATAGCACCTTTTGAACAAAAATTCCTCAATTAAATAAACGCGATTATTCAATTCTACTAACACTTCTCTGTCAGATGACACCACAGCTTTACAGATTCTTTCTTGCTGCCAAGAGTACTAAAAAAATAAAAAAATAATTAAAAAAAAGACGTGAAAATTAATCCATATGGTAACACATGGCACTAATGGGTTACTACAATTTTGGTTTCCTAAGGTTTGCTTTTAAAATTGGGATGGAGACCACAACAGCTGCTTGAGGAGCTGTACAAACTTTGCATTTGTTGCACATTGATGGATGGCTGATGGTAGCTTTTGGAACCACATACAAAATTCATCTGTAACGAGTAGTAAACTTGATACAAGCTGAGCATATTTGAATGCAGTCATTGTTGATCTCCACCTGCATATGTATTCTTTATCATGAAGCATTGCTTGGCAATTCTAGAAGCACTGGAAGTTTCTCCTCACATAGACAGCTGTATGTGGAATGCTTTTGGGTCAGATTGTCCAGGTCACTGAATATATATAATCCATGTGACAGGATTTAGAAAAAATGAAAACCTACAAACTGTTTTCCAGTCATTGACCGGGTCAGGGATGTAATGAATGAAGCTGGTATAGGCTATTGGTACGATGAGGTCGTCACTCCCAAAGTGATTTATTAATGACTGATAGATGCTATAAAATGAGAATGGAGAGTAATCGAAACAGACTTTCAACCTATTAGGTTGTGTTATGTACATTTAGTACGTGTTGAACAGATGTTAAGTACAGAACAAAAATGGCCAACCAGTCACCAGTGGGATCCGAACCCACAACCTCCCGATTTCGCGTCGGTTGCTCTACCAGTTGAGCTATGGTGGCCTAGGCCATCTTTGTTCTGTTGGAGAGGATCTAAGCTACAGGTCTGGTACTACTACCATCACACTGTAGAGTGCGCTTAAGTTGCCCGTTGAGGTAGTAGTACCAGATCTGTAGCTTAGATCCTTTCCAACAGAACAAAGATGGCCTAGGCCACCATGGCTCAATTGGTAGAGCAACCGACGCAAAATCGGGAGGTTGTGGGTTCGGATCCTACTGGTGTCTGGTTGGCCATTTTCGTTCTGTACTTAACATCTCTTCAACATGTACTAAATGTACGTAACACGACCTAATAGGTTGAAAGTCGGTTTCGATTACAATGCGGTCGTGAAAATTCAATATTCATTGAGAATGGAGAGTGTTGCTGGAATGAAAGATGACAGGGAAAACCGGAGTACCCAGAGAAAAACCTGTCCTGCCTCTGCTTTGTCCAGCACAAATCTCACATGTAGTGACCGGGATTTGAACCACGGTATCCAGCGGTGAGAGGCCGACACGCTGCCGTCTGAGCCACGGAGGCTCTCAGGATTTAGAATGGGGTCTAAATATAATAACAATTTTGGTAGTTGGTTTTACATCCCATCAACTATTATTAATGATACTTGGAAATGCTGGGATGCTCAAAAATTTTGTCCTGCAGGAGTTCTTTTATGTTCCAGCAAAACTACAAACACGAGGCTGCCACATTTGAAGAGTACAAGGTAAAAACCAGGTAAGTCACTTTTTAATCGAAATTTAGTTTGAGGTGCCATCAGATTCTTCATGGGAAGGACTATCTGTTAGACATATGAAACAGGCAAAGAAACAGGTTCTGCCTCCCAATAGAGAGCAGTGTGGTCCGCGAGTATCTCATTGTAACTCTATCTTTCAACATCCACATTCTCTCTACTGGGACGTCGGTTTTCTATGTGTACCATGAGGGTATTGGGAAGAAAGGGCCCAACGAGGTTGCCTCCTTTCTCTTTATGAACTACCTTGATGATGAAGTTGAAGAGCTTCAAGTATATTGTGACTCTGTGGATGGCAAAACAAGAATTTCATCATTTTTCGCTTCATGCACTATGTTGTTGATAATCTAATCCATGGCTTAACAAACTTGATCACATTTCCAGAACGAGGACATTCATACATGGAATCTGATAAGGACGTTGGGCTGTGGAGTATGAAACAAAGGATGGAATCTTCAAACGACTTCATAAGCATGATTGCAAACTCAAGATTAAAACCATCGCCTTTCATTGTGGTGACAGTCTGCAATGAAATGCTATTTGCTTGGAAATATTTTTTAGATCAGAAATATGTACTTAAATGTCCGTTTAAGACCCAACCCGTTAGGGAACTTGTGGCCTCATCCAACCACCATCGACTACTGCACTGGCGAGCTTCTTATAATGGCTCTTTCGAATCCAGCATCATAAAAAAAAGGCTGTCAAAGGCGTTTCAACACGGAAGAATGGAGAATTTGAGCTACCTTCTTTGGCCTATTCAGGTAAAATTGCTAATATATTTATCTAATTCTCTCCTTTTCATTTCCTGTTAAAATTAGTTGTGTGGAAAATTTGAAACAAATCTCTCAATTGCCCTCAGGTTCTCTTCGTATTTACAAAGCTAAGTACCAAGTTATACGAGCCTCACGAAATTTTGTGGTCAGCCAGCAGTGAAGTTTTTCCAGGGATTGGCACATGAATGATAAACTGTGAGTTACCATGGCTTTATTCTTCTTCTTATTATTATTATTAAATTCCATTAAAATAATAGTAATTATATGGTCTTACAGTCTTACACATAAAATTATAGGGGCTGACATGCCCGGTTTTCTTTCTGTTTCAGGTGAGTTACCTGGTTTTTCCCTGAAGAAAGTGGTGTATGAGTGAAATTTTTGGCTTTGTTTGATAATCTTGACATTCAGGGCACTAAGCACCCTTTTACTTGGTTCGCTACACCTGAGACTTCAATATTTCACTTTGGTTCAAATAATTACTTCGTTTTAGAAGCACTTATTGCGTTTTCAAATTAAAAAACTGATTCCTGGGTTTCATGAATAAAGTGACTTACCTGTTTTTTTCCCTGTACCCTTCATTTGAGTACCTTCAAACACTACCGAACTGAGCCATGATCAAACTTGCCAACTTGTGGTCAGAAAGTCAACATACCACCATCTGAGTTACACAGCCTGGCTATCTAAATAGAAGCTCTTCGACAGATTTAGAAACATGCTTTAAGATGTACTTGCCTCTTCTCACTCCATAAAAACAAATATGTCTTTGTATCTGCTCTATATAATTTCACTCAAAATAAGAAATAGATGATAATATTACTGGGTTTAGGTCTCACTAACTACTTTTATGGTTTCTGGAGACAACAAGGTGCCAGTATTATGTCCCAAAGGAGTTATTTTACATGCTGGTAAATCTATTGACATGAAGCTGTTGTATATGTGCATCTTCAAATACCTCTGGTATCGAACCCACTAACATTTTCTCATAAAGCTGGCTGGCCCTCTACCGTCCAAGTCACTCAAACCTAGTAAGAAAGAGATGCCCCGTATCTGTAAGAACATATCCACATTATGCAGCACAGTCCCAATAACACTGTTATATCTTATTCCTATGAACCCACCATCAATGGGTGGCTATGGCTAGTTTGGTATAAAACTGATGCACATGAAGATGATGATGATGATGATGATGATGACAACCTCCCTCGTCAGAGGTTACTTAGGAATTGGGCAAAACATAAATCATCTTGTACCATTTATTTATAAGAGAAATGTATGAGATATTCCATTTCCTTCAGCACTTTATTTAAAAACTGTTTATAAACATATGAAGTATCAAAAATATACAACTTTTAAGGAATTGTAACAAAATTTCCCTTGCACATCATATTATCACAATACAGTATGTGCCATTAACTTGTACAGTTTAGGCATAATGTCAAATTGAAATATCTCCAAATGATAGTTATTTGCTAATATATAATATCCGCAGATACAAAAGATAAAATCTTTGGTTTAATAAAAACTTATCAGCAGCTTCAAAATAGTGTCTAAATATTTTTTTGTATGACACTTTGAGATGAATTGTTATTAATTATTTATAACATAACATCAGAGTGAGTATAAAGCTATTAATACAAAATATCTACTACTGTACTTTTCTCATCTCTAATACATTAAATACAACTTTTAGACCTATTGACTCAGAATGTCGGTGGGATTTATCTTTATCCATCCTAAGTAGAATTAACAACTGTATGGAAATATTAGTAAAGGATGATTGTAAAATAATGAAATTTAGGCAGCTGGTCTTGATTCACATAGCAAAAGGATCCAAAACTATCACATCTCACATTTCGTGTTCCAGGCAAAATCAATATATATATTTACACACCAGAATAGTGGAAAATATTAAAGGCACATTTTCCTTGGTGATACTTTATTTTTAAAATGAATAGTTATGGAATAAAGATAATGTGATAATGTTCAAAAGAGGGAAAACTCTTGACATTTTTAATAAAGATAATTATAAACTAAAAATATAAGTACCAAACCTACCTACCAAACAAAAATGAATTTTACATTTAAACCTGAATTTATATATACTGTATATCGCACCCTCAGAACAAGACTGTCGTAACTACCAAATCACTATTTTGAGTAAATTGCGATAAAAGATTTCGAATGCACTTCAAAATTCAGGGTTTTAAGATAGACACTAGAATTTTTTTACTCACACTTGTATATCAATCTGGCACCCGAAAATGTAACTGTTTACCTTCAATGTATAAAAATAGGCATAAAATAAACAACAAACTATAGTTACGACAGTTTATGTGTTGGTATATTGTTGAAATGAGAAAATTACATCAGTCGTACAATAGAGTAGGAAATGCACAGAAGTGAGTTGGGACATCATGAGGATTTAAATAAAGTGTTATTAAAGTGAATAATATTGCAATTCATATGTCCTAATATTAAATGGGCTATAAATTCTTAAAATAAAAATAATAAATAGTATTATAAAATTTACTTTGTGAAACTGGCAATGATTGGTAAAAAGCACTTGGTATTATATTTCCATCACACAATGACATTAGGTCTTTCTACTTTTCAGCTGAGATACACGGTTGTCATTTGTAGGCAGGAGTAATTGGATTGTGTTCGAATTGACATTCTTCCTCTTTGACGGCCCCTAATATTAATGTAATTGCACTCTTCACACTCGAAGTCTGTCTTGTAGCATAGAGTATACTTATGGCCCTTATCTACTTTCAACACTAATTTCATTCCATTTGACTGATTCTCCTATATCATTCACTGTGTAGTCGCTACCCATTTTGTCAGTTAATTTCTTCAAGTCATGGAATTCATCTCTCTGACCTGATATTCTGTTCCTCTTTTCGTGGCACATTTTATGATTCCAGTCCACTGTGCAGGCACATACACTGGACCACTCCTTAAAGCTCTTTTCTTTTGCTTCTCTATGCAGGAATGCCTAGAATCACCAGTATTCTGTGTATCTCCTACAATTAAATATTTGTGGGTTATGGATTGTAGGTTTGGAATGGTATCCACTGCATACAGATACATTGTTGCTAGGAACTTATTCTGGTTCTGTGCAGGGCAATTATCACTGTAAAACATAACGTCTTTACTCTCAATGGATTTAAGATATTCATAGACACAATTTCTATTGCTCCTTTCTTACCAGATGCTTCATTCCAAAGGTAGCAATAACCTTTTTGTTGCATTATCAAAAATTGTAAAACTGTACACATTTAGCCGTCGTTTATAATAAAACTTTGATAGGTCACCACGTGGTGCCTGAAGGACAGACTGCAGATCAAAATCACATACTTTAATACTGTTACCTCAAAGTATTTTCTTCTAAATCAGCATTTCTCTTGGTCTCTAGTGAACACGGCAGTAGGTCTGTGTATGTTCTTTGAGATGGCAAATTATCGGTGTCAACATGCATCATGCTACACTACTTCTGCTTGTTCAATTACACCAATACAATATTCGCCAGAAGAAATGTGACAGAGTAATGATCCTCCACTTGGGAATACACGTTTGCAATCATTGCATCTAGATCACTTTGTGGAATTTTACTCGCTACACAATCGCAACTTGCCAGTGCCTTGGTACAATACTATATTTCTATAGAAAGCATTACACTGTCAACACTATACAGACAATAATAATGTGCTCCACACATGACAACTTACAACAGTTTGTCAGTATGTACCTCTACAAAATGATCTACAGGAAGACTGTCATAATAGAGTTACAACAGTTTATCAGTATAAACCTCTACAAATTCACAAAACCTAAAAACTGTTGTTGGCGTGTTTTGAATGGTATGGTATGACTTACAGATACAACAGTTTTATTGTTCGATAGAGGACAAAATATCAGTTTTTAATGTGTTCGTAACTCAAAATTCAACTTTTGGGAGTTACGACAGTCTTGTTCTGAGGGTGCGATATATACTGTATATATTTTTATACAGTATATATAAAATCTGAAACTTTGAAGGTCCACAATCTTAACTTTATAATAAAATTTACTTGTCTAATACAATGCCTGCAATAACAATAAATTTGAATTTGTACATGTTTTATATAATGCTGGGACCATACCAGACAATTCTGCTTATTTAAAAAATACCGGAGAAGATACAAACAATTGTCAAGAATCTATAAATTGTAAATTATCATGAAAAGTAGTGGTGGTGGTTGTAGTTTTAGGGGGCATAACAAAAGTATTATCAGAGCCTTCTTAACATTAATTGAAGCAGAATGAGACACTGAGTTAGCTACAGGATTTGAGTCACTAGCTGAGAGGTTGCATTCAGGAAATGGTGGATTCGAACTTCACAACTGGCAGTCCTGAAGACTGTTTTCTGTGGTTTCCCCATCTTCACACCAAGCAAATGCTGGGGCTGTACCTTAATTACGGCCATACTTGCTTCCTGCCAAATCCTAGCCCTGCCCTATCCCATCGTCGCCATCAAACCCACAGAAAAAGAAAGGCAATTGTTAAAAGGAAGAAAATGACTGAAAAGTGAGGAAGACTCCATCGGTTTTGCAAACCTATAAGACAGGAATCAATAGAGACCTGATAGTCTTAAAAGGATGTCAGAGTTTCAGAATTTTGCCATGTGCCGAAAGCCAGTAGGCCTATGGAGTTGTCACATTTTGACACTCTTAACCCACGGTCGAATCGACGGGGTAATGCAGCGTCCTGCTTTACTGAAGGTAAAGGGAAGGTAGTACATTAAAAACTCAACAGATGGCATTACATCATTCTTTATGTCTGAAGGAAGTCTCTTCAGCAGTATTTGAATCGTGTTTAGGAGATTAACCACATAAATTGAAGATAGCATTGAGCTGATGTTATGCATATTCAGTGAGTAAAGATGAGCATGCGCGAGGCTATTACCGAGTGAGAAGTCATGGATATTTTACTGAATAGTGGTTGTGAAGAAGATTATAATATATCTGAAAGTTTTTCCTGTGAATCGAGTGATGTGGATACATAAAATCAGCTTCATGGTCCGTATCGCACTTCAATAGATTCACAATGAAGTATTTATTTATTTTCCACCTAGTCGATACAATGATTGCCTAAGGCAATTTTTATTGGTCAAAAGTGGTACATGTTTCGTATATTATCAACATCTTCAGCCACATAACACAGTTTAGATGAAAAATATAAAATTGACAAAGTAATGCTTTAGAGGAAGTGTCCTTGAAATTAATAATTAACGTTAATTTCAAGGACACTTCCTCTAAAGCATTACTTTGTCAATTTTATATTTTTCATCTAAACTGTGTTATGTGGCTGAAGATGTTGATAATATACGAAACATGTACCACTTTTGACCAATAAAAATTGCCTTAGGCAATCATTGTATCGACTAGGTGGAAAATAAATAAATACTTCATTGTGAATCTGATGTGGATACGTTATCTGTGTTTAGTGAAGTTAGTGATAGTAATACGAGTGAAGAAGAAGATGTAAATATTACGAACGTAAATGTTCCGACACACCGCAAGAAAAAACAGAAAGTTGCATAGTTCACATTTTTCACTGTAATGTAGCACATTCCATTGAAATGATTATATTTGAGTATTTCTATGAAAATTTGACATCACTTGAGCCAGTAATTGCAGTGATATTATTATTTATGCACAGTCTTGCATAGACCTTATAAACACCAGCATTTAAATGATAATTTAAAGGTCAGGAACTGATGTTTATAATATAAGGTAAGCGGATGGGTTAAATTGCAGTAGAGATCTTGGGAACAAAAGAACGACCAACAGTGAAGGTTAGCTGACCAAGGGAGGTTGATAGGAATAATGAGATAGAGGCACCTTGCAGTAAATAAAATAATTATCTCCTACCATCAACCATAAATGAAAACGGAAGAGGTCACCAAAAGAAAGGGAAAGGTGTGAAAATAAGACTCTCAAACCTTGTATCATCAGGGTCAGAGGAGAACCTATTTGATCAGGGGAGAACAGATAAGAGGAGCCTAGCAAAATTTGTCAATAAATAATAATAATAATAATAATAATAATAATAATAATAATAATAATAATAATAATAATACGAGGGCTATTTTTTTTCAAGGTCCGATCGGTCGCGACAGCCAAACGCCCGCGAATATATGATGAACCGCTGCGCAGATGTGTTGCGCAACGTCTCTGAAATGACCGTTATACGCCTCACCTAAGTCCCGTCAGTAGTGAACGTGCAGCGCGCTCGTAAACATGGCTAAAACGATCGCTTCGCCCGCCAAGTGTGAAGTGCGCGGTGTAATTCGATTTCTTCAGGCTGAGGGGTGCAATGCAGCCGAAATTCATCGCCGAATAAGTCGTATATATGGTGAAACGTGCATGAGCGACAGCAAAGTGCGACAATGGTGCAGGAACTTTACAGCAGGGCGTACAGACATCCATGATGCAGGCGGCCAGGGAAGGAAGCGTGTGTCAACCGATGATCTTGTTCAGCGTGTGGATCAGACAATTCGAGAAAATCGTCGGTTCACAATTTCTGTGTTGAGTGCTTCGTTTCCTGAAATTTCCAGGTCAGCTCTCTACACAATTGTGAGTGAGACACTTCAGTACCGCAAACTTGTGCGAGATGGGTTCCAAAGATGCTGTCTGACCGTCACAAAACACAGGAATGGGCGCCGCTTTAGTGTTTCTCCAGCGCTACCATGATGAAGGACCGGATTTTTTGAACAAAATTGTCACAGGGGACGAGACATGGGTTCATTTTGAAACGGAAGAAACAAAAGAGCAATCCAAACAGTGGATGCATTCGCACTCCCCGAGTAAGCCAAAGAAATTCAAGCGAACATTCTCCAACAGAAAGTGTATGGCTACTGTGTTCTGGGACCGGAAAAGAGTTCTGTTGGTGGAATTCATGGAACGTGGTTCCACCATCACTGCAGCCGCATACTGTGCGACTATTCAATGTCTACGACGGGCAATTCAGAATAAGCGGAGAGGGATGTTGCCATCAGGCATTGTCCTCCTCCATGACAATGCTCGGCCGCACACTGCAGCTGCCACCACGAACCTCCTGCAGCGTTTCCAGTGGGACGTTTTCGATCACCCAGCATACAGTCCGGACCTGGCTCCATCAGATTTTCACCTCTTTGCTCACATGAAACGCTGGCTAGGAGGACAGCGTTTTGACACCGACGAGGCGCTGCAGACCGGCGTACAAAGATGGTTACAGGCGCAGGCGGCGACGTTCTATCAAGAGGGCATTGACAAGTTGGTACCACGCAACGACAAATGTCTCAATCTGCGAGGTGACTAAGTTGAAAAATAGCTGTGATGTATCAGTAAGTGTTACTAATAGAAAAGTGTCAAATTTGTACTGCTGTTTCATTTCGTGACCAATCGGACCTTGAAAAAAAAATAGCCCTCGTAATAATAATAATAATAATAATAATAATAATAATAATAATAATAATAATAATAATAATAATAATAATAATCTGGAGACTCCTTAGCTCTATGTCCTGATCCTCTTTGATGCTTTATATAGGCCATTATTACAGTGGGCTTGCCACACCCAAAGGCATTTTATATCTAACTGCTAAGTTTCAATGAAGCCGCTCCTAATCCAGAGAAGACACACCTCTGTAAGCGCACCTAACCTAGAGAACAGTCACTGCCTGTTGGATTTTACCACTGCTGAATTACTAGAACCAGCTAAAGGTGCTCCTTCATCTGAAACCAATGGCCCCTTGTCACTAACAATGATTTATTTTATGAGCTGTATCGGTAGGGACAAAAATTCTCAAAATCTATTTCTGTTGCACACGAACAAGAGACAGGTAAGAGAGAAAAGAAATGGCAGCTATTATATGTGCATTGCCAGAGTTAGTTATACTCCAAGAATTGGAAATTAACTACAAAAACAAATTTTGGTATAACACAGTGAAAATTACAATATGATCACATGATCATTTGATAGCATTCCAATAAACTTTATGACAAAACGGTTGAGAGTTAAATTCACATGTACAACTGAAGAAACAAACAAATGTATCATAACTCAAATCAGTTCAAATTTAGAACATGTTTCTCTCTTTTCAGTACCAAAACGAATATACAAAAAGTCCTGCAATATTGTAGTGCTAATCTTGTCCCTTCCCATCCTTTTCAGATGTACGTATGGACAGTTTTAGTGAATACAGCAAGCAACAGTTTATGATGTTCTGATTTTCATGATACATTCTATATTACAGAACAAATTTTTACTTTGACTCTCCAAAATACTTTCCTATAATGTGCTCCCTAAATAAGATTTTGTTGCTGTCCCTTGATGTTTAGGTTCTGGGTTCTACAAGGAGTAGGGAAACCAGTCGCAAAATGATTGAGCTATCTCTTCTAACAAGAAAGAAATTATATGAAGCTTCAATGTTAGTGATGTAAAGAAATAAACAAATGAAAAATCTAGTCATATGCAGAAATATAATGCAGGATGAGAGAGCAACAGAAAGAGGAGACAAAATCTCTAATATTCTGTATCTTTTGAAAATTCTACACTTGTGTACCTATAATGGTGAACATTAAAGTTGTATTGCAGTTTGCCTATGGATTAATGCTTAGGAATCTATTTTTCTCTTATGTAATCATCACAATGAACACACTGTCTTTGCACACAGAAATACATTTGATTCCACCAATTGTGAATGAAAACTTGTTTATGTCGGGTGAATCAAAAGGTCTGCACAGAAACTGAAGTAGCCCATACAGAGGCTGAAGTACAACTTTTGTAAGGAAACATACAGTCTAGGACAAAACCCTGCATCTGGGCAAGTTGGGGAATGTCAGGAACAATATAATGGACAACTTATTTTTCCAAAATACTTTACATTCCTCAATCAATGAAGTGATGATGTTCATTCACAGTGAAGTTAGACACTGGACAATTAATGTTTTTAACAGAAGCTGTTCAAAATGTCACCCACCACATTCAATGCAGGCATCACATTGGCAAAGTAGACTCTGGCAGAGGTAACCACAAGATATAACTTCACTGGTTATCACTTCACTGATTGTCATTTTCGAGATTGCTCTACATTCCTAAACAATTCAGAACTAAAATAAATTGTCCACTATGTCATTCCTAGCATTTTCAGACTTGGCCTGAAAAGTGTTTTATCCTAGACTATATCCTATTTGAAAGTACTGTATTTTAATTTTTTATTTTTGCAAAGCACGAAATCACAACATTTTTGTGAATGTTTACAAATTCGGCTCAAAACATAAAACTACTTTTAAGCAAAATCTCAAAATAATTGACAAAATTATGTGGAATCACTCTGTGATCCAAGGAGAATAATGAAAGGTGATTTAGAAAATGATGAAGTCTCTCATCTAAATCATATTCCCATTCTATGATAATTTTCAACATCAGAATATCTTGAACCAAACACAGTGTTTAGGGATCTAGTTGGTAGTTCATGTAGAGAAGTTAAAAGTATGGATGGGTTTGCCATTCTTCATCTTTTCCCAAAATCAGAATATGGGCATTTTGTGGAAGCTGTAGTGAAAGCTTTGTGGATCCCAGTCAGTAATGTTAATAGTGAGAAGTCATTTTCAATGTATTGTAACATGTCTCACAAGAGAACAGCTCTGACTTCCCGTAATATGGAACTCATGGTATCAGTGTCTTTTTCAGACATATATTATATATGTAGTCTATATGCCCTACTTGTTAAAGTGGCATGATAATTTATTTCCAAACATCCATGTTTTGATATACATAACATGTCTTTTCAGCAGAAGATTAACTCTCGCATTTCTTGCACATGTGTAAAAATAACAATATGTTTACTACAAATATGCTATCAACTACCCTTTGTTTTAATACTTATTACTGAAATGTGGCCATAAAATCTTAGCTAAATTATTGATAAAATAAATTAAAAGTAGCAAAAAATATACCAAAATAACTTCCAAAAAATGACTAAATTAGACAAACTTTTCATAAAAAAACAGGTGCCTCTACCTATGAATCACCCTGTGCAATAACATTTAGGCTAGCAATGAGCTTCTGGAGAAATATTTACAAAGTTTTATCCAAAATATGGCATGTAGCACTTTCCATTACTTCTTATAATGCAGAGGATAGATTGAATGGAAACTAACACAAGCCCATGAAGAAGGGGTCTAAATATGTACTTAGATGTCTCTTCCTAATTCACAAGACCAATAACACCAACAAGTCTGCATTATATGTAAGCTAGGTATACTTGGTTTTCACCCATACATTATCATTTGTAATTATTTATTATTCAAATTGTAATATTGCTTAGTGTACCACTCCTTTGCAATCATCCAATTGCTGATCGTAGCAGAAAGAAAGAGATTAGATTAGTTCTCAGTAGACAGGTTCTCTACAGGTCCCTGATTTCATTACTGATGAGATTTCTCTGAAAATTACAAGAATACCAAATTAAAAGCTAGCTGGGAAATATTTATAACAGTTTATTTCCACAAGAATTAATCTTAATAATATGTCTGCAACTTAAAATGAGACTACGCTAATGGAACACAAGTAGACGTTGAGAGAACACTTGACTGATTAGAAAGAGGAGTCGTTCATGGACAATATCTGAGTTATAAAACTAAACATTCTATACCCATAATATAGTAACTCATTTAATATTGCAATAATATTGCAATCCATCAAATTAATATTTGAAGAACAAATTAGTAATATGTTATTTTTATAACAGGTGTTGGAATACTAAGGGTGACTTGCACAGTTTGAATGAATTTACAGCAAAATGCTTAAATACAGTTATTCTATGAATTCTCTGAATCTTGTTTCAAATTTAACTTTGCAACAGCAAGGAAAGTGAAAAAGTAAGTTAATCACTTGTTCCAGACAAACTTCTCATTCTCCCCATTATAAAAATGTAAAAAATTTAAATTTTGAAGGATGTAATTTGAAAGTGAATCAGTGATACTCAAATTTAACGTGGAACTTCAATAAAAAACAAATTCAGTCTAGGCCACCAATAAAAACCTACTAAAACCAAAAATGTTCTATTGTCAGTTTTACCATGCGCTATGTCATGAAGATAAAAAATTAATTAGACTGAAGTCTATAGAGCACTAAGACCCAAAGGTAAATAACCCTTTATTTTACATTCTATTGGTTCTTGTCTTCTAGATTCACATTAAACTTCAGCAGTCAATTGCAGATATAACCATAAAGTGAAAGTTTGTCACCTGTGGTACTGTTTGACAAGTTGAAGTAAAACCCAGTCAATTATGAATAATCCTGCACTTCTCGTATTTTCTTCTTGCTGTAGAGGTACTGCTCTATTCGTAATGAATATTAAATATAAAGGCAACGTAAACATAAAAACTAAATGAAAATCCACAGACTGTTTCCAGTCGTTTGACCGGGTAAGGAATGGAATGCTAGCTAGTTGTTTTACGTCGCACCGACACAGATTAGGTCTTACAGCGACGATGGGACAGGAAAGGGCTAGGAGTGGGAAGGAAGCAGCCGTGGCCTTAATTAAGGTACAGCCCCAGCATTTGCCTGGTGTGAAAATGGGAAACCACAGAAAACCATTTTCAGGGCTGCCGACAGTGGGGTTCAAACCTACTATCTCCCGAATACTGGACACTGGCCGCACTTAGGCGACTGCAGCTATCAAGCTCGGTAGGAATGGAATGAATGAATGAAGCCCCCATCTAATGGCGAGGACATGAATTGTATCAACTGCCGAAGCCTGTCACACTCCTCTGGGGCAATAATTAATGACCGACAAATGAAATGATACTGGAGAGTGTTGCTGGAATGAAAGAAGACTTGAGAAAATTCTATCCCGCCTCTGCTTTGTCCAGCACAAATCTCACATGACGTGACTGGGATTTAAACCACAAGTAGTGCAGCAGGAAGTTTTGTAAGTATATCAAAATAACTGAGCAAGAATAAATGGGCAGGGATGACAATGCTGGACAAGCTTTTAACTATATCAAAATCTGCTCTGCCAAATATCCCTGTGCAAGAAACATTCTGTTTACATCAGCTACGGGTTAACTGTTTCTGCATTTACGACAGTGGCGTGTTCTGAACCCCAGCTACCCCAGCACTGCTGGGGCAAATAATTTTGTATTTATATTTTCTTATTACTCCTAAGAATGTTTCCTTATCAAGCTAAAACAAACTGAAAACAGCTAAGCGAAGGCAAGTACAGCTGTCACGATAACCTGTTCGCTCTACCACAGTCCAGGTCTCTCCAGCAAGCCAGGTTCCTTTGCCGGTGTGAAAGAGAGCTAACCCAGCAAAAATCAAGTTGCCTGGTTGGTGCACGAGCCTTAAATTCTCTTCTCTTGGGGAGGCAGGGTGACAGCTGTTGACCTCGCCCGAGATTAACAGCATCTTACAGTGGCGAAGCAGCTAGCTTGGGTACATGTTAGTTCTAATAGTTAACACATACTTGCACATATTCTTGCTAATAAAAATAGCCATGTTATAAAATGAATTGTAATAAAAGTATTTATTTTATTTCTGGATTTTGGCGTGTGTGAAGATTTTGGGAGTGATTCATTGATGGCACATGTAAGGTATGTTTCTCGATGCACACAGAAAAATATTTAGGTTGCTAGCACGAACACAGAGCTAAGTGCAAAGTACAAGCATTTTGTATTTGGTCGCTTTGTATGAGTGGGTTTGCCTGTAATGGTGGTGTGAATTTTTGTAGCATTCCTCTTAGATCATAGGTTAATTTTTCGCGAGTTCTGTGACATTCTTCGTGAATATAATAGTGGTATACATTGTGAGGAATACTTTCCCACGTTTCTCGTTGCTGTACTTATGCTAGTAAGCGAATGAATGAAACTGTAAAACTTCGGTGACAGTAAAATATCTGCTAAATTTTACCCATTTTGTTTAGGCTGATTCTCCACGAGCAGGTAAAACGTCTCTGTTCGCCCGCCTGACCGCTCAAACTTTTTGCCTATTCTACACGAGCGGTTGAATTGATACCTGTAAACCGCGCCAAAAATGCTGGCGACACACGCAGCCATTCTCCACCAGCGATAAACCTGCCATACTGTAATGATGGATGTCTTACGAATAGGTTGTGTTGTCGGAGCTGTTCAACTACAGTTATTAGCAATATTAAAAAAGAAACCTGGTAAGAAAAGTCATTGGTGGACTCACCCTGTGTCATCAAATCGGCTCACCACTGGACAATTTCATTTAACGTTTCACTAACACAGGAGCTATCCGGAAATGTTTTTCCAATATTACAGAAGTCAGTTGCTTCATTCGATGAGCTGTTTGAACTTATTAAGGTGCTTATTACTAAGCGAGTGAAATACTAGTTTAGGTGAAGGCCTGAAATTTAATTCTCAAAAATTTATATTATTATTGGTCTTATCAATAAATATTACATAACTCAAGTGTTATAGAATTAAATTTCCGATCATTTATGTCCCGTATATGTTTACTGTACCAGCTATGATAACAGAGACATTCATGAATTTGTATTTTTGTTGCCAAGTCCATATCAACGCCGAACCAGGAGAAAATGGGTTAACAGAATATAATGAAAATCGGTACATAGAGTCCTCGTCATCTGCTTCCTCTTCTGAAACATCCATTTTCAAAAAGTCTCAGGTGAAATACGCCCTGTTCTCCTGCTAGTTCTTCGTTCCGTGTGTCCTCCTTTCAATGCTCTTCAGAAGTTTATTTATTCTTTCCTGTTCTTTC
Source organism: Anabrus simplex (assembly GCF_040414725.1). Taxonomy (NCBI): domain Eukaryota; kingdom Metazoa; phylum Arthropoda; class Insecta; order Orthoptera; family Tettigoniidae; genus Anabrus; species Anabrus simplex. The sequence continues at coordinate 120,230,562 of NC_090272.1, forward strand.
TGATCCATTATTAAGTCAAAGATACAATCCGCTAACTGAACAAAATAACAAAAATACAGGCAAAAGCAGTAAAATAAATATCAGAAACTCAGTACGCCACAGGACACGTGCAATCGAAAGCACTGCTAATATACACTTTCAATCATTGCATTAACACAATCACACCTGAGGGATCAACAATGCTGTATTTGCTACCCAATACTTCCTAGTAGGATATGATTGGGGTGAGGAAGCCATACACAATCACTTAACAACTGGCAAACAAACAAATACTGCTGCGCTTCAAAAGACCGTGGGCGCCTCCTCCCGGGTTAAGACTAGCAGCATTAACTGTTTTTCATCATCATTTTCATTATGTAGGGCTGGTTGACCATTACATATATTGTTGTTTGGGTCATCAGTTCAAAACTGGTTTGATGTAGATTTCCATGCCACCCTATCAACAATGCTGTATTTGCTATTTGTTTGTTTTCATTTCTACTGTACATAACTATTGCATTCTTACATCTACTCTAACCTATTTGATATTCAGACATTGAACCACCCCTACTATTCTTACCTGAAAAAACCTTGTTTCAGAAGAAACCATTGTGCTGCTGGAAAAGTTGCAAAGGAGCATTTTACTGCCTTGTTATATGCAAGCATGGGTGTGTTTACAAAATAATACTAGTACAGATATTATTTGCAGCTTTCATACAACTATACAATCTTATTGTAAATACCACTTAGACTTACAATATACATACAATTCTGTTGGTCGGGCACATGCTGAAGTCAATGCAACCGTCACTTGGGAGAGCTCAAACACATATCACAGACATTCTAGCCATCTTGTAACAATGAAAAAAAGGGATGGCCATCTGCAACTAATGTGTTTCATGGTATTAAACCAGTCCATAGTTATAATACAAAATCTATCAACCTGGAATGAATAAATACACATCCAACACGGTGAAATAAAGGTTATTGCCTCTAGTAGGAGGGAAAGCTGAAAAACCAAGGTGAATGGACATTACATAATTTATCACTGAATGGAAACCAAACAGGAATGCATGGATTAAATTAACTGGGCAGGAAAACGACCTGTCAGAAGAGGAAAGATTATTCCTTGATAATATGACATCACATCCAAATATTACACTGCAAAATGTGAAGATTGTAATTTTTCCACCAAATGTAACTCAGTTTTTTAGCTGCTTGACCAAGGAGTGATCAGAACTTCAAGATATAAAGTACAGACAATTAGTGATGAAGCACATTGAATCAGAACTTAACGAGAATGACGAAACCCTTCAAACACTGAGGAAGGAACTGAATTTTCTCTTTTGAGGGTAATAAATGTATAGAAAAACATTACAGTTTATTATAATTTTCAGTTTTTACATAGTTAATCTATAACTGTGAGGTTCTTCAGTCTATCAAAACTAGTTCATGATAAATAATATTAGAATCTTACAAGTTGGCCATACGGTTAGGTTGCAAAGCTGCGAGCTTGCACTCAGGAGATGGTGGGTACGAATCTCACCATCGGCAGCCCTGAAGATGGTTTTTCTGTGGTTTCCCATTTTCACACCAGGCAAATACGAGGGCTGTACCTTAATTAAGGCCATGGCTGCTTCCCTCCCAATCCTAGTTTTTTCCATGCTTGTGTTGTAGAAAACTGTCAATGTGTTAGTACGATGTAAACCACTAGCAAAAAAGTAATTAAATAGACAATAACTACAAAGGAAAACATTTAATAACAGATTATACCAGCAAAAGATAAAATTTAAGTCATTCATTCGTTTTAACTGTATTTATCCTGAATTAGTTTCGACAGAACAAAGAACAGAATTTGACAGCACGGAAGCAACACGACAGTTAATTTATGCAGCAGGTTACAGGGTAGATGCAAACACTTACATCAAAACTGATTAAGACCTTCCAACACAGAGCAAGAATGCAGACATAAAATTGTTCTTCAATAGGCCAACAGGAGGACAATAATGAAGTTTCTGATGATTGCAGCAGTAAGGCTATGCTAATACCGACTGTACCGACTTCGAAGGGAATAGGGAAATTATATGCTGCCAATATGGCAATGACCGGGCGAGTTGGCCGTGCGCGTAGAGGCGCGCGGCTGTGAGCTTGCATCCGGAAGATAGTAGGTTCGAATCCCACTATCGGCAGCCCTGAAAATGGTTTTCCGTGGTTTCCCATTTTCACACCAGGCAAATGCTGGGGCTGTACCTTAATTAAGGCCACGGCCGCTCCCTTCCAACTCCTAGGCCTTTCCTATCCCATCGTCGCCATAAGACCTATCTGTGTCGGTGCGACGTAAAGCTCATAGCTAAAAAAGCTAAATATGGCAATGTGAGGCTCTTGGCATTGTTAAGTGATTAAAGGAAACCTATAATACCCTAAACTATGAAAATGGTGTAAATTTGACACAAGACATAATTGTACATAGTGAAAATATAATTGGTAAGCTTAAGTGTACAAAACAAATGAACATTACGGATTTTTTTTTTTTTTTTTTTTGTGTTAATATATTTTCTGTAGATTGTTCCATGTAAAGTACTGAAATGAAGTTTCAAAAACTCCAAAGTTAATCTTATTTGTAATACTGTGTAATCGCATATGGTTTGTTACAGTGGAAGCCATTTCTTTTCAGTTTCGACTCAGTTAATCTAACAGTTATTTAAAAAGAATTGTGTTTGGTGTACAGTCTGCTCAATACCGTACAGGTTTCCAGAGTAGTGGGTTTTGTTTTTCTCTTCCACATGCTGTACTGCAGGAGCAGTGCATCTACGAATTTCTCATGTGAGTATAGCACATTGCAAAAATGTAGTACTATATTTGGAGTAACTTAAAAATGTGTGTGTTACATTCATAACACTATGCATTCCTAATTTATTATTACTGTAATGGTATTTTGTCAAAACCTCCCTCCCTAAGGGACACCTCTCCTCAACAGACATTTCTTTCGGTTTTGATAGAGTTTGTTAAAAAGAGGTTTCACTTTCACAATACACTGTAAATGAAACAAAAGTGTAAAATAAGGATAGCTTTGTGGAATACTGTGGTGCATTATTTTGGGAGTGGCCCTTGTGCACAAAACAAAGATATTTTTGAAGACTTTTGTCCAGAGAGTAACATAGTATGGTGGTGAAACTAGGACAATAATTGATGCAGAAAGACAGAGAAGAGAAGTCTCAGAAATGTGGCTTTACAGAAGAACGTTGAAGGTGCAATGGGTACGTTGGATCACAAAGAGATACTGGATCAAAGTAGCGAAAAGAGAATTATTTGGAAAAATTTGACCAGGAGATGACAGATACATCTGAGACACCTCCAGTTATTTTTTAAGGTGGAGGCCAGGACATGAAAAACAAACTATAGAAGCTGTAGTATATAAAAGTTATGTAAAGATTAAACGGTTAGCATACGAAAGGGTTCATGGAAAGTTTTATCAAAACTTCCTTGGACAGCTGACCCCAACAATAAACAGTATTTCATAATATTATTGATCTGGCTGTAGCTGATGTCACACAAGATTCATTCTAATGAGTGATTATGTATTCTCTCAGGGTCAAGAAGCTAGCAGTACTGATAAGCTGTTCATTGTTTTCCAAGGATGTTTCTTTATCTAGTCTCAAGTGAAAAAAACCAGCATTATCTTGTAAACTGTGAACAACATATATGGACTAGCAAAGGCAGTTTCTACACGCTCACTGTGAGACATAAATGATCCATTGGAGCTAGGCTTTATACTTGGAAACAGTTAAATACAAATCTTAATACAGTTTTCACACAGTTTTCATTCACAATCACAATAAGGCCAGCCTCAGGAGCTTTGCTGCTTCATGTGATAATTGCAAGTGATTCTCCCCTTAGACACAACTTTGAGCAAAGTAAGCAGTGAGGGTCATGGCATTTAGGCACAGTGGGGGCAGGTCACCCCCCACTTCCCCTTCCCTTTGCTCTACAGGTAACGATGTGGGCCGGGTAAATACCCAGTGGGAAGGTAAATAAAAATTGGGTATTCACCCGGGTATATACCCAGTGGTCATTTAAATACCCAAAATGAGGGTATTTTTAGTTTTTGAGCTTTGTACAACACTTTTTGATGTGTTGATGAAGTGTTGGACAAACGACGACTGAAACACAGATATTTGATGCCTTAAATTGAGATCAGGAACAATATTGATCCTTTAAAACTAAAAAAAAGTAAAATGGACGTCTGGGTATTTTTGGGTATTTATATCGTCCCTGCTCTGGCAAACTAACGAATCTGAAAATTGTTAAAAGGTTAGGAGAGCTGAAAGAAGTTGTGATTACTCATGTCAAATCAATTTTTATATTTAATTATTGGTTTTATGTGTTAGGCATACAGAATGAGCTGCAGATGTGAGACTTTGTCAGAGGGTAGACAATATATAAATAACAAAATCTAGACCAGAACTTCAGAACTACAGATTCCTTAGTTTGTCAGTTTCGCTAGTTTGCCAGAGCAGGGACGATATGTTTTGGTACTCTAACCTTATCTTTCTTAGTTCTTAAAGGGTGTTTTTTCTTAAACTAAAATAAAATATTGGATAAAACCTTTTGATTGTTTTGTGGTTTAAATTTTTAATAAATATCAAGATACTGAGAAGGTCGAGTTTTAATGAGCAAATGAGCAACAAAGATGTGGGAGGAAAAAGCTACTTTTGTAGTAAGAGTAGGCTATATGCATATTAATTGAAATATGTGTAAGCCAAAACTTAGAAGGTAACAAAATATATTGAATAGAAAGGACATTTTTTAAAAAATGCTTAGTAAAAGTGCTTTAAGTTATTTTCATTCAATTTTAAACATAAAAATAAATCATTTTTTAAATTATACTCTTAAATAATATTAATGCATGTCAGGAAGTTTTTGTAGTACGCGGGCTCTATAATGGGTGGAGATGTATGCCAGCAAGCATGTGGGTTGGCAACACTGCTCAGCTCATCCTACCCAGAATTCAAATTATCACTGTACTTCCCTCCCATTTTCTATTCTTTGCCTGATGCCTACTGTACTTAACCTAACTTTTTCAGTGTAGTGGAGTTGTTAGTTTATAGCGGCAACAGATTTTCATTTCAATCTTTTATCTGAACTTGTATGAAGAGATCTTTAGCTTAAGTTGATGTTTTATGTCAAAACACTTGATAACATTTTTGTGACCTATTACCGTAGTGTGAGAAAAATGGGCAAAAAAAAAAGGGTCCAGCTTGGCAGTTATTTAAAGACAATAACAAAGGTGATGTCTGCAAGTATTGTAATGTTGTATACAAACATGCTAATGTTAATAAAATGACCAATCATATCAGAAAATGCTTTTAAAATATCCTGAAGAAATGAAGAAAATTCTTGTTCAGCCAAACATCCAGCACAAAGAAAACACCTGAATATCTTCAACAGCAAGAGGAATTGGAAGCAGATGTGTCTTTTCAACCAGAAGAATCAAATCCAGGGCCAAGTTCAAGTAGCAGCCAAATTTTTAATTTAACATCCCCAGGCAATGTGAGTAGCCTATCTGGAAGGAGTGACCATTATCAAGCGCCAACGGAGGAGACTTATTGACCATTTTGGACCACATGGACAGTGAATTAAATGTAAGTAAAGTAAATTTTTTTGTTTATACTATATTGCAGTTCAGTTACAGTATAAACATTACGTCCGGTGACCGGTACCCATTTAACTGCAGTATCTTCTTGAACATAATCAATTTGCCTAAGTAACAAATTTGGGTAATTGTTTACAATTACTGTATCACCTTCGATTTTTTCATACTTTTATATTTACCTTCTGTAATTAGGTGTCACAAACGATGCTAACTGCCTGTGGAGGCAGTTGCTTCTGTGAGCGCTACACGACGTTGTAGCGGTTTAGCGCTGGACAGTTCAGCGATAAAGGCTCGCAGACAATAACTTCCTTATCGGACTTTCAGACATGTCGATACACGTTTGGGACACCTAATTTTGCTTCTCTTTTTATATCAGAAAGTAAATAGTAACTAGTCTTGTAAAGGGATTGTTTACTCAAGAACACTTGTTTTGTTGTAGGCTATAATAACAATATGACATGCCTAATATATATATTTTTTAGGAAAGCCTCAACCAAAGTTTGGCGAAAGCAGTCTTCATAAGCGGAGCTCCACTATCTATGGTTGAACATCCACTTTGGTTAGAATTCTTGAAAAAACTTCGTCCATCTTACAAACTCCCATCCAGGTATCGTCTAACTTCTTCATATCTCAAAGCTCAGTATGCAGAAATGCAAAATGAAATCGCAAGCCAGCTAAATGACTCAAAACACTTACATTTACAGTGTGACGGTTGGAGTGGTAACAGAAATGAGTCAACAGTAAACTTTGTCATCTCAAAACCAGAACCACTTTTTGTGGAGTTTGTAGCAACAAAGGAAAACAGACACAATGCACCTTACTTAGCTGAGTTGATGATCAATGTAATTGAAAGATATGGTTCTAAGAAGTTTCTGGTAGTAATTGGAGATAACGCTTCCAACATGAAAGCTGCTTTGGCCTTGGTTAAGGAGAAATATCCGTCAATCATACCACTTGGTTGCCTTGCTCACCTCTTGCAACTTTTATGTAACACTGTGGAATCTTTCATGGCAACTGTTATTAGCATAGTGAAAAGTGCCAAGAATAGCCACATCCTGAAAGCATTATTTGACCGACTTCAATTAGGCAAAAAGTTTGAAGACAGAATATCTTTGAAACTTACTGGGCACACTAGGTGGGGAAGCAACTTGTTTTGTTTACAAAGCTTACTAGCAAATAAATCTGTGCTTCAAAAGCTTGCTGTTAGTGAGGAACACAGATGAGGAAGCTGAAATCACACCAGAAATGAAAAGGCAGCTACTTGGTGATGGAGTGTTTTGGGTTCGAGTTCAAAAGCTGGTGAACATTTCTGATCCAATCATTGAACTTTTTACTGCCTTTGAGTCCAACACCCCCATAATCCACAATGTTTTCATGAAGTTTCACAAACTACACAACACTCTCAACCAAGAAATTCCAGAATCCCCTCTTCAAAAATATGAAGAGAAAACTGTGCTAGCCAAACTGGAGAAACGTGTGAAATTTGGTGTAGGCCAAATTCATCTGGCTGCCGACTTACTGAACCCTTCACCTCAAGGTTGCAATTTGAGACCTGTTGAACTGCTTGATGCTATTGAGTTTGTTTCTGAAGTTGGCAATAGCATGGGAACAAAAGTAGTTGAACTTCGGCAAAACATTGCGGTCTACGGAGACAAAGAGGGGCTGTGGCAGCGGCCCTTTCTTTGGGAAGGATTAAAAGATACTGAAAAAAGAGAAAACAATTAGCCCTATGTTATGGTGGAGGAGCTTGAAAGGAACATGTATGCTAGCTGATGTTGTTGTGAGAATTTTAGGTGCTCCAGTAACATCTGCTGCTATTGAAAGAACGTTTAGCACATTCAGCTGGATCCACTGTAAGAAAAGAAACCGACTTACAACTGAAAGGGCTGGACAGTTAGTTTACTTGTCACACAACTGTAATCTGCTAACAAAACTCCAAAACCAAGAAAAGAAAAGAGTCCAAGGAAACAAGGCAGGTGAAGTGAAATAGAAGTTGAAAACACCAATAATGATCAAATGCAAGTTCCCTGTAGCGACGATAGCGAGGACAGCGATGATGGCCACATTTCGCTCTCAGATCTCTGAGCGTGATGAAAACTCAGATTAGTTTACTTGTACTACTCAACTGATATTTTTCATTGTAAATTGGAATATAGGCCTAAGCCTAAAAGGATTCATTATGTATGATTATGAATAGCGTAATACATTCGTTAAGCTTCATTAACCTAAATTAAGTAAGGCCTCTATTTTTTTAGAACTTTAGTGTAACTGGTAATTTTCTATTTACTAGTCTTTTTGGTTATTTGATTATTTATTTTATATATATGAATGCTATTACAAACTGTTCTGAAAATCATATACAGTGTGTTGAAAATTGTATATTACACCTTTTGTAGAACTTGGCCAATACTCTGAATAAATTTCCAACTTTTATCTCAATGTTTGCAAAAGGCCTAGTTCAATTCTAAGTTTTTCAGGTTATAACTATTGAATTTTATCTCCTGATCTAATTCCCAATTCTAATTCTGTTTTTAAGTCCCAATTCTAATTAAATTATATTTTATTAACTATCCAATGTTGTTACAAATCTAAAAAGTTAATGTACAATAGTTTGCATACCGGTACCCTTTTTTAAGGTTCAACTTACCACGACACAGGATTTTTAATGAAAAATCTAAAATACCTGGGTATTTGCCCAAATTAGGTATTTACCCGAGTATTTACCACGATTTAGAGGCATAGCCCTAGTCTAGGCACTCCACTCACTCCGCTTGCTGTACAATGCTGTACACGAAAGCTCGGCAGGCCGGTGATGCTCTTTTATTTTTAGTTCACGGGATTGCCGATAGGAGTGTCCTTTACGATCTGCGAGCAATCTGCCAACTGTTAAGGAAAAATCCACCAAGCCCGCGAAATGTAACGCAGTATATGCCCGCGAAATTTGTTGTAGTATTGCTATGGCTTTGTGCGGAGGTTGCGAGCTGAAAATTACTTCATTTAATCGTTTGGAGCAGAATTTAGACGAGCTTTTGGACGTTTATCAATGGCACGAGTTGATAATGAGAGAGAGGAACTGTGAAAAGTGTGGGGAGCTCACGAAATTAAGTGTAGTGAGGAATAAAGTTATTTTCCGCTGCAATCGGCGCGTAGGAGTGGTGAAGTGTACGTGGAACGTGAGTGCGAGGAAGAACACTTTCTTCGAAAAATCATGCCTTTCCTTACACCAAATAGGGTTACTTTATGTGTTGTGGTGTCTGTTAAGCAAGCTGCAAACCCCTCTTCTTCAATTGGAGCCTGGTGTTGCGAAGCAGACTATTGTTGACTGGACGAGCTTCTGCAGCAAGGTGTGTGTGGCCTGAGTGGACAGGAACAAAAAGAGAATAGGAGGGGTTGGAGTGATCGTCGAAATTGACGAAAGTAAATTTGGTAAATCTAAATATCACAGGGGAAGGAATATTACAGGACAGTGGCTGTTTGGGGGAGCAGAAAGGGGCAATTTCAGGAAATTTTTTGTTGGTCCTGTGGAAAGAAGGGATAAACAGACCTTGTTAGCAGTCATTCAGGAGTGGATTTTACCTGGATCTATTATCATTTCAGACTGTTGGAAAGCATACGATTGCTTTTTCTTTTGCTTTACGTCGCATCGACACAGATAGGTCTTATGGCGACGATGGGACAGGAACGGCATAGGAATGGGAAGGAATCGGCCGTCGCCTCAATTAAGGTACAGCCCCAGCATTTGCCTAGTGTGAAAATGGGAAACCACGGAAAACCATTTTCAGGGCTGCCGACAGTGGGGTTCGAGACCACTATCTCCCAGATGCGAGCTCACAAACTACTGCTTAGAGGACGAGGGATTTGTTCACCTCAGAGTAAACCATTCCCTGCAGTTTATTGACTCTTGGAGGAGCGGAAGAGTTAATAGGGCTAACAGGCGTCAAATGCCGGGTGGTGGGGTTTCCGTCCACACCCAAAACATTGAGAACAGGTGGCGTCACCTTAAACACGGCAGCTACTCCATTCCGGCATTCGGAAGAAATAAGGGACACTTTGTAGGCTACCTTGCCGAATTTCTATTTAAAAGTGCTTTCCCCTTAGGAGAGAGAGTACACCATTTCTTCCGAGCTGCCTGAGAACTCTACCCTCCCCTGCATTAAGGTAGGTTTTAAATTTCAACTTATGTTGTACATATATGTTAGGGTACAACCACTAAATTAATTTTTTCTTGCCATGCGGGCAGTATGTGCCGCGGCCATACTTAAGAGCCTCTCAAAGGGAGTGTGGCTACCGAAGGGAGCCACTATTCTCATGACAGAGCTTGGCCTGGATTTAAAATGATAGGTTACAGCTATTAAATTACATATTTTCCTTCCTGTGTTTCTTGCTGTGTTTTTATTCTGCACGGGTTGGTAACAGTATCAGAGAGTTAGGAATTATGGGAATGACGTCATGTCGGCCAATTGCTGCGCTCGTGGCTGGCCGGCTAATGGTCGATGGCGTGTGAGTACTTTCCTTGTGTTATAAAAGTAAACATACCTTTTTGGGTGGGCTGGGTGGGACCCTGGCATTTGCAATGAACACATCTCTCTTCCGAAAGGATTTTAAGGTATAATTCATATATATTTCTTCACGAAGTTATGTGTTATATACTGGAGTGCCTAGGGTAGGGCGCTACCGATTTATAAATACCTGGGTATTTTACATCACTATCTACAGGTACACCAACTGTGCAACAAAGCAGCCAGAAACATCACCACATCAAAAACCCTCTAAATAAAGTACAGGAAACTTCAAAATTTGAAAGGTATTTGCCAAATAAATGCCAGTAAATGCATATTGAAATGCTCCTAATCTTTTAGTATTTATTCAGACACATAACAATGAAACATAACAAGTTCTAAAAATTAAATGAGACACACCTCTAAAATGACTGCAATTGTCGGCTGCTACTCATTTCCGAGAATAAGTTTTTCTCCTGCAATTCTTATTACAAGTAATGAACTTCATTCTGGTTCTGTATTGACTTATAATAAATGCCAAACTTGTATTGAACAGGTGGACTTTATACAATTAAATTCTTTTAGATTTTTTTCTTTTAGAATTTTATCTTAGATACCTGCACTTATTCTTAAGTTTGTTGGCTCTGTGGAGATGTCGCTAATGACTGACCAAACCAATGTTCACATGAAACATGCAGGCACACAGGTCACATCTAAAGGTGGGTGGAGGACGCGGTTGGATCTGATGTAGTTTCCACTTTTCATGGGTTTCAAATTTTTGTCTGCAACATGCCTGCCCAAACAGTCAGACACATTTTGCAGTAGCTTTGCAACAAAGAACACTGTTTTGTGCAATTGTTGCGCAGCTGTTAGCATTTATGTTGGTGCTATTCATAGTTTTCTTAAGCTGGTCTTTCTAACGTTTCAAAGGAACACCTTGAGGCCTTTTGTCATGACCAATCTCACCCTACAGAAGTTGTTTAGGCAGTCTGCTATCATTCATACGCTGGGTGACCAACTAAACCGATAAGTGATGACGAAGGGTTCATATGCGCCTTGTCAAAAACTGCCACATTGCTTATGTAGTCATCCCATGTAATGTTCATGATGGATCTAAGTTTCTACTGATGGAAGAGTTCCAGTTTCTTTATGTCACGACAGTAAAGTGTCCAGATTTCACATCCATATAGTAATGTTGTTATGACTGCAATTGTATATCCACCAACATACTACTTCTTCCTGCCAATTTGATCATTAGTCATGAAATCTCTTGAACCACCTATTTCTAAAAAAACAAAACTAGTCACTGCATAGATGCAAAACGTAGATACGTACGTATATGTATGTATGCTTATATGTATAATGCAAAGTGTAACAAACCTGATCATAGCTTCAATTCATCTTCAGGTGCCAGAGGAGCAAAATGTTTGTCAAGAAATTCTGGTGTCACTTCCTCTAAAGTGGCAGGTTTCCACTCTGGCTTGCGACCTTTATCAATTAGAAGGGCTTTCACTCCTAAAAACAAAAACAAAAAAGACATTAGATTTTTAATGCAATGTAATACAAGTAGATAAGTTCATTAGGAACTTACAGGTCTAAATCAAGAAAAGTGTGTAATATGTACCATGTTACAATTCGTAAAGTACGTAACCATTCATTTCCATTTCATTACATGGCATGCTACAAGTAACTTATGTTAAGTTTATTAAGCCACAATTAATTCTGGAGGCCCAATTATTAGGTCTGATTAACAACTACTAGAAGAAATGGAAGCAAGTTGTTGCAAATACAACAAAGAAATTAATTTAACTTAATTGTTTTAGAAAGACTGTATGATGATTTGTCTTTGACATTTTATTTTAATACAAATATTATACCCCTATCAGTTAAATTCTTCTATATCAACCTCGTCGCATGTTCCTATAAATTTTCTATTGTTTTCAGGAGGTCAACAGAAGAGCAAATTTCCAGCATACGTACGAGATCAGAGATAAATTTTTAATGCTTTATCACCATCATCATCATCATCATCATCATCATCATCATCATCATCTTTCTAAATTTGAGAGATCCTTTGGCAATGTCTGGCACCCCTTTACCTGCATTTTCAAAAAATGAACTATTATCATCATTAATTAGGGGTATACAAAGAGTATAGTCATCCCTTGGTATGCACGTTCTCACTTTACAAGTTTTTGCTATAGCACAATTTTAAACAATACATAATTATACAATATTAAAAAATATACAAGTTAGACTGCAGATTCACAATCACCCTATGGACAGTTACATGACCGACTGTGGAGCGTTGCAAGGTGGCATGTCGTCAAGTCTCAAAGAGAGCGATGAGTAGCTGTGTTGCGTTGTTTCAGGGTTGACTGGCGGCGTGTGGTCAGTATTATAAAGAGGGCATTAAGTTAGCAACCTGTGTTTTATTGTTTCTAAAAGCAGTATGGAGAAAAGAAAAGGTGATCAAAATGCTTCCAAAAGCTGAAAGCAAAGAAAATTAATAACACTTGAAGAAAAGCTGGAAGCACGTTGTAGACATTGTCATAGCTACAGGAATCTCAGAATCAACCCTGAGAACCGTAAGAAGTCAAGCAGAGAAAATTAAAGAAAGCTGCAAAAGTGCAATGCCTTTGCTGGCAGGACCTAGTGTTTACAGTGCACTATGTCTTCTGGTATAGGCTAGAGCAATTTTGTTACTTTCATAGATCTGTCTCTGTCTTATCCTTGGCTTTGACATTATGAAAGTGACTGAGGTATGAGCGATGCTAGTAATGCCAATCTTTATGCAGCCAGTCCCTGCTATGAATGGTGTGAAAATGTTGCTCATAGGGTCAGTTGATGTATGCATTTCAGTGGGCTTGGCAGACTGATATGTAATAGCAACTCTGGCTCGGTGAGGAAAGCAACGGGAAACTACCTCTCCTCATTTCCCTAGTACGCCTCTTCAGTGATGCCTAGGCCATCTATGACAGCTGATGGCAGAGCTGTTGAGGATCCCATCAGCGGAATTGCTGACGGTCTGAACATACATACATACATTCATACATGCAAAAGTGCAACCAGAATGATGTCATCTAAGATAACACAAATACGGGCACCAATTATGAAGAAAATATAACGAATGTTGACCTAATGGATTGAACATCAAACTGAAAATTCTATCCCGATACCCACCATAGTTATTCAGGCTACAGCAAAAGCTCTGTTTAAAGAACTGAAAACATCCTAGTCTGCAAGTGCTGGTTGGTTTGAACGTTTCAAGGGACGACATGGATTCAATAACTTTAAGCTAACAAGGGAGGCTGCAGGAGCGAATGTTGTTGCTGCTGAAAATATTTCCTAACTATTACAAGCAGTGACTGAGAAGCATGGATATTTGCCACAACAAGGAGCTGTGTTAAATCTGGATGAAACTGGCTTGTTCTGGAGAACATGAAATCAAACCCCTGTTAGTTTAGCACTCCAAGAACCCACGAGCCCTCAAGGGCTACTTTAAGCAAGAACTGCCAGTTGTTTGGTGCTCAAAGAACAAAGCTTGGATAAAGGAGCTGTGATTGAGTCCTACTTCTCCAATGAAATCCACCATGACCTGCAAGCTTGTTGTAAGAAAATAAATGTGCCCTTCAAAATCCTGCTACTTTTGGATAACGTGCCAGATCATCCTCCAAGTATCAAGGATGCTGATGAGAACATCAGTGTTTTGTTTCTGCCACTGAGCACAACATCCCTGATTCAACCCATGAGACCCAGTCATTCCATCATCAGACTGAAGATTTTCAAAGTTATGTAGCACAAAGAGTTTTACACTGTATTAAAGGCATGAATAAAAAAAAAAAACTTGCACTTGTTTAAAACTCATAGGCATTTTATTTTTTCCTTGAAATAGTCTGTATGTCCTATCTAACACATATTATAAAACATTCACTTTATACGTTTCTGTATTACGCAATGATTACTTGGAATGAACTAATCTTGTAAAGTGAAGGATACCTATATAGCTGAGAATCTTACACGTTTCCGTATTACGCGATGATTACTTGGAATGAAATAATCTTGTAAAGTGAAGGATACCTATATAGCTGAGAATCAAGTAAAAACATTGTTCTACAACCTGCAATGATCACCAATACTAGTATAACTTTTGTTTGTATTTTACATTTTGCATTGGAATTCTTTCCTTATACTAGGAAAAAGCAAGCAAGCTAATTCCAAGATTAAGGCCCGGTAACAACTTGCAGTTGGCTGATAGCTGGTATAATAGTCTGGCTAAGTTGTACAGACTTGTGATCTTAAAAGATGAAGCAGGTTAAGTAAATGTATATGAAAATGGTATAAGATCGATCTGAAGATACTATAGATTATTGACAGTAGAAGGAATTTTACTACCTATTTACAGAATACTTGGTAGAGAGTATCCAAACAAATAGTGTATTTTAGTTACTGCGTATCGAGTACTGATGAGTGTGACTCATTAAGGCCCACAGGTTCAAGGCTTGCTAAAAACAATGTGTGTGTGCCAGGCTGAGTGGTTCAGACGGTTGAGGTGCTGGCCTTCTGACCCCAAGTTGGCAGGTTCAATCCTGGCTCAGTCCGGTGGTATTTGAAGGTGCTCAACTACGTCAGCCTCATGTTGGTAGATTTACTGGCACATAAAAGAATTCCTGCAGGACTAAATTTCAGCACCTCAGCGTCTCCGAAAACCATATAAGTAGTTAATGGGATGTAAAGACAATAACGTAATTATTATTAATAAAAAGGTGGTTTTTGGTGTGGGTTACTGTATAGTACGCGAACCTTTTCTTGATCCCTGGGCTCCATAGTGCTGAATGGGAACTGGGGATCAAGAAAAGGTTCGCGTACTACAGTCACGTCCTAGTTCGTGAACCATGGGCAATGGCTCGCGTGGCCTAGTATGTGGTCTTGAGAGTCGGGATACCAGTTGCTATGGAATGGGAGTGGGCCTCCTTGTGCTCAGGCAGCTATGACTATACAATCCACTGGTGGTCCGTTAGAAGAGAGATCTTCACTTGGGCTATGTGCAAGTAGGGTAGCATCCTGCTTCATGAATTTACCAAGCTCAGAACATTTTAAGCAAACCTCAGAGCTTTGGGACTAACGGAGTCCCACTCTCATTTGACAGGTGAGGGAATCCTTGGAAACAACTTGGCGAATGAAATGGAATTCGATGGGGGAGTTATCAATATTAATGGGGCTTATGGAAGAAAGAACTAGCTGAGTCAGCAAAGAAGATGCATCTGGATGTACAAAGGGCACTAGGAAAGTTTTGCAATGTGTGTGAACACTTTAGACTTTTTCAAAATAATTTCCACCACCCTCAATACACTTCTCCATACGTCAAAACCAGTCACTGAACCAACTCTTCCAATTTTCTTCGGTTACATTTTCACACTCTTGATCCCATGCTGCCAGAAGCTCCTCGTTGGATGCAAAATGCCACCCTTTCAGCTTCATCTTCACTTCTGGGAAGAGTCCGAAGTCACATGGGGCAAGATCAGGTCTGTATGGAGGATGATCAAGCACAGTCAACCCTGATCTGGCAAGAAAATCCATTGTTACATTAGCATGATGTGCTGGAGCATTGTCATGATGCAAGAGCCAAGTGTTGAGCCGTGACCTTGGACGGACCTGCTTGAGAGCCTGGATGACCTGATGCAGACAAGTCTCACTGTACCACTTCGCAGTAACTGTCCTTTGTGTTTCTAGCACAACCTGAGTCAGGATGCCCCGTTTAGTGAAGAATACTGCAATCATCCTTTTCTTCAACGACCTTGACTTTCGCACAGTCACAGGAGTATCCTCATCTTCAAACAGCTACACCTTGTTCTGGAATTTTGTTGGGACATCGTAATAATAAAGCCAAGTTTCGTCACCTGTAAGGAATTGCAAGTAATCAACTTCATTTTCCGTATCAAAATTTAATCACTAAGTTTTACAATATTTAAAATTCTTCCACCGTTTTGATACTTTTTTGCCTTTTGGCAAATTTATTTGTCAACAGTACATGTTTCGTTCCTTATTTAGGAACATCCTCAGCTGTTATTGTAGCTTAGGTGAATTGCTAAGATTTTAAACACGTTAATTTGCAGGTACAGTGATTCACTTAAAAACTACTAAAAATAACAATTAAATTAAATGATATTAAAAGCAATGTAGGGGTTAGTGTTTTATGATATGAGAACGAATGATTACATAGTTGGTCAGCTTAAAAACTATGTCTATTCAATTGAATAGTTGTTAAAAATCTCATTTTGTTACATTAAAATGTCTGTTTGTGGTTAAAAGTTTTAAAAATGTTTGACTTCGTAACACTGTTCAAATTATTGAATGTTTTATCTTCTGTTCCTTCCAGGTAAGTTGTTATATATTGTGAGTTTGCTTATGGTGCCTTTGATTGAGTCTAATGTGGAACTTTGAAGCTGACTGCTGATCAATTTTTGAGAAGGGAGCTTCGTTTCAATTTCTGAAATGAAATAAAATAAAGAAATGGGAATTTGTTTAAAAAACATGTGTCTTTACGTAATAACTAAATGTATAAAAAAGTTCTTTACCTTGCTATTGTTAGACTCCAATCCTACTGTGACCCTGGAGGGACGTTTGTTGCTGCTTTGCGTCTTGTATAGTAATGGCGTGTGCGTTCCGTTGTATGCTCCTCCTTACGGGGAGGCAAGGTTGCGGAGAGGGGAGGGGGCGTGTCGGTTACTGTCACGGCATCAACTTTAGAAGGGCTATGGAGAGGGGATGAACAAAATGGCGGAGGTTCGGTCTTATTTATCCTTTTACTATTTGTATTGCGTCTTTTGCCTAAAGTTTCAAGACTTGATAGTGCCCCTTCAAATATAGGGTTTCTAATGTCAATAGTTTCATTTAGGTTATTGTCCTGATTGTTTTTTTTTGTTCTAAATAAATGTACAGATTTTCTAATGTATTAAGGAAAGCTCCTTTGTTTATTTTATGCAATATAGTTAAATCCTGCTCTGTGGTTGTGAATTGATGTCCGGTTGAACTCATGTGTTGGCCCATCGCGGAAAACTTTTTATGTCTTTCAGCGTTGACATGCTCCTGGTATCTTACAGTAAAACTGCGCCCTGTTTGTCCGACATAACTTTTTTTTGCATTGGTGACACTTCAATTTATAAACTCCTGATTCAGAATGTTTGTTTTTTCCTAGGGAATTAACACTATTGTAATTAAATAATTTATGCTTTGTGTTATTGCTTGTTGAATATGCGATCTTATAATTATATTTTCTAAACAAATTGGTTACTGTGTGTAAGTTAGGGTTATTGAACGTGAACTTGGCGTATTTATCTTTCTTTTTTGTTTCGGGTTTTAGGTTAGTTTAGAGTTTGACCTGTAAGGATGCTATTGACGTTACGCGAAGTCCCATTTTCAAACTGTTTTAGCATTTTTTTGGCGCCAATTCACTCGATATGCCCTTTGTTCCTCTGAAAGTGAATGGGGCAACCAAAGGGAACAATCCTTTGTAATATGGAGATGATCGTGTAGAACTGCATGAATAGCTGGTGCAGGGATGTGGAGGGTCTCTTCTACCTGCCGATATGTCAACCGCCTCTCTTGCTGCAACATTTTCCTCACAGCTTCAATGTTTTCCTCAGTCACTGATTCAGCCGGTCGCCCAGAACGAGAATCGTCTTCAACCCCAAAATGTCCCGTCTGGAACTCGTTGTACCAGCGGAAAATTGTTGTCCGATGTGACCAGTCTTTCCCTAACACAGGAGTCATTTCCTCCAGACAATGGTCAACAGTTAATCCATGAGCAAAATTGTAGCGGATAATTCCGCGATATTCACCTTTAGACCACACTGACATCTTAATTTGCTTTCAATCCCACTGCTCGGTAACAATTGGTGTGAAGGTCGCGCCTTGCTGTCTCCTAGACTGGTTCTCACCCCTCCTTTCATCACCTTACCATAACAGGGCGTCCAGCCAACCGTTTTGCATATTGCAAAACTTTCCTAGTGCCCTTTGTACTAGGAGTAAGTGATATTCGGGAAAGAGGAGATAACGAGGAAGAGATAGGAAATTATAAAGTGCACTTGACAGGTATTAAAAAGAGAAGGGCAGAGTATGGGGTAGGACTGTTTATCAGGAATATTATTGCACGAAACATAGTTTCAGTTACGCACGTAAATGAGCGAATGATGTGGATAGATATGGCAGTTGGAGGAATTAGGACGAGAATTGTCTCAGTGTATTCACCATGTGAAGGTGCAAATGAGAATGAAGTTGACAAGTTTTATGAAGCACTGGGTGATATCATAGTCAGGGTCAACGGCAAGGATAGGATAGTGCTAATGGGCGATTTCAATGCGAGAGTATTAATAGGACTGAAGGATATGAAAAGGGTGATTGATAAATGTGGGTAAGATATGGAAGCTAGTAGGAATGGGAAGCGCTTGCTGGAATTCTGTGCTAGTATGGATTTAGCAGTTACGAATACATTCTTCATGCATAAGGCTATTCACTGCTACACATGGGAGGCTACGGGTACCAGATCCATAATAGACTATATCTTAACAGACTTCAAATTCAGGAAGTCTGTTAGGAATGCAAGGGTTTTTCAGGGATTTTCCGATGATACAAACCCCTATCTGATCTGTAGTGAACTAAATATCTCCAGGCCTAGAGCAGTGCAATCTGTCTACAAACGAATAAGGGTAGAAAATCTCCAGGACGACAAAATTAGACAGAAGTACATGGATATGATTAGTGAAAAGTTTCGAACAGTGCACAGTAAGCAGGTTCAGGATATAGAAAGAGAATGGGTGGCATACAGGGATGTTGTAGTAGAAACAGCAAGGGAATGCCTAGGAACAACTGTGTGTAACGATGGGAAAAAGTGAGCATCTTGGTGGAATGATGAAGTGAGAGCAGCTCATAGATGTAAAAAGAAGGCTTATCAGAAATGGCTCCAAACAAGGGCCGATGCAGATAGGGAATTGTACGTAGATGAAAGAAACAGAGCGAAACTAATAGTGGTTGAATCCAAAAAGAAACTGTGGGAAGATTTTGGTAATAGCCTGGAAAGGCTAGGTCAAGCAGCAGGGAAACCTTTCTGGACAGTAATAAAGAATCTTAGGAAAGGAGGGAAAAAGGAAATTAATAGTGTTTTAGGTAATTCAGGTGAACTCATAATAGATCCCAGAGAATCACTGGACAGGTGGAGGGAATATTTTGAACATCGTCTCAACGTAAAAGAAAATCTTCCTGATGGTGTCGCGAACAACCAAGCTCATGAGAAGGAAGAATTATGTTGGTGAAATTACACTTGAGGAAGTGGAAAGGATGGTAAATAAACTCCATAGTCATAAAGCAGCAGGAATAGATGAAATTAGACCTGAAATGGTGAAGTTTAGTGGGAAGGCAAGGATGAAATGGCTTCATAGAGTAGTAAGATTAGCATGGAGTGTTGGTAAGGTACCTTCAGATTGGACAAAAGCAGTAATTGCACCTATCTATAAACAGGGGAAGAGGAAGGATTTCAACAATTATCGAGTTATTGATTATTATACCAGGCAAAGTATTCACCGGTACCTTGGAAGGGAGGGCGAGATCAGTGGTTGAGAGGAAGTTGGATGAAAACCAGTGTGATTTCAGACTACAGTGGGGCTCTCAGGATCAGATTTTCAGTATGCGCCAGGTAACTGAAAAATGTTACGAGAGGAATAGACAGTTGTGTTTATCTTTCGTAGATCTAGGGAAAGCATATGGCAGGGTACCAAGGGAAAAGATGTTCGCCATGATGGCAGACTATGGAATTAAGGGTAGATTATTAAAATCAATCAAACAATTGATGTTGGAATGAGTTCTTGGTTCAGGGTACTTACAGTGGTTAGACAAAGCTGTAATCTTTCACCTTTGCTGCTCATAGTTTACATGAATCATCTGCTGAAAGGTATAAAGCGACAGGGAGGGATTCAATTAGGTGGAAATGTAGTAAGCAATCTGGCCTATGCTGACGACTTGGTCTCAATGGCAGATTGAGCCGAAAGCCTGTAGTCTAATGCAATGAATATGGTATGGAAAGTAGTCTCTCGAAGACTAAACTGATGTCAGTAGGTAAGAAATTCAACAGAATTGAATCTCAGATTGGTGATAGAAAGCTAGAACAGGTAGAAAATTTTAAGTATTTAGTTTGTGTGTTCTCCCAGGATGGTAATATAGTAAGTGAGATTGAATCAAGGTGTAGTAAAACTAATACATTGAGCTCGCAGTTGCGATCAACATTGTTCTGTAAGAAGGAAGTCAGCTCCCAGAAGAGGCTATCTTTACATCGGTCTGTTTTCAGACCAACTTTGCTTTACGGGAGCAAGACTGAATGGACTCAGGATATCTTATTCATAAGTTAGAAGTAACAGACATGAAGTAGTGAGAATGATTGCTGGTACAAGCAGGTGGAAATAATGGCAGGAGGGTACTCAGAATGAGGGGATAAAGGCTAAGTTAGGAATGAACTTGATGGATGAAGCTGTACGCATAAACCGGCTTTGGTGGTGGGGTCATGTGAGACAAATGGAGGAGGATAGGTCACCTGAGAGAATAATGGGCTCTGTTATGGAGGCTAAGAGAAGTAGAGGGAGACCAAGATGACGATGATTAGACTCAGTTTCTAACGATTTAAAGATAAGAGGTATAGAACTAAATGAGGCCACAGCACTAGTTGCAAATAGAGGATTGTGGCGACGTTTAGTCAATTCACAGAGGCTTGCAGACTGAACAATGAAAGGCATAACGGTCTACAATGATAATGTATGTAGCCTATGTAGGATGTATGTATTATTAAAAACAATGTGAAAGTGAACCTTAAAAATAGTCCAAAGAGAACTTTCACTCTTAAGGTTTAGGAATCTTTGGGTATCCTTAGCCCCTTGAGCTGCCACCTGAGTGACTGCCCTAAATGCAGATCAGTATTGATTTATTGATTTTATGAATTCTGGAACCAAGTATTAACAGATAATTTGTTTTCTTGGACATTACTGAAGAGCTACACAAGTAGGACCACAATTCAGAGTATGTTCAAGATGCTTATTCCTATTCCACAGCAACTGGTATAGATTCCTACTCTCAGGACCACTTGTTAGATGACTCAGCTATTATCCTACGTGCATGAAGTAGGAAGTGACTACAGGAACCCACAATACAAATCACAAAAATAAATGGACAATATTTTATCGTTTCTGCTTACTATCTTAATAGAATGACCAGTTTCCACTGACTTCATATGACAGCAAATAGTAAAAGATTGTTAAAAACAAGTGCATTAATTGTTAAGTACCGAATGTGCGATTCAACTCTGACAGACCTTTACACCGTCACCGGCTCTATTTACATTTTTTTGCAGTTCTGTATGATGAAAATATGAGCAAATTTTTCACCTAAAATGAGAACACTTAGAAACCTTACAAGCAGGTAGAAATTGTAAAAGCTAAATAAACCAACAAGTGACAAATTACCTGTAAGTCATATAACAGACTACATTACTTGATAATCTGAAATTTTTGTTTCCTCATGACCCATCATTACTTTGAACAGGATTATGAAATAGAAACAAGCTTCCTGGGTAGCTAGAGGACAAAGAGAATGTTGCACACATAACATAGCATCCTGTGTGATTTTGTCTAAAGAGGAATGAAATGGGAATACAATGTCTTTCTTACAGTTAAGCAGAGAATCAGCTTTCATAGACACTAGTTCATTGAAGGAAATTCAATCTAATGCTATTAACATGCAGAGAAGCTGCCCCTGTGGATCAGTGATAGAGTGTCGGCCTCTGGATCCCAAGATAGCGGATTCAAACCTGGCAGAGGTATTCAAATTTTTGAAGGTCAGAAAAAAGTCCATTCGACACTCCATGTCGTTTGATATCGGCATATAAAAGATATCTGGTGACACATTTGTTGTTTACCTGACAAAATTAATTAAATTTCAGCCACAGACGCTCAAGAGAGTTTCGGTTTACTCGGTCTGCCATCTAGTGGGCCTAGAGTAAAACGGAACATCAAAATTGACGAGCAGACAGCCAGATGGCGTCAAATTGAAATGTCTGCACATGGTAGCCAAGGCTATACGATTATTATTATATTATAACATTCAGAGAGTTTCATGCAGCTATTCATTGCTTACTGAATACTATAAGGATAGTGCTAAATAAAATAATTTACATTGTGTACCTTCATAAAAATCATGACCCTCACAAGCGTGAACTCCAAGACGATATTCTACTATCAAGCATTCTTGCAAAGTCTTGTTTACACCTTCATCTAGTTCCCTTTTGGTTACCTTCATAGAAGTAGGAGACATTTGTCTTAATGTTGTCAGCGTTTTAATTGCCCACTCTGAACCGTCTTTTTCCAGCCTTACCAATATTTCTTCTACGGTAGGTGCTGAGAAAATCTGATCAATCTGTTTTAGATAAGGAGCAAGACTGAATTCTACACTGTGTCCTTCACTTTCTTTCGTGAACGAATTCAGAATACCTTCTGCTTCTTTCTCAGGATTTGCACATTCAAGGAGTGCGTTTTCTAAATCAGTTAACCGTGTACTTTCACAATAATGTGTGGCAATTCCTGCCTTAAGATTGTCTTTTCCTTTTA